>NW_027423758.1:0-600000 GCF_013202065.1 Cotesia typhae | reverse complement strand
GATATTTAATTTTTTCAAGACTAAAATTTTGAATTTTAATGCAGAAAAATTTACCTTAAAGATTTTTGGAGAAAAAATATTTTTTTTCTGATGTTAAAATTAAAAAAGAAAAATTACCTCTCAATTGACATTACAATAAATGTATTTTTAGAACACCATTGTGAGACAAAAAGCTAAAAGTGGTGATTAGTTATCTCTGAAATTAGAAATGGTTATTTTAAACCGGCAGACAGACGATAATCGATCTAGATAGTATCCAAAAATGAGGGGATAGAATATCGGTCCGAACCGTTAATAGCAGCTATCTGATGACATTTTTACTATCGTAAAAACGACTTTATACCGTGAAGTCTAGAAAAGTAATAAAATAGGTGAAATTGTAGAGAATGGAAGACGTAAATCAAGCGTTACACCCTCGATGACATTTTTACAATTACAGTTACAAGTTTTTTTTATTAATTTTTTTGAAAAAAAAAAAAAAAAAAAATTGAATTGTAATTTTAATTTCGAGGCCTGTAATGGTAATAAATTATTATTAAAAAAATCATCTAAAGAAATTAATTAAATAATTTATAAAAAAAAATAAAAAAAATTGTAACGCAGCAATATAATCAAAATTCGAATATTAATTCAGTGTCTGCCGCTAGGGTACGCATGGTTGCGCCCCGCGCTCGCTAGTAAAATTTTTTATATTAATCACTTAAAAAGATTAAAAAAAAAACATAATTCAAAAATTACTTATAATCTTTAAATAATTTTTTTAATGCTTGAAAAAATTAAATTTTTTATTAAAAAGCTTTAAATAAAATTAAAAATTCAAAAATTTGAAATAAAATTTTTAATTAAAAATTTTAAGAGAACGCTAGATTAAATACAGCAGAATAAATTTTTATTTGAGAGAAAAAATGACTAGTACACATATAAATTATTGAAGAATATATGTACATAAATAATAGTGGAATTTAAACGAGCGTTGGCACGTGCGATTGCCTAGGCAACTAAAAACTCGCCCCTAAAGATAATAATGAGGACTCGTCATGGCATGCCGAATACTCAAGTGGTCTAGTGTTTCATATTTCATAGGATGGTCTATTGGATTCTTTACTGGTATAGTGGCGGAAAAAAAATAATGAGCTGAGCTATACTCGACCCCTTAACCCTCTTTTTACTTTCCCGGGCCAGTCTGTTTCTTTTACTAAGTATAAGTGATAAAGATACTATTTATGTAAAGGTCACTAATAAATAATACCGCTAATGACGTGGGCTGTGGTTGTCCCTCGCTCTGATGTAAAGTGTTTTATATTAGAGTTCGGTTTATATTTATTCAGTATTGTTGTTCATTGTCATTTATCATTAGTGTTTATTCATTTTAGTTAATCGATATTTCATTTGTAATCACGATTCATTGGGGTTGATTCTGGTTCATGTGGTTACTCATTATTCAAACGCAATTGCTAAATTATTTCGTTTAATTTTTTGTTACTTTGTTTACCTATTGTATTTTTCAATCAGTTTCTTTTGCAATAAACGGAATCAAAAGCGTCATTTTTTATAAATATCAAATCTGCTTATGAAATTTATTCTTTGTGTTCTTTTAGTACCTTGAATATTCTTTTTATCCTTTGGCAATGAAAACAACCTATTTATACAATAATTAATGACGGCCGTCTCGGGTTGAGCGATAAATTCAACTGTAATTATTATTAATTCAATTTTAAAACAGATGTTTGGCTAATCAAGTGAAGATTTGTTAATTAATGCTAATATAAATACTGATATTAAACATAAAATTTTATTGTTATTATATTTACTAATATCACCGCAAGTCTCACAACTTTTGTATTTGATAAATTGCCCACTTTTATGCGATACTAAGTCAAACAAGTTGCAACTTAAAAAGTGAACTAATTTTTCTTCCTTCTTCCTTCGCTTGAAAAATGAACTTTTTACTAAAAAAACTACCTTTTACTTTACAATTTTTACAAGCTTTATCAATCTTTGTAAGTACTCTTCTCTTAACACAAAAAATGTCATCATTATTTTCAACTAAAAATAAAAAATTCACTACAAGATTATTTAATCTAATTTTTTAAAATTTAACTACATTTTAATTTCTTTTTTATTGCTAAAATGAATTCACATTAAACGTGCAGATTTTTGCCTTTTTAGCTTCAAGAGCTTGTAATTCTTTAGCATTAATTACTACTCCAATTAATTTGAGTTAAAACTCCCGCGTTAAGCATTTAGCCGAGTAATTTGTTAGCACTTGCAATCCAACATTTCTTATTATTTCTTCTTAAATCAAATCTCAGATTCTCGATTAATTTTTGGACCCAAAATTTATTCTGAATTTGATCCCAAATAAGAAGATTTTTTTTTAGATATCTTAGTAGAAATAAATCTAAAGAATTCAAATCTCCGTAAATCCTCCTAAGATGCGGGACGTAGATCTCAATAATTCTTTTATTTCTCTACTGGTTGCAGATAAGATTTGAATGTGTTAAAGCTAATGGGTCTATTGCGGGTGGGATTTCGAGGTCTTCAATACGAGATACCCAAGATTAAGTAACAAAAGACAAATTACTCTTCTTTCCAACTTAGGCAATCAAAATTTTTAGTGCTTGTCACTAAATAAGACCATTTTTTTCTACAAAAGATTTTTTTTTAACTAGGAAGAGGCAATTATTATTTTTAAAACAAGCTAATTACAACAGAGATACAGAGATGACATTAAAATCACATGTAAGACTCTTGAAAAAAGTTATTTATATTTATAAAATGTGTGCCTTGGAGAGTAGCGACAATCGATCTTATCGTTTAATTTTAGCGTAGACACACGAAAGTATATAGACTCGAAAATTCAATTAAAACTCTGTGTTTATTTGACAAAGGAAACAATTTGATCTCTTTGTTTTTATACTTTAAGTTATTTTACAAACACTCAAGAAAAAATTTTTATCCCGATTAAGGAACAAAAAAATAATGTTTTAAGGAGACCCAAGTACACTCTTAGTGTAAAGAATGTCTATAAAAAATAATAATTAAAAAATTATTTTTTATGCATCTTAAAATTAATTAATAACATTTTTAATTAAATATCCCGAAAATCTACTTTAAAAATTTTTTTTAATATTTTTAATATTTTGTTAAAAATAAAATATTTTCCCATCGAAAACACTTGAAAAAAAAATTTTAATTTTTTAATAATTTAATTAAAACAAAAAAAATTTTTTTTAGTCCTGGAATAAAATCTTCTTTAAGTGAACCTTTTAGTGTGTTTACACAGGATGCTTATAAATAATAAATGTGTATTTAAAATTTCATAAAGACTGCAAGAAAAGTGATTTCCTTGGGAGCGTCCTTAAAGTTTCATTTCTTCAAGTATCTTTGAAGTGTTTCTTCACATAGAATCACTTGTCATAAATTTTTCTTTGAACATGATCAATAATTTAAAGCTTATTGATCCTCTAGCACTTGAATAAACAAATAAATCCTCTGAAAAAGTGATTTGCAAATAGAAAACACTTTTCAGTGTTAAACTTCTCATACACCGATGATAAATCACATCATATGTTATAAGTCAAGTGCATTTAAATAAAAAATCGATTGACGTAACCTTTGAATCCCTGCAAACACAATAAAGCTGTCAATTTATCAGCATCTAAGCTTGAGCTGGAAATTAAAAGCTCAACCTTTAACATAATTGCCGGGAAAAAATAATGAATAAATTTTTCCAGGTGCTAATTGATGTAATGCAATTAAAAGTTCCTGCGTGTAACATTTTAACGTAAAACTAGCAACGTTGCAGTCACTATGTGACTTGTTAAATATAAATAAATAAAGTTTTGTTTTATTAAATAATTACTTTTGTTAAATTGCACTGTAATTCCTTAAATAATGAAATTTTTTAAAATATAAGCTCATTTTGATATTACACTCATTAAGAGCTTTCATTTGAGTACCCACATGCATTTTTGATATATTTTTCATATATACATATATATAATATATATAAATATATGAAATATATCAAAAATTGATGTGGGCACTCAAATGAAAGGTCTTGATGAGAGTAATGTCGAGGTGAGCTTATATCTTTAAAAATGTCAATGGTTGACAAGATAAGTACAATGTAATTTCTTAATTATTCAGATTTTTTAAGATATAAGCTCATCTTTATGTTACACTCATTAAGAGCTTTCATTTAAGTACCCACATGGTATTTTTTATTATATTTTATATATATATGATATTTATGAAATATATAAATATATAAAATATATGAAAAATTGATGTGGGTACTCAAACAAAAGCTCTCGATGAGTCTAACATCAGGATGAGCTTATATCTTTGAAAATGTCAATATTTCACAAGATACAAGACCATTTCCTAATTATGTATCTAGAGATAGTGATTACAAAAAACAAAGAGACGAAAGACGGAGCAAAGCTCAGAGAGCAAAAGCTTTTTCAAACTACATTACACTCGCTTATGATTGACGTGTTTTATTACGTACTCTCTTTAGATGTGTATATATGTAACGGCCAGGATATGTTCTACTAGGAAATAATTACGTAATTATCTTTATCTTGGTTATAAATATAATATCTCACGTTTTAGTTTAGATCTGAGTTAATATAACGTGCACGCACGAGCTAACAACGTCTACATTATTAATGTACATATATAAACCATTACCATCAAACCCATTACATTTCTCGGGCTTGTGAGGTTTGCCGAGTTTGGAAAATTGCCAAAATATTTTCGCCAAAAAATATTGCCTGAGGTTGTTGACATCTATGTAATTTTAGAACAATTTCTATTGTTCCGTATATTTTTTTTTAAATGAAAAAAAAAAAAAAAAAAAAAAAAAAAAAAATGGTAATTATAAAAAAAATCAAAAAGATAATATACTAATTATTATTGTTGTTTTTGAGTTATTGTTTGTTGTAACCATCGCGAAGCTAGTCGATATAAGCTAAATTATCGGCTGAAATCGAACGACAGAGCATTTCTCCGGGAATTGAGTTTGAGGGAATTTAATTAAACCATTTGAGTAAATGAAATTGTTACGTTATTAATTAATGAGTGACGATCCAGTTTCATCATTAAACCGAAATATCAAGTGACTGCTTCACAGTCTACTCAGTATATTATAATGAGTGTGTGTGTATTAGACTAGGAAGAGATCAAAAGTGTGAAGTGGTTACACTATACATTACACACTACACAATCGCATGGTTAAATTAATAATGTTTAAATTAGGTTGCCCTCCAAGCGAGTTGGTTTCGTATTGTGTACTAAGGATAATCAAGCTCATTGTGTGAAATACGAGGTCGATGGATTTTTATGAAGTACTTTATAATTTACTTTTTTTTTTTTTATGTGTATAATATCACTTAGTTTTTATCATTATCATTGATTTTTATTTTTTTGCTCTCGATTGAATAGTGCTTTTGTTTTAACACTATTATTATTATTATTATTATTAATATTCTAAAATTAGTCACTAGTTACAAAAATTAAGGGATTTAAAAAAAATTCGAAATTTTTGGGTGATTTTCAACGAGCTGTAACTCCGAGGAAAATGATCGTACAGAAAAAAAAAAAAAAAAAACAAATTGTAGCTCCAAGTATCTAGTTTTCAGATCTGACCATGGAAAATTTTTTATCATGTTCGGGTCTGGAGAAATCCTAAGAAAACTACAAAAATAAAAATTTTCCAAATTTTATCGTCTTAAAAAAATTCTACGGGCTTCAAAAAATTTTTTTTCATTGTTTCGTTGAAAAGCTTCTGTAGAAAATTTAATGCCCTTCAATTTGACGTAATCAAAAAGCCTGTACGATGATTTGCCGCAGAGTTATCGTCAGTCAAAGCAAAAAAGTACTTTTTCACTTTGACAATCAATAACTCTGGAAATAATTATCGTATAGGAAATCGAAGGACGGTTTTGAAAACTACACAATATTCTCTATAAGATACCGTAAATAGCTTTTGTCAAAAAAATTTTTTTTTAATTGAAAACTTTAACTGAAAAAACGACAAAAATTCGCATAATTAAGGATATTTGGATAACTTGATATAACTTTGAATAAAATGGATGAACAAAGGATATAGTCGGTAATTTTTCAACCTCCAAGTGTCCCCTAAAATCCCTGAAAAATTCAAAGCGCTGCGATTTTTTTTTCTTAGTGCCCCGAAGCTTCAAATTCTTTGTTTTATTATTCATAATATCAATTGATAAATTTTATTTTTTTTTTTTTGCAGTTAAAACCTCGGATGGACCAAAGTAATGTAAAAATGAAGAAACTATTAAGGGTGATTTTGTGACATGACTGGTGGTAGAAATAATCTCACAGAGTTGATAGATGTCGTCGGCTTAGAAGATAATAATAAAAGTGAATTGAAATCGAAATCGGGGAAGTGTAATAAAGCTTATGCGAATGTTACCCCGAAATTTGAATGTGGAAAGCGCGTAAAATTAATTTTAATAAAAAAAAAAAGTGGTCAATTACTGTGCGCAGGTTCAAGCGGTCCAAGTTTGGTCCGCCGCCTACACCTCCCTGGCGGTATGGTCCTTTGGGCCACTATGCTTGTTCTCTACGGCGTAGGATTTGTCGGTAAATATTTACAAAAACACATTTTCACTTTATTTATTTATTTAGTAAATAATATTGTTAATAGCATGTCGCTCTCATTAATTATTAAATAGGCTTTTAGATCGTCGGAGTATTTATAGAAAAATCGATCGCTAAAGTTAGTTTCTTATTTATTTATATAGTTTGTAGTTTATAATAAATATTTTCTCTAGAATTTCTTGAGTTTTATACAATAAATTTGTAAACACACTGACGGGTTAAGCTTCAATTTATTTTCATTGCAATTTACAGCCAAAAAAATAAATTGCATGGCTGCAATTTCTTCAGTTAAAGTCAGAATAAACAAAATAACATTTTTTTGAAGAAGAAATTACGCTGGAATAAAAAATAATATTATTTTTAAACAAGATTCATTCATAGTCCTCCCGCAAAAATTTTCTTTTGTTTCTTACTTGATTTAATAAAAATATTGTCTTTTCAAACTTCATCCTTGCTTCGGAAGATTCAATTTAAATTAATTCCAGTGATTTGCTTGCGAATCAATAAAATATAATACAGAAGAAAAAAAATTATTTATTCAAGAATTGTCTTAATTCCCTAAAGCATTTTCTGTATTAACAATAAATACTAACAGAAAAAAAAAAAATTACATTCTTTCGTTAAAAAATTAAAGCTTACATTTTTCACAAAAAATTAAATTACTTAATTAATATATCAAAATATATCAAAAACAAGAATAAAATTGTCAATTTTTTTAAATTCATTTTTTAAAATTGCGCAGACTCCGCGCGCATGCGCCAGAACCGTTCCAACGCATGCGCAGATTTAAAATCAAGTTATAAAAATATTAACCTTTGATTTCTTCAAAATTTTAAGTTATTTTAATTTTTTTTTTTGCTGTTTTCAAGCAACGTAACTTATATTTTATTAAAAAGTACCTTTTTCGTCAATTTAGATACTTAATTAAATTAATTAAAGACTTTTTTGACTTGTTTAAAAAATATTGAGAGTCTTAAATTTTTTTTTATATTATATCTTATTAAAATTGAGCCTTAAATAGTGATTTTAAGTGAAAAAAAAATTTTTTTCAAATGAATTAATGTAAAAAAAATTCTTCAAAATTTTTACCAATTTATAATTTATAATTAAGAATATTTCTTATAAATTAATTACTTTTAGAACAAAATACACTTTTTACAAACGAATTATAGCAAAAAAAAATTTATTTACTAAAATAAGAATTTTAAAGTTTCCAAACTCTGGAATCTGTAGAATTTAGGAAGAAAACAATAAAAGTATCTCCAGAAAAAAAAAAAGAATTTGCCCTAGAAATGATGTTACAAAAATATTTAAAACACGAAAACAGAAAACATCAACAAAAGTTTATATTTATTTGCTTCAATAAGACATATAAATAGCCATATGACTGACATTATCTTTCACCCATCACTGAAATATCATTTTAATTTTAAAAATTCACTCTTGTTTATATTTACACTCTCATTCCCGTTCTTCTTCTCACTATTTATATTTTTTATAGGTTCTATGACAGGCGTGCCAGGCGTCCCGGAAAACGTAACAGTCATGTTCCTCAGTCCGACATCCGTCCGTGTATCCTGGAGTACAAGCCAAGTAGATCAGGTGGAAAAATACGACGTGACATACAAACCGACAGATGCAAGGTGCGTGGTTAAATGCTTAATTTAAGCACATTTCATTGTTTATATTATAAAATAAAACCTATTATCTATATTTACAGTTTCCGCATGAATTAATAACTTTTTTACTTTATAAATGTATATATGTACTATAATAATTATAATAATATTTATATTAAGTCAAGGACTTTCACACGATCAATCAAGTTTACTTTTATGAATGAGTTGTGGTTTTTTTTTATGTTTTCTTCTTGAAATTAAATTTTATTTCAACAATTTTTAATTTTTTTTAAAGTTCAGAAAAATTTATTTTTATTATTTCTTCCTTAATTTATGCTCAATATTATTAAAAAAAAAATTTACAAGCCCAAAAATGAAGAAAAAAAAATTTTTTACCAAAAAAATAAATTTTAAATTTTATAAGCAATAAAAAAAAATTTTTTAATATTTTACAATGTTAAAAATTCAAAATTTTTATTTTTAAGGTAAAAAATTTAAATAAATTTGATTGTTAAAAAATCCTTGACTTTTTAAAATTAATACTTCTTAATTAAGATACCAAAAAATAATAAATATAACAAAGAAATAAAATTTATGACGGAAACAGCACAATTTTATCCGCGAGCACTTTAAATTAAAATTTCGGTTGTTTTGCGGCACAGGAATTTCACAAATGACAGGTATTGATTTATATAAAATAAAAAAATATTTCATGTTTCAAAATACAATCATTAAAGCCATCAATATCAATAAAATAATTAAATATCTTGCGAGCTTAGTTCCAAAAAGATCAACTAGGTTATAAAATAGTTAAAAAACATGTCATCTCATGAAAAAGCGCGGATTTGTAGTGCGAGGACATCTAGCGTAGGTTCTGCTTACGCGGCACTTTGCATAACCTCATAACATACCATAACTCTAACCTAGAACTAGTTGTACAGTCTGTGACATAGAACGGATTACTTGAAACATTAGATCAATAGATTAATAGATGGTTGCTTAAAAAAAAAATGTATAATATATTTTAGTAACTAGTTAATTTTTGTTCCGACATAGGAATGAAACCATCGATGCTTACGAGCCCGATAGGCTCAATTCGTGCAATGAAACTTACATTGAAATGTTCATCTTAAGTTACAACGAACCGTACAACGAGACGTACGATGATGATGATGATGAAAATGAAAAAAGGTATATTTTCGTTGTCAAAAAGTCTATCGTATATCATGTGCCTAGCTACATGTTATCATCCGCAAGAATTAACAGACAGAGACAAAATAAACTAAAGACTTGACACCAGAATCAAAACAGCAATTTTTAAATTAATTTTTTGCTACTGTATAGTCAAAAAAAAAAAAGACTAAGGTAAAAGCCCCAATTATTGACATCCTAAATTATTTTTAAATATATTTAATCATCTGTAATAAGAATAACAATAGTCTTATTTTTTTTGACCATATAGTACTGAATTGTTTGTTTGCTAATTGAAATTTAATTTGGAAATTTAATTAGCAAACACCGCAAGCACTTTTTGACATTTGATGCTTATTAATAATTAATTAATTGTTGATAATTTTTAGTTGATTGGTAAAAAAGGTTAATTAGAGTAGAATAATTTACAGTTGGTGGATAGAAAAGACAATGAAACATTGTGAGCTAAATGTACTGTAAAATGCACTAATTAATTGTTCACACGATAAACTTAGCACATATAGTATACCAATTTCATGTAGTTTCATTGAAACTGTTCAGCCAGAGGAGGGTATAACACTATTAAAATGTTAATAGGTTATTACGCGATTATTTAATGGAAGCTCTTTTAAATTTCTGGTTACATGGAGAAAATTGTTTTTGAAATGAGTTTGTTGTTAAGGGTGAATATTTAAAATTTTTTTTAGAATTATTTAAAGCTTACTTTAATGAAAATTATGTTTTTTATGGAAATAATTTAAAAAAAAAATTATCGAAGAGAGTTTTAAAAAAATTCCCGCTCTTTTAACATGAAGAACGCCATTTTCATCTATAGTTTCTGTAGTTTTATATTAGTGCCGCCATCTATTGGATGTTTTATGATTTATGATCACTATTAGTGAAAATATGAGTTTTAAAGTATAGTAAGTTGAACTATACTTTCAATTTTAAGTAAAATGGCGGCTTGAGAGGAAGAAATCAAAATTCAAAGTATTAAAAATTAAAATTCGAGTATTTAAAATTCTTTTAATCACCATAAAATCCAGTAAAAATTTGTCTCTTCAATCATTTCCGCGAGATATATTTTCATCGGGGGTTAATAAAATTTATTTGAGCTATAAATAAAAACAACAATAGAAAATCATAGAGCGATAATTGAATTTATGTATTTGCGGTATGAAACAAATAAAACGCACTGAAGTACATAAATGTAGAAATAGACCAAGCAAAGCTTGGATATAAAAATTGGTCGTGACCGAGCGCCTGGAGAGTCACGAGAACTTTATTATTGAGCAGATTCGAACCCCGGTGGCTGCAAAATAACGCACTTAGATAATAAAAAGGAAACTTTTATTATTCATGGATTTTTTCTGACCTTTAGTATCAAAATAAAATATTTTTACTGTGAAAATACTCGCTTAATACAGTATTCTCAGAAAAATAATTTTTTTTAGTATAATCTTCATAACTTAAATCATTAATTGATAGAAAAATAATTTTTTCCATGTAAAAAAAATTTTTTTTCAAGATAATTCTGTTCTTTATTCGAAACTATCCAAGAAAAAAAAAGCTCCGTCTAATCTAGTCTAATAAAGTAGCCATTAAATTTAGATGAGGCTGCAACCGAAAACGCTGTCTAGTTGTAGCTTAGTTTTGTAGTAAAAATAAATCTAGTTTTAAAAATAAAAAATATGCTTAAATATTTATTAATACAACAAATATGTTAAAGTTGAGTATTGATTGCAACAAAGATCAATTTAGCTTTCGTATGTCGAGAAAGTTGGAATGAAATATAATGAGCAAAGAAATGAATAAAAGAGAAGAAGAAAATAATAAATATGTACAATATTGTTGTAAGAAAACTTTGAGGAATAAAATAACAATGGCATGACGGTTAGTTACAGGATGGTGCGGTTGGTCGCAGGAAACAGCGATGCAGTTACTCTGAACGACCTTCAAGCTGACACGCAATACCAGTTGGTGATTACTGCGGTGAGGGCCGGAAAAAAGTACAGAAGTCGGCCTATTGTCTTCCGCACCCTGGGTAATTCATTCATAATTACCTCATCATACTTTCATATGTCTCATATATAGTTACTCTCTTGCTCTTTCCTTTTTTTAATTTATAATTTATTGCACAAGTCATGCCTCCACTTCGGGCCTTATATTTACAGCTCTTTTTGGTCTTAAGTGCGAAAGGTACTGCATAATTGTAGGGTAAAAACATTTTTACCCTAAAAAAAATTTTTTTTTAACAATCTTTAATTACAATTTATATTTTTTAACATTTCATGCAATTTTATTATTAATACAATTTTTTTTTATTTAATTTAAACCTTTTTATAACAATATTCTACTGCATCAATGTTCAAACTCAGAATTTTTAATGTATTATAGACTTTTTTTAATTTTTAAATCTTAATTTTTAAAATTCCCGCTCTTTTAACCGAAGAAACGCCATTTTCATGTATAATTTCATTAGTTCTTTCCTACTAACGCCATCTAGTGACTTCTTTATGAAATATAAATGACACTAGTTAAGATATAAAATTTTTAGTATATTAATTTGTATTAAAAGTAATTTTTTTAATTGAAAAATTTAATTTAAAATGATTAAAAAAAATTAATAATTAGCATTGACACAAAAATTTCCACACTTGGCAAGAATTGAATCATTTTAAATTAAATTTCTTAATCAAGGTTACTGACCTATCCTTTAAAATCAGTTTAACTACAATAACTCAATTTAAAAATTAAAAATTAATTTTAATTTTTGAAGAAAAGTCTACGGCTTTAATTATTTTGCTTTAATTTTGATGAAAATTAAGTTAGCCGACATCTAAAAATTTTATTATCAATTTTTTCATTACAAAAAAATTTTTATTCATAAAAAACTACAAGTGCAATTTTTAAAAAATAGAAGTTGTAATTTAATAAATGAAAAAAATTAAAAAAGTCGGCTAACTTTAGGATTATTGAAGTTTTTATTCTCACCTAGGTTATAAAATTCAGGAACATTGTTACTCGTTATCGATTCTGTTTACTCACTAATATCCTGACAGGCTTTTCAATAATCAAAAATTGAAAAAAAAAAAAAAAAAAAATATTCAATTTTACAGCCGTAATTATTAACAAAAAAATTTAGTAAATTTTATTAATTACTTCAAAAAAAAAAACATATTTTAGTAAAAAGGATAAATTAATAAAGAAACTTAATTTTGCTATGCAGAAAATACAACTAGCGCCAAAATTGCCAAATTTGTGAACGTATAACAGATAATTATCTATAAAACTCAATTAAACACATTTACAGAAAAACAATGCGTGTTTTTTGCAACAATTGAATAAAAAGTATGCTCAGAAGATAATTAAAACACATTTGTGCGTAATCCGTACAACCTTACGGTATTTCATAACCTAAATAAATATCCCGTCAACGTTTTTGCTGATTTCTTCTTTGTTTTTATCCTTTCGTAAGCTTGCAATGTAAATAGACCAATAGACGAAACAGTTAGCAGACTCTAATTGCTCTGACGATTCACTACTTAGATAAATAATTCGAAAGTAATTGTTCCGCGGTTTAAAAATTGCAGGCTACAATGAATAAATAATAACGAGCATTAATTATCGCGTTTGTTCTTATGTAATTATTTCGAGTATAAATGTCAGATTCATTTATAAATAATTCATTTGATAGTATTAGACGGTAATTAATCAAAGTTGAAGTTGTTACTCAATAACAAGCTTAATTGTGTATTATTTTATTTAAAAAAAAATTGTAAATTATAAAGACTAATTGTTGTATTATAATTTTTTTTAGAAAATAATTAATTAAGGGAGAAATTAATTGTAGTAAATTTCAGAAATTGGCCTGATTGATTTGAAATTAAAAGGAAGGAGTCATGAATAAATTGAATTTTTAAATTATGTTTGAGCAAATTGGCGAATTAAACGATAATCGATGGGAATTTGCATAATCACCGGGTTAAAATTACCATGAACATACCCTTGAATAATAATCAAACTTAATGTAATTAAGATAACAAAACGTTTTGATGTTGTTGTTGTTGTTATTGCAGAGCCACCACGTACGTCTCCTCAGCAGGATGCTAGTGTTACTGGAGGACCTCCAATTCCTCCGCCACCTTCGTCGTCAAATCCTCATCCAGCGCCAATACAAGTAATTATTTATTTTTTAATTTTAGTGGATTATTTTTTATTTTTAAACAAACAAAAATCATTTGACTTAAGGAAAAAATTAATTTATGGTGGTTGGGGCCTGTAAGACATATTATACAAAAATTATAAAATTTTAAATTATAAAGATTTATAAAATTATAAATTAAAAAATTTTAAAAAATTATAAAATTAAAAAAAAATTAAAAATAATTTAGGGTGTCAATATTTAGACCCCTGTCAATAATTGGGACTTTTATTTTACTTTAAAATAAATTTTTTAATTAAAAATTAAAATGTTACAATTTTTTTAATTTATTTTCTTGGGTCAAAAATTTTTTTCTTGAATCAAGTTGATTTTTTTTTTTTTTAATGTAATTATTTTTGCTACATTTTAGACCTCTAACTAACGATAAATTACTGCAATTAAATAAAATATAACCTTTAAACTATATCCTACCATAAGTAACAAAATTACCATTTTCCGCGAATTACAGCGCGTTAACAATAGCACAACCCTGAGTGAATATATTAACCTTATCTATCGATTTCTCTTCAAACAGGTACGTGCCGTCGAAATAGGAATAGTGATGATGGTACTGCTGGTCTGGGCGGGTGCAATAGCACTTTTTTTCAACCGGTGGGGCAAAATACGCATGCTGCTTCCTTATCAGCCCGATTACAAAGAACAGCTAAAAGTTCCGGGTACGGGGGCGATTTGCAACCCCACAACAACTCCTTGCACTCAACACTCTTCGCAACATGCCTGCTCTCAGGTAAGCAATCTCCAATATAACTTCACTAAAAAATTGAAAAGTAACAAAATTAATATTCAATTTTAAAATTCGCGTCCGCAAATATAAACATGAATATTTATCTAGCCGAGTAAATAATCTTTTTTTCATACATCTCCATTGTTTATTCAGCAGTTATATCCACATCAAATTTATTTGAGCCTCAAGCGATATTTTTTTTTTTTTTTTTTTTTTTTTTTTTTTCAAGATCGTTAAAACTATCAATTGCACTGTAAAAAAATGTATAATCTTTTTTTTAGTATATAACAACATTTAATATAACTATTCAGAGTATTATTTTTAAATAATACTTAAGTTTGCCGACATTTTTAATTTTTTTATTAATTAAATTAAAACAAAAAAATTTTTTTTAACAATTTTTTCAATGAAAAAAATTTAATGACTTAATTTTCATCCATTTAATTTATTTAATTGTTAAACTACTCAATTAAAGGGGTAGTAGTTTTTTAAACTCACTAACAATCTAAAACATGTGTCTGTTTTATTTACTATATATACCAAAGTACTTCACTCTACACTTAATAGTACACAATAATAACAATAGCAACAATACAACTTTGAATCAATAAATCTATTGAGCCGTTTTTATATACAACAAGCTGTAAAATAAACTTTTAAGTACTTTACGTAGCAAGCCTCAGGAAATTTTTTTTTAGTTAAGTTCTAGTTCATGCGCCATCTATTAAAAGCGTCAGCGAAAAATTTTGGTGAATTTTTTCTGAATTTAAAATTAAAAATTCTTTTAATTTCTATAATAATTTTTATTAAAATTCTTCACAAAACTATTAAAAATCCAAAATATTAAACATATCTCATGTATAATTTAAATTTCCCGCAAAAACTAACTGCGCATGCGCAAGGATTGTTCCGGCGCTTGGAACTAGTACGGAATTTTTCAACTCTAATTATCTCAGAAACTAAGAAAGATACGAAAAAAATTATTCTTACCTTTTTTATTTAAAATAAAATGTAGAATAATATTTTTTATAATTTTTACAATAATTATCATTTCTAACGAACTTATAGCGAAAATTTGTCATAAATTTTATCCAGTTATTTTATCCAACTAAAATTTAATTTCGCACGCTTTAAATAGATGGCGTTAATTACAAAAATGAAACTAAACAGACTTTGAAATATTTTTGTTGCTTAACCTCGACGTCATCTGCGACCTGCGAAAAAAAAAATTGAATAAATGAAATTCAAATCTGAAATTTATAAAATATAAACAAACAAATATGCCAATGGTTGAATTGGACGAAAAAGGTTATGACTACATTATCGGATATGGTGATGCAGTGTGGGGGAGGGGGCTGCGGAGTTTTGGAGCAGTGCTTTCATTATCAGAGAAGAACTCGTGAGCCACGGGAGTGCGGCTGCCAATTTGCTCTACTACACAGGGCGGACATCGCGTGACCATCGGTATTAATTAATTAATTAATAAAGTCGTTTTATTATTAAACTGACTTGTTTGTTTTCACTTTCGACATACATACCCATATAAATTACTGTTTATTGTTTTTGTATGTCATCAATCATTAACACATTATTTTTTTAAATTATATTTCTTCACTGGTTTGTCCTGGGCCACTGCTTTCTTCACTGGATTTTTGCTTATTTTTTTTTTTGTTAATAAAAATTATTTAGAGAAGAAATCAATTTATAAAAGAAGAAATATTTTTTTGGCAGTTTAATTACGAAAAATAAAAATTTAATTACCTAGAGAATTTAACGTATACATAAAACCTCATTTTACGACTTGATATTTATAAACGAAACAAGTTCGTGGTTAACCGCAATCTAATTACCTAAAGCGGTTGCTCGAAAATTGACTTTCAAAATTTCAAAGCTCGTGGGTCTAACCTTTACTTTTCCCTATTAATGTTTTCGGCAATCTTAGATCGGCCTAAAAAATTTTTATATCTAATCAAATTTGAACAGTCACAATTGCTTTAAAGCAGGCTTATATTTCTTCATTTAAATTACTCTCAATAAAAAAAGGAAAAAGGTTAGATATAAGGTAAAAGCCCCAATTATTGACACTATAATAGACAAAGTTATGATTTAATTTTTTTTAAGCAATCAAATATCAATATCGTTGAATTTTGTTTGTGGTAATGCCTCAAGTAATGTTTTTACTAATCAATTTCTTTTTTTAAAATGATAATCACTGATATTTACTAATTAATTTTAAATAATTAAATAGATTATCCGGATACACCAATTATTGGCAAGTTAAAAAACTGATTGATCTCATTATTGACATACCTTTACTCCAATTATTGACACCTACACTGCGCATGCGTCGAATCATCTGCTTATTCTTATTTATCGAAACTTATTATTAAGTAATCAATTTTATTAAAGTTTATTAATAATAATTTCCATAAATGATTAATTACTTTTAAAAATATAAAAATTAATTTATTTAATCAGAAGAGTTCAAACTCTTACAGTAATTTTTTTGGGTTAAAGTAAAAAAAAGGCGTCTTAGCGCTGTCGAATGGCTGTCAATATTCAGTTAGAGATTCAACTTAAAAATTATCAACTAGTTATTGACACCCATTATTTAAATATTATGAAGCATACAATTAATTTCGATTATTCAATTTTATAAATTTTTCATTTATTGTTAATTAAAAAAAAAAAAAAGATGATATTATTAGATGAAGAAATTAATTTAAACTCGGCATTTAAAAAAAATCCTTTTCTAATCAAAGTTGTTAAGAAAATAAACGTTCATAAGCTGGTTTGAGGAACTGGTGGTAACTTTATTTTTTTTTAATAATTAATATTTAATATTTTGAACTGACAGTAATTTTTTTCGATTTTTTAATTAATTAGAATTTAATTAAAATTCATATGATAGTTATTCTTGTTACAGATGATTAAATATATTTAAAAATAATTTAGAGTGCCAATAATTGGGGCTTTTAATATTCAGAAGCTTTACATATTCAGAAAAAATTTTTTTTCTTTATTATTATACCAGATTTTATCATTTATCTCCCATCAAACCATTTATAAAACAACAATTTAATTTATAAATTTATAATTGCTCCCAAAAATAAATTCCACTTATTTCCACGCTAGTCTAATTTGATGGGCTTATGTAAAACCTTCGGGGACGAAACCGTCAGGGAAGGGACAACCCAATCACGAAAACAAGAGAGATAAAATTATGAGATTTGGAGACCGTAATCTAAATAATTTATTCTGATAAATTAAAAAAAAAAAAAAAAAAACAAAACAAACTTAATTATTTAATTTTTTTAAAAGAAGAAATAATTTAATTTTTGCAAATTCTCTAGATAATAATAGTTTAACGGCAGTTTTAAACTTTGATCATTAAACAAAGTTCTACTTTAATGGAAAGTTATATTTAATAAAATAAAAACTTAATTTTCATTCGATTAAATATTTTCGTCATTAAAACGTACAAAAACAAAGAACAAACAAGTAAAAAAAAATGTATGATCGTTATTTTTGTAAAGCAAATAGAGCACTCGCACTACTGTATCTGTAATTGACTGCATCACTTCTTTACTCACGGTTTTTTCTCGCACAAGGCACATGCATTGTGTATTCACATTCACGAATACATAGATATATATTTATAAATATATATGGGAATATTTGAAAGCAAAAAGTATCTAACAATTTTAGAAGGTGTTAGTAAATTGAATTTTTGATCAACACGCTTCAATATTTACACTGTTTTAAGGTTGATTCCTTTTTTTTTCGCTCAGTGTTCGTTTTTTTTTATCGCCATTAAAAATAATCGAGATTTTTTTTTTATTAAAATTTTTACGCCGCTTAGTAATTCCGAAAAAAGTAATCTTTTATCGGATTTATGATGGACAAAAGTGTTTACCACCAAATTTAGACATAAAATGTAAGAATCATAGGGGACTAAGTTATCGCATCAATCTTTATACTTCTACGCTTCCATTATACGTCTCCATATGTTTCTATATATCTAAAATGTGATACCGAGTAAAATACAGTGATAATAACTTGATCGGACGATTATTGGGGACGATAAATAAATTTATTCGCACAGAAAAAAAGCTGATGTAAATATGGCATATTTTATATATTTTAAATATATGGTATTTGTGAAATATAAAATATATGAAAAATTGATGTGGGCACTCAAATGAAAGCTCTTGATGAGTATAACATCAAGATGAGCTTATATCTTTAAAAACATCAATATTCCACAAGATACAAGGTCATTTGTCATAAAACCTTGAGAAGATTTAATAAAAATTAATTGAATTTAAAAATAATAAATTTATTAATTCAAGAAAATTTTTTTTCTGTACAGAGATATTAATTTGATCGAACGATTATCGTTGATAAAAAATTTATCCGATAACATAAAACTCGACCGATTAAACTCTAACTCGTGACAGAATTGCGGACTGTCATGTCCGGATGATCTAGGACGTGATAAAATGAAAAACAAGGTTTTTAATTAAAAGACATAAATTCAGACTTTGGTAAAAAAAAAAATAGATATGACAAATTTCGAGTGACGTGTATGATTTGATATGAGCTAATGAACGATTTGCAGCATCTGCACTGGTCGAACCATCGCGTGGATTCCCTGGACAGTGCAGGTGGGGGTGGAGGCGCCGCAGGAGGAGGTTCCAGCCAGGGTTGGCCCAGATCCTCGAGACCTCGAGTTAACAGTGCAATCGACGTCGCTGGATTTTTATCCCAGGTGAGTCATATTGTCTAATCATTTTTTTTTCTTTTTTTTTTTTCCCAGGTACTCAAAACTTTAATTATTATTTTTTAATCCTCAGAAATGATTAATTTATTTTTGCGAAATCCGATTAGGGAGATTTAAATAGATTTATTTTAATAATAATTTAATTTAATAAAAAATTGTTTTTAATTTTTTTAAATATTATTGATTTATCGAATATAAACACGATTTATTATTCTGAACCCAGTCACATCAACTTTTGACGCCACTATAAATTTTACCGGCGATAATATTTTGTGAGCGACATAAAAAACTTTACACTGATTGATTATGTCGACACTGGTTGATTTTAATGTAATAAATGTAGTGAGGATCGTTGAAATTGAAACGAGGGATGAAGAAATAAAATTTTTATTCAATTTTCAAGTTTATTACTTGTCAAATTTTAATCAAGTGTTGAAAAAAAATTTTGAAAAAAAAAACAATTTTTAATCTCGATTTAAAACAATTAAAATTATTTTTTTGGTTTAAAAATTTTTCTCTTCAAAATTTTTTTCATTAAAAATTTTTTCAGTATTTTTTTTCACCACAGATTACACTGAGTATAATCTGGAAAAAAAATTAAAAACAAAATAAAGAAATGCAATAATTCAAGATTCTAATTAAATAACATAGTTTTAATGAAGAAAAGTAATTTAAATTAGGAGAATGTCTTTGCAGAGTATTAACCAACCCTAACTTAGAAACTTATATTAGGACAAATTGAATACTTCAGTGTACGGTACATTTCCCAGAGATCTTTTAGCCTGGTTTTAGTTTCAAGAGTTTGTAAGGCGATGCAATGAACTGTAAAACTTATTTAAGCTATTACTCTAATTTTAATCTTAAAATAGGTTAATTTAAAGAGAAGAAATCTTTAAAAATTATTTTTTTAGAATTTAAATTTATTTATAGTAAAATTTTTGTCCTAATAATTTTTTAATTATTTAAAAATAGAAATTTTTAATTTTTTGTAAATATTTAAGTCTTTAAAAATTCTGAACATGTTTTTATTTTATTAAAATAATATTAATTTTTTAATATTAATTTACACTAAAAAATTTATTTTTTTATTTTTTTGCTAATAATTTAATTTAATTTTTTATTTTCACGGTATTGTTTCTTTTATTCAAACTTTTTCATCTGAAACAAATTAAATTTTCGTACCTTGATAATTAAATCTATTTCTTCACAGAAAATTGAAAGAAGAAAAAAGAAAAAAACTTTATAATTTAATTTTAAAACAGCGGGAATTTTAATTTTTATTTTCATTTTCTTCCCCTTAATTTTTAGAGACAAAACTTAAAAAAAAAAAAAAAAACAATAGTTGTCATTAAAATTCAAATCTTAATACATATATCTATATTGAAAAGTTGATGTAGGCAAAGGAAAGTTAATTAAATATTGCATGTTAAAAAAAATCGATATGTAATATGTATAAATAAATGTAATTACTCTAAAATTGCTTATGTATAAATATAATAAAAATATATAAATATATAGTAAAAATATATATACGTGCATAGAGTAATACGAAACAAAATTTCCAGTCTATTTAAATATTATCATATATATATATATATATTGTATTTATGTATATTCATATCCAACAGCTATTATATAAATTACTTATTACGATAAAGTCTATGAAAACTAATGGCAAGGTTCATGTTAATTTATAGCAAAACGTAATACATATTATACACGAACGGAGATCAATATTTAGAATATACTAGAGCTCTGTTATTTCCTCTACATATTTGTTCACGCAGAAACTCTGAAATTTATTATAAAATAACTTTTCAAAGTTAATTATAAATTTCATTATTATTTATCGTTTTTTTGAAAATTATTATAACCAGAAAACTTGCAGTCACTATGTATATAAGCTCATCCCGATGTTACACTCATCAAGAGCTTTTATTTGAGTACCCACATGCATTTTTGATATATTTTTCATATATACATATATATAATATATATAAATATATAAAATATATAAAAAATTGATGTGGGTATTTAAATGAAAGGTCTTGATGAGTGTAATTTCGGGGTGAGCTTAGATCTTTAAAAATGTCAATATTCCACAAGATACACGGTCACTTCTTAATTAATCACATTTTTTAAGATATAAATTCATTTCGATGTTACACTCATCGAGACCTTTCATTTAAGTACCCACATGTATTTTTGATATATTTTTCATATATACATATATATAATATATAAAAATATATAAAATATATAAAAAATTGATGTGGGTACTCAAATGAAAGGTCTTGATGAGTGTAATGTCGGGGTGAGCTTATATCTTTAAAAATTTCAATAGTTCACGAGATACAAGGTCATTTTTTAATTATGTATCAACAATACCAAATTTAATCATAAAAATTAATTTTATCATATAAATACTCCGGCCACAAAATTTTGCTTATTCTCTTATTATTATTATTATTATTATTATTATTTTATAAAAAATTTTTATAGAAAATAAATTAAAAGTTAATTATATTTAATTTAAGGAATTTCTACGTCGCCATGGTTCAACTTCGCGACTATGTCGCAAAGTGCGCAGTGCAGATAACCTTCCCCTGGTAACCGAATCTTCAAATCATCAAGACAACGACAACAATGATAACGAGGATGAGAACGAGGAGGAGGACGACCATTGCAACAGAAACTCAATACCTTCCCAAGAGGACGGGAACGAGACGGATCGGGAGTTCTTACCATTAACAATGACAATTCCGTCGAGTACGGAAACGAATCGAGACGAGCCCGACGACAAGACTGATGATTTTGAATCAAAACACGTAGTTAATTATTCAGAAGGCTTATTGAAGGACAATAATGCGCCGGATATTTCTATCAATCAATCATCCCAGCAGCAATATTCCTCCAGGTAATTTTTCTATTCAATTAAATTGATATTATCTGAAATTTTTTTTTATTTTTTTTTCACTACAGATTACACCGGATATTTTTGCTCCCCGAAGATAGAATCTCTAAAATTTGCAAAATAAATTTTGAACTTTAACATTTCGCGAGAATTAAAATAAATTATTCCGCTAATAATTTACCCTTAAAAACGAGACGAAGCTTTGTTTTAAACTTCTCGATAAAAAAATCGATGACGCCCTCATGTTTTATGACTCGCTGTGTAAAAGCGTGCTTGAAATGTCATATATTTAAAATTCAGTTCATACTTGAACTTGTACTTAACTTTAATACTTCCATACAGCAGTCGCTGAGTTCCCAAAGGGCCAACAGTAAAAAGTACATTAAAAACCGATAGAACTTTCTCTTTCTATCCTTTTTAGCCGCTCTTTTTTTCAGCAATTTATCACAATCATAATAAAATGAAAGTTAAAATAAAAGGCAATGATAAACATTGTTGAACTTTTATTTATTTTATTTACCGACTCCCTTGATAAATTTAAAAAAGTTTGAAACTTTTTTCCTTCAAATAGTTTGCGCAAATTGGCTAATTAAAATTTTTATAAAAACATACAATTTTATTTTACTCAAGAAGAGATTTATGAAATGAAAGTTTAATAAAGTCTAGTAGTCTGGTTTTGAATAAATTGATATTAAATCAGGATATAGAGTCAAGGTCGAGCAATTTCCCTGATTCTTATCGCCGCTATTAAAGCTTTTTTGTGCTTGTAGGATAGTTAAGGAGATCCACGGGAAGTAGTCGAATTTTTAAAATTTTTAAATTCCTAAAAATTTGTAAATTTAATCTACATATTCTATTTAAATAATTTGAATTTTATATCACCCACAATAATAAAAAAAAAAAAAAACATTTCTTCTTGATATTTATGATAAAAATACAAATATACACTTTACATTTTTATCCTAACAATAAAAATCCCTTTTATTACAGGGAATACATTTCATCGAGCACGATAACCACCACAAGTATACCATCCCCATCTCTAATAGTAAGACGCTTTAGCGGTTGGCGAATTAGCGGAAGTCATGAGTACATTAGATGCCCTATCAGACAGCCTTCTTCCATCGACGACAGGTTTAAATTTTATATTTCTCACTAAAATATCCGCTTTAACCTCCGGCACACAACATGTGATCCTAAAATTACAAATTTAAATTCCTGAGAAGATATTATTATTATTATTATTATTTTTTTATTATTGTTATTGTTATTTTTATTTTTATTATTATTGTAAATAAAATTACAGATACTTCAGAAGATCATGTGAGCCAGATTTTCCTCGGCCGTCACAACCGTACCACCACCATCACCACCACCACCACCACCACCACCTGCCCTACAAGCCGTCAACCAGCAACGGAAACCCCGTTGTCTATCACCGGTCGTCGGATAGCGATCAGTCAAGACAGACCTCCGTTTCGAGTGTTGAGATCCAGCACTTTGGTCTACCGATTCTCAGCGTGAGTGAGCCCAGTCCTCCAGACGAGAAGAACAATCGCCTGGATGACTATTTGTAGGATTTGCTTGACGAGGATCTCTCTCTCAAAGAGCTCCTCGTGTAATTTTTTATACTGCTGATACCTTAATGTTCAATTTTTTTTTTTTTTTTATTTATTTAATTTATATCTTAAAATTTAACTTTACCAGAAAATTATGTTAAAATACAAACTAAAGAGAGCTTATCAATGAATTATTGGATGGCTTTGAGTTTTTAAAATCTTTTACTGCGTAAGAAGGCCAGGGTTCAATTCCCGGCGCCGGTAAATAAAATTAATTTATTATTAATTTGTTTTTAAATAGTCAAAAACTTTTGTTGCATCGATACTAATTTATACTATTTATAAAACTCATAACTCGTAACTCTTACGAAAAATAATTACAATAAAAAACAAACTTTTTATTGCTAATACGTAATAATTTTCGTCTTTACACACAAAACCTTAAACTATGTAACAAGTTATTGAAACTTTTTAAGTATACTATAAAATAGGGTAAAGAAATTCTTGAAAACAATTAACAATGTCAATTTTAAATTAATAATAATAATAATAATAATAATAATAATAATAATAATAATAATAATAATAATAATAATAATAATAATAATAAGAAAAGAAAAATTTTAAGCATTAAGGTATCAAATATTTAATATAAAAATATGATCTCATTATCGAAAAAAATAATTGAAACTTAAAATTAAAAGGAGAAAAGAAGAAATGTTTAAAACAAAAGAAATAAATTTCTTCAAAGTATTTTTTAAGCGTGAATTAAAGAAGTGAAGTGCAGACAAAATGATTTATCTAGATGTTTGTAGAACACTTGTGTGGTCGATTGTAAAGTCTAAGTAATACAGTAGTTTAATTGTAATTGAAGTGTACCTTGAGCCACTTTGTTGTAATCCCTCGTGCCCTCTTACCTCTTTAATATATTTTATGTCGATATATATTGTTGTGTATTTGTACGTATGTGTGTATTGAATCCAACGACGACAATGCGGACTTAAAGACCTACCCTGACCAAATCAATATCGCAACCTTAAGTCTTATCGTAATGTACAACTCTTATATAGCTATATATTGTCGCGTTATATTTCATTCATGATTTTGCTATAAATCTATCCATCCAAGCTGATACATCTTTTTTTATTTTGACTAGTCATTTTTTTTTATTGTTTTTTTTTATTTAAAAAGAAGAAATGAGCCTCTGATTTTTTTATTTTAGTGAAATTAAAATTTTATTGCAAAAAATTGTTAATAAAAATTTTGAATTAAATTTTTGGAAAAAAAAATTTTGAGTTAAATTTAAAAAAAAAAACATTTAATTTAAATTAATTATTTTTACAAACTAAAAAAAATTTGTTGAAGATTTTTTCTTTAAAGTTGTGATTTTTTAAATCAATATTTTTTTTGTTAAAAATCAGAAAAGAAAAATTGATTTAATTAAACCAATAAAAAAGACCGACATTATTGATTGTCCTTTTAGTTTAATAATCCAATAATAAAAATAATAGAAAGGTACATATAAATAAAAAGACATTTCTTCCATTACTAAAGCTACGTTTTGTCAATATTTTCTTTATCATTCGGTTCTCTAACCAAGAAACAAATGTTTAGAGTAACAATTATACAAATAGTCAACAAAAGTGCTGTTAATCATTTGATATGGCCTTGTCTATTACTATTATGAAGAAATTTTATTGAGTCAAGATATTTTTTGTTTATATATTCACCGTTAATAATTCTTTAATAATAATTATGTCACATTTTTTTTTTATTACTTAATAAATCTTGCTTAAATAATTTATTGTTATAATCAACAAATAATAAATATAAATAAATAAAATTTTGCATTATTAAGTAATGACTATTGTTAAATTACACTGTAATTTCTTAACTATTGACGTTCTTAAAGATATAAACTCATCCTGACGTTACACTCATCAAGAGCTTTCATTTGAGTACCCACATGCATTTTTGATATATTTCTCATATATTTATATATATGATATATATAAATATATGAAATATATGAAAAATTGATGTGGATACTCAAATGAAAGGTCTTGATGAGTGTAACATCAGGATGAGCTTATATCTTTAAAAATGTCATTAGTTGACAAGATACAAAGTCATTTCTTAATTATTGAACGAAATTCTTTTTATTTTCGTAATAATATACATTACTAATTTCTTTTTATTATTATTATATTTTTTTCTAATCAGAGGTTCACTTATTATTTCTTTTTTATTAAAAAAAAAAATTACAATCATTATTTATTCTAAAAATGTAAATACTGCATAAATAAAAAAATTCTAAATTATTTATTAAAATACAACGAAAAGTCCGCTCGTCAAAAAGTGACAGTCAATTGAAATTAAATTATTGAGTCTATATATAAAAACTAATTACCGAGTGAAAATTGATAATATTTATAAAAATTCTAATAAATTTATAATGCCTAAATTAATAATTAAAAAATTAAATATAGCTTTAAATTATCTTCTCAGATGAGACCAATTTAAATAAAATTTGAAATTTATTTTTATCAACGAGATTAAAATCTATTTCCAGATAATATATATTGTAATAAATTTATTTTAATAGATCCTAAAGACAGATAATAATTGTAAATTATTACAGCTGGGATAGAGACGGATATTTATGTTCGAGATGTAAATACTTATACATATCTACATTATTCAAATGAACCCTTATTTTATAATAATGATATATTATATTATAAATATATATAAAAAAAAAATGTAGAAGATTTTTCTTGTCACTCACACAAAAATATAAATACGTGTATGCATATTTATACATTTAGCGCAATTAATATATGGACCACTGTAATGTATTGTAATTATGATTAATCAGATAAGAGTGAGGCATTATTACAATTCGTCGTTTTTTCCTTATTAATATTTTTTTTAAGATCAATTTTTATTAAAAAAATTTTGGTAAAAATTTTATTAAAAAAAATTCAATCTTCATATTTCTTCTTGAGATTATTAAAATATTAATTAAAGGTAAAAGCCCCAATTATTGACACTAAAATAAACAAAGTTATGATTTAATTTTTTTTAAGCAATCAAATATCAATATCGTTGAATTTTGTTTGTGGTAATGTCTCAAGTAATGTTTTTACTAATCAATTTCTTTTTTTAAAATGATAATCACTGATATTTACTAATTAATTTTAAATAATTAAATAGATTATCCGGATACACCAATTATTGGCAGGTTAAAAAACTGATTGATCTAATTATTGACACCTATACTGCGCAAGCGTCGAATCATCTGCTTATTCTTATTTATCGAAACTTATTATTAAGTAATCAATTTTATTAAAGTTTATTAATAATAATTACCATAAATGATTAATTACTTTTAAAAATATAAAAATTAATTTATTTAATCAGAAGAGTTCAAACTCTTACAGTAATTTTTTTGGGTTAAAGTAAAAAAAAAGGCTTCTTAGCGCTGTCGAATGGCTGTCAATATTCAGTTAGAGATTCAACTTAAAAATTATCAACTAGTTATTGACACCCATTATTTAAATATTATAAAGCATACAATTAATTTCGATTATTCAATTTTATAAATTTTTCATTTATTGTTAATTAAAAAAAAAAAGATGATATTATTAGATGAAGAAATTAATTTAAACTCGGCATTTAAAAAAAATCCTTTTCTAATCAAAGTTGTTAAGAAAATAAACGCTCGTAAGCTGGTTTGATGAACTGGTGGTAACTTTTTTTTTTTTTTAATAATTAATATTTAATATTTTGAACTGACAGTAATTTTTTTCAATTTTTTAATTAATTAAAATTTAATAAAAATTTATTTGATAGTTATTCTTGTTACAGATGATTAAATATATTTAAAAATAATTTAGGGTGTCAATATTTAGACCCCTGTCAATAATTAGGGCTTTTATCTTATTTCTTCTTGGAAATTAAAAAATTTTTCTTGACTTTATTCTTGTAATTTTAATAAAAAAAATATATTTCTTCTTTGTTCCATTAATTTTTAACCTCATTTTAATAGAATTTTCTAATATAACCTCTTTTGGAACAAAGAAAATTTTCTGAAACAATAATATTCCACTAAATATGAAGATTAAATAATAAAATAAATTTATACAACCACAAAGAAGAAATATAAAAGGTATAAAAATTTTAATTTTATAAATAATTGGGACCAAAGATAAAAATATACAACCTAGAAAAAGATATTTTTGAAAGTAAAAAAAAATAGAGAAGGAAAAACACGAACAACATTAAAAAAAAAAAATAATTAATCTTCCTTAATAAATTAATAAATTATTTGCTTATAAATTATTAAACAGTAAGTGCATATCGAAAATAAATTTATGTAAAAATGTATAAAATAAAAAAATTCCTATAAGTTTTAGTTTATGTTTGACTTAATTGAGTTTCAACGACATTGTAGGGAGTATAATATAATATAAAAAAATGAATGAATAAATAATAATTATAATGATGATAATAATAGTTAAATATAAATAGAGCTTATAACTGATCGTCTGATATAAAATAGTGAATATCTTGAGAATCAATAAATTATTGATTTGGCATAAAATTGCCAAGTACCAATTACCAAATAACCTTCCATATCTATTTAAAAATACTTAATGCTAGGATATAATAATAATGATTAATTATTATTAAATTAATAATACCTAATTTATAATTAATTATCTATTTTACATGAAAAATTTATTTTCAAGCTATTAAATAATTAAATTCATGTCCTTCGTCAATATATGAATCGTATAAATGGAGCACTATTTTTTGTACTTATATGTACTAAATTTACTTTAAAAAATATTTAAAATATGTAGTTTATGTATATACTTATGTATATTATGATAAAGAATATAAAAAAAATTTTCTTGGTGTTTTTTTATTAAAATTTATAATTTTTTCATTTCTTCTTTGAAATAAATTAAAGCTTTGAGAAGAAATAAAAATTAAAAATTTTTAAAAAGAAGAAATAATTTTTTTTCGCAAAAAAAAATAAATTGCTAAAATATGAGAGTTAATTTTTAACTTAAAAAAAATTTGTATTTCTTCTTTAAAAAAATTAAATTTTTAAGAAGAAATACTTTTCCTTGTAAAAAAAAAAATTAAATTGCTAAAATTAGAGAAAATTAATTCTTCACTAAAAAAATATTTTTATTTCTTCTTTAAAATAAATTAAAGCTAGAAAAAGAAATAAAAACTTTTAATTTTTAATAATTATTTATTTATGAACTTACAAACTAATATTTACATTTATTGCTGAGTAAATTACACATTAATAAAAAAAAAAATTATCCAAATCATTGAATCAAAAATTTAAAGATGAAATTATTAAAAAGAAGAAATACTTTTTTTTTTTTTAGTAAAAAAAAAAAGTAAATTGCCAAAATACGAGAAAGTCAATTTTCCACTACAAAAATATTTGTATTTCTGATATAAATCTCGATAAACGTCTTATATGTACATATTTGGATACAATTGCACATATTGGCAATATATACACCGTAATCTCATCACAGCCTGATCAAAGTCTTATTGAAGAGATTAAATTATTAAAGTTGTCATTCTCCAATAGGATCGGGATCTTCTTGCGACATCGGAAAAATTTCGTCCTGTGAATCCGCGTCTTTGCAATCGGACCCGCTTTCCTTATCATCTTCCTCGTCTTTTAACATACTGTCTTCCAAGAGGCTCTGGGACATGAAACTGTCGTCGAACTTGTCAGTACTGGAGCTTTGATTGAGACTGTCAAACTCGATCACCAGCTCGGCCCAAGGGTCTTCGAAAAATGATTGATCTATGTAATTATAGATGTTAGTCTCTTTTTTTCCTTGGTATTGATTTCTCCCTTGGTAATAATTCTTTCCTTGGTAGTTATTGCTTCTTTGATATTGATTCTGAAAATTAATTATTTATTAATATACCTGTCAATTTTTTTATAATTATTTTTTATTACTAGAGTCAATTTCAGAAAAAAATGTTGTGGAAAAAAAATTTTTTTAGCTTATAAATTAATTAAATTTAAAAAAGATTAAAAACTGTAAATTTTTTAAAAATATTTTTTAGTTCTAATTTAATAAATTAAAAATAATAAAAAAATAAATAAATAAAAATGTCGGCTAACTTTATTATCATTTTTCAAAATAATTTATTTGGTATAAAAATAAAAAAAAATTTTTTAAGTCAACTGATTTCAATTTAATGTAAATTTATTTAACAGATATTTGATAATTTTTGTTAACAAATAAATAAAAAAAAAAAAATTGACATCTATAATTTTAAAAAAATAAAAAATGCAATTTTTTTAAAATAATTTTTTATAATAAATTTAATTGTTAAAAAAAAATTAAAAATTGATCAGGTGACAGCTAAAATTAATTTAGCAGATATTTTAGAATTTTTTTAACAAACAAATTGTGGCAAAAAAATTAGAAAAAAAAGTTTTTATGAAGAAATTAAAAAAAATTAAAAATCCAATTTTTTTGAAATAATTTTTTGGAAGAATTTTGTTTGTTAAAAAAAATTAAAAAATTGTCAAGTGACAGCTAACTTTAATGTAATTTCAATATAATTTATTATAAAAAAAAAAAAAAAAAACTTACTGTATTCTTTCCTTTAGGAGTTCTATTATTAAACCCAGGCGAGAAAGATTTATTAAAACTCCCCCGACCACGAGGACTATGACTAGGACTCTCATGCCCAAGTGAGTACCGCAGATGCTGCCCATAAAACTGAGTACCCTGCTTCTGTACATGGAAAAACGGCGAAAATGTTGATACTGCTGGTGGAGATGCCAGCGAGGGTGAAGGTAAGCTCTTATTAAACGGCGAAGGTAAACTATTGTTAAAAGGAATATAATCGTCACTGGATCCACTTGTGTTTAAATTTTTGTCCTCTTGACTACTGTTATTCGTCGGTGACTCATGGCTTAAATTTTTATAATCCCCGAAGCTTCGTTGCTTACGGTAGTATGGTTTTTGATGTCCATTTTGTCCTCGTCCACGTGGAGTACTGAATGGTGATTTATTCATGTTTAATTAATTATTTAAATAATTATTTTAATTTTTTTTAGGACTTAACCAAACTATCAGAACAGAAACCACAAACATGGAGACTAAATGATAAATAAATATGGAGAAATTGTAGAATTTGATACAGTTTAATTCTTCATTTTATTGACCATAGATGTCGCACTTTCTGGCGCGTGCGCGCATGCGCTGGAAATAAAATACAACGGCAGGTAACATAAAAAACTATTTTATCTCTTATTAATAAAAAAAAAATTGTTTAAAATTTTTAAAAGTACCCTGATAGCCACCTTACCTATAACTTACTGTCAATCTACGTCCGCAATTTGAAGCAAACTTGACGGAAAGAGTTGGCAAAGCGAGCGATTACCTATTAGTTACCTATAACCTACTCTGCAAATAGACGTCAAAACTTGCTCTACAAGTATTTCCTTCAAATTGTAGTAAAGTTCAAAGAAAATTTAACTACAAATTTGATTATTAACTTGTATTCAAGTTGCGGCCGTAGATTTCCGTCAATTTGCTTACAACTGTTGTTGAGAGAAGAATTACCGCCAACTTGATGTATAAATTAACCGTAACTGCTGGAAGTCAACACTTACTGAGAAAGCGCTGGCTATCAGGGTATAAATTAATATTTTTATTACTATTTCTTCTTTAAAAAAATTTTTTAATAAAAAAAACAAATTATAAATAATTTAAATAATTTTTTTTTATTTAAAAAGAAATACGCGCGCAAATTTAAATTAAATTTTAAAAAAATTATTTAATTTTAAAAAATATTTATTTATTTTTAAAAAAAGAAGAAATAATTAAAATTAAAATTAAAAATAATTTTAAAAAGAAGAAATGCGCATAAAATAATTTTAATTATAATAAAAACTAAAAAAAAATATTTAAAATAAACAAAACTTACCGACTGCGCAATAAAACTTCTGCGCATGCGCGTAATATTTAATTTTGCGTAAATTAGTCGCTTGTGGTCGCTGGCGTCGATAACAATAAACTAGTGAAACATCCTCCAATCTGGATCCGCACCCGTTTTTTTCATAACTAGCACTTTCGTTTGTATTATTATTACCAGTCGCATCACAGCCCAGTGTCGAGTGTTGAGTGTTGAGTGTTCAGTACAGTGTCCCGATAATTGCATGATGCATTAAGAAACAATCCGGGTGTGCGCGTGTGTCCTGTGAGCCTCCCAGTAAAAAATAATTACAACAATAAAGCAACAGTACAAATATAAAAATAAAAATAAAAAAAAAAGTGTTTGTTTTTGTTTTTGTGAAAAAGAAGAAAAAAAAAAAAAACACAAAAAGAAAAAAAAATAAAGTGACCGGCGTTAATCACGTGGAAAGTTTTAAATTAAACTAAACTCTAATGGCGATATTTATTTTTAAATATGAATAATTGTAAATTCACATTATACATGAGCAATAGCATCAATGAACCCCGGAGCGTGACTGACATTTTCACTTAGCTTGTGCGGAGAGAGTATGGAGGAGTATTGTATGGATATGGAGATTACTAAATATAAACTGATAGAGATTAAAGCAAGGAGTTGTCTCAAATGAGGAAAATAAAATGTTGAGATCATTAATTATATTTATTTCTAGTTAAATTAAAAATTGAACAACAAAAAATAGAACAAAGATCCCGTGGCAGAGTAAGGGAACAACAGGAAGACAACAATGGGTTTGGGTCAGAGTCGCGATGCTAATCCTGATAACGGAGAGGCTTCTGACGATGGAATGCGGGACGGATTGGGCATCGGGATCAAGAGCAGCGGTCAACATCACCAGCATCAGTATCGATACTGTCAGACGCCGACTTTGGGCACTGGGAGTCTCGGTGGACCTCCTCCGCACACCAGGAGCGGGAGCGTTAGATCCACTCCGAGACAACCCATGCCCGATACCATTGAACTCGAGAGACGTTTCACTAAAGTCCTTGTAAGTTTATTATCATAGTCTGCTATGTTATTATTTTATTCTTTTGTTGTTTTTATTATTTAATTTTTACTAGCAGCCTGGCAGCCACGTTGTTATTGACATTTTTTAAAATATAAGCTCATCCTGATGTTACACTCATCAAGACCTTTCATTTGAGTACCCACATGCATTTTTTATATATTTTTCATATATACATATATATGATATATATAAATATATGAAATATATGGAAAATTGATGTGGGTATTCAAATGAAAGGTCTCGATGAGTGTAACATCAGGATAAGCTTATATCTTTAAAAATATCATTATTTGACAAAATACAAGGTCATTTTTTAATTATCTAGAAATGGAGTATTTTCAAATGCAGCCAAAAAAAAATCTAATTTTATTATGTGACTATCTAGGAGACAAAATTTTTCTTATTCTCTTAATAATACCATATTTGTAGATTTTTTTTTAAATCAATAAATGTTTATAAATTAATTATTGTCTTAAGACGAGCAGTGACTATAGAAAGTGTTCCTGGATACGATAAGTCGAGAGTACTTCGACATGCTAATGATGTTATTGTATCCTGTCAACTTATTTTAGTTATTTATTATTAGGAGTTGTGATTTATGATTAATGCCCGTTGATATTTTTTTTTTTTTTTTTTTTTGAGAACTTGGGAATTATTAAATCACTATTAGTTATTACAGTGATGTCATTTTGAGATTATTTGCCACGGTTATATAATTCAAGTAGCCTTGGTTCATTGTTTTACATTTTTTTCCTCAAGATATGAATCACTCGCATGATTTCAATGTTGAGATTACGGGTTTTATTTAAAATGCGCTTTAGTTTCCTTTTTTTTTTTTAGATGGAGCAATAATAATAAATACATAAATAAATTGGTTATTGTTTTATTGCTGGTTTGTGATACAAGGATTTTATTAATTGGTAGGATTTAATTGTTGAGTTTTTGTAACTAAGACCTCAATTTAAAATTCTTGAACTAAGAAACTTTAATTAATTTGAGTAAATTTAGCTTAATTAAATAATTTTTAGGAGTGATTAAAGACGATGAAACTCTTTAAAATGATTCCCTAGGCTCAAAGAGTGTCTTTCTTGAATCAAGTTAATTTTTTTATCACTGTAGAAAAAAATGTTGGAACATTTTGTTCCTTCATTCACTAAAATAATTTCTCTTGAGAAATATTCAGCAGTAACATTTGGTAAACACATTGCTCTAACAGGATAACCTTTATAATTGATTTAGCTCTTTAAATTTTAAATCAAAGTTACTAAAATAATTATTTCTTCAATTATTTATAAAATTTTAGTTTTAATTTCTTATATTTGAATTTATTTAAAATAATTCAATCATTTTAACACTTTCATCTATTTATTTATACATTCTAATATTATTACTATAGAGAAAACAAGTAATTTAATACTTATAAAATCCAATTTCATTTTTAGTCTCAATAATTTAAAACTTTTCATTTAAAAACTTCATTAAAATCATTTAAAAAAATTAAATTCATCATTTTTTTACAACCCACCTCAATCATAATTAATAAATTTAAATATTCGTAATTTCACCTAAAATTTTTCCAAGCTCTGATTATCGTTAACAAAACTTTCATTGTCAATCTTAATCACCAATTAAAATCATTGCCTTAATTTAATAAAAATTTTTTTAATTAATTTCAATGAAGCATAAAAATTTCTCAATTAAATCTAAACCAAAACTAATTTCAATTCTTTAAATAATTTACAGTAAAAATTTTTACTAACTTTACTTTCGAAATCGTTCACAAAAAATTCACTAAACTTACTTCTAAAAAACTTTTATTTAATCTGAAGTTGAACGGAAGAAGGAGCGAACAAGTAAATAACAAACCCGAATGCAAGAGAGAGAGTAAAGATAAATATTCAGAGCGAGAAGAAAAAAAAAGCAAGATTGAAATTCCTGAAGTGCATCCATGAAGCTTGATATGACACCGCAATGTGTCACGTCGTAATCGCGGTTTCTACATTTCCCAACTTAGCTTTTTTATAGGGCATCTCGAGCACAGAAACTGCTCATTTATCCGCTTACTAAACCGTAAGCCAATATATATATATATATATATATATATATATATATATATATATATATATATACAAAAAACTTTATAAACTTTTTCATATATTTATACAGAAGAAATCTAAAATCGACTGCTAGACAATTAACTCGCTTTCATTTTATTTCTCAACAATTATTAACTCGAACATCTCCATGACGATCAACAAATCTAGACAGTTTAAATATAGTTGTACAAATTATATAATTAAATAATATATACTAGCAACTTGCAGTCATTATGAGACTTCCGAGATGTACGGATAAATTAGGTTTGATATTTTTTCAGCGATAGTTATTTATAATTTAAATAATTGAGAGAGTAAGGAAAATTTTTATGTTAATCATTTAAAAAGATCTTTAAAAAAAAATAATTCAAAAATTAAATAATTTTTCTGATGCTTAAAAAAATTTAATTTTTAATTAAAAAGCTTTAAATAAAATTTTTAATTAGAAATTTTAAAGAAGCTTTTAATTAAAAAATTTTTAATTAATTTTCAAAAGTCTAAAAACTATATTTAGTGTCATAAATTTAAAAAAAATCATTAAGCCAAAATTTTCTTACATATAAACCGTAATTTTTGACAGTCACGTAGTGACTGCAGGTGGCTAGTAAGACTTAAAATTTTTAATGAATTAATTTTTATATTAATCACTTAAAAAAATAATTCAAAAATTATTTTTATCGACCAAGTACTTATAATTTTTAAATAATTTTTCTGATGCTTAAAAAAATTAAATTATTAATTAAAAAGCTTTGAATAAAATTTAAAATTAAAAATTTTAAGAAAACTTTTAATTAAAAAATTTTAAATTTATTTAAAAAGTCTTTAAAGTATCATAAATAAAAAAAAAATCATTCAGCCAAATTTTTCTTGTTCTCTTAATTAAATACAAGAAGATAATGATAATATTTATCCATAAACACATGAATAAATAATAAACACGTCGGAATAAAGTGTTTTCCAATTTGTCAAAGTAATTGTCAGAGTCATTAGCCCCAAGTAATGTTAAAGACAACGTGCAACGACCCATCACAAACAACAGCACTCTGTTAGCTTCTTCAATACCTACAACAGTCTCTATCTTTTTCTATCCACACAGATATCGGCTGTATATTCTTATTCCCTTTAGTAAACTCCCTTTACTCAACTTGTCTATATTTTACACACGTTGTGTTGCTTTATAAACTATCTCTTTGGCTGGCAACTGTATTTATTCATCCATAACACGTGACTGTGCCTGGGTTTTACTCTACTATAACTGCTAACTGCTAAACTCCCTATACCTTTTACATCCATAGATTATACACACAAACCGTGTATTTTCATATGTGGGAGGCTTATACGAGTATTATACACCCGGACGCGTTTGACTACCGGTTCACTATCGGTTCGAACCCAACAATATAACAATACAACAAATAAAAACCTAGTCGTCAATTCTTCCTGTTGTGTATGACTCAACTTAACTTGCAATTTTAATTCTTTGTTTATATTATTTTATTTGCCATTTCCTGAGATTGTTAATTGTTTAATTTGGAAAACTTGGAATCATTATTGTTATTTTTATTTTAATTTATTCATTTCTTCTTTTTTTTTTTAGGGATTACGAAATTCACTCGAGGAATTATTAAATGAAAATTTTACAGTTATATTTCTTTATTTGAATTGTTTGGTAACTCTGAGGATAAAAGGAAGTCATTGTGCTTCAGGAAGGGAAGCTTAATACCCCAAATTTGATAAATTTATCTATTTATTTGGTGATATACCACAGAGAAGTTTTTAAGAGACTAGAGAAGGAAATATTTTATATTTTAGCACTTTTTTTTGGAGTTAGTTGAAAGTATCAATATTTTTGGATTTAAAATTGAGAAGAAATTTTTTTAATTATTTTTTTGTGATTTAACAAAAAATTAATAACCAATACAATTAGTAAAAATGATAAAAAGTCAAAAATATTGTATACTATACTAAATTTCTTTATTTTATATTCTTAGAATTGTAATTTATTGGGACTTAATAATCTAAAAGTAAATGTCGGACAAAGGGCGAAAGAAAAAGGGGAACCTTTTCAATAAAAGTTGACAGGTAACCGAAAAAATAATTCAGATAACCCGCACCGGGGCTTGAACTCGAAATATTCAGAACTACTATTTAGTCTCAGTCTATTACGCATATAATTATTACTATTAACTCTTTTCTAATAAATTTTATCGTTAATAGAATTATTGATCATAAAAAAAATGTTTTATTGATCATTTTTATCCAAATATTGAATTAAAAAAAAATTTTTAATTTTAATTTTTAATATTTTTAATAATTTTTATACAAATATTAAATTTAAAAATAATAATTAATTTTTAAATAAAAAAAATTGTAATAATTCTTTTACAAATTTTTAATAAAAAAAAAAAAAAAAAAAAATAATATTGAGTTATGAAGAAAAAATATTTTTAATAATTTTTTTATAAATTTTAAATAAAAAAAAAAAATTATTAAAATTAATAATTTAAATATTTACAATTGTTTCCGCACAATGATGTCATGGTTGATATGTACATATATAAAATATATAAAAAAATACAATAGTATGAGATGGTGAACGAACTAAACGCGAGGAGAATGACGCGTCACTTAATTTTAGACTTTGCTCACTCATTCACTATATTCATCATATTAATATATATCATCTACATTTAAAACGTAAATTATTATTAACTTTGTCAATATTTATTTATTAATTTGTTTATTAATAAATAATAAATAAATTCAAGGAGATAAATATATTTCTCAAGGATGATTCAAAATGTATTTGATAAATTTTATCTAATTGGTTATTTAATTATGATAAACAATATATATATTTTATATTTCATGGTGTCAATGGATGTAAGGATTTGTTTTTAAATAAAAAAAAAATATGCTGATAGATGAATGGACTCATACATACGTAATGTAACATTCAAGTGAGCGGATGTTAACGAATTATACTTCCCGAAGATAAAAAAAACACTTTTTTTGGTCGGGTAGAATAGAAAGTATTCATCTTTTAATAATTTAAGAATGACTTGCAATGCCATTTTAATTATTTAAATATTTATAAGTATTATATTGTATTAAATTGTATTTTTGAATTTATAGTGTAGAGCTGTCAATTTTTTTTTATAAAATTATATCAATTTTAATTGCAAGTCTTGGACATTAGTCACAGTTTTATAAATTTAAAGATTAATCTTAATTGTACATTTACATCTGCAATGACTATGATTGATTGTTAGAGTTCTTGATTTTGTAAATTGAAATTAATTTTTTTAATTTAAATTATTATTTCACAAAGTCAGAAAAGTCAAATTAATAATAAAAATAATAATAATTAAATACACTAGTCAGAAAAATTAAGGGATATAAAAAAATTCGAAATTTTTGGGTGATTTTCAACGAGCTGTAACTCCGAGGAAAATGATCGTACAGCAAAGAAAAAAAAAAGCAAATTGTAGCTCCAAGTGTCTAGTTTTCAGATATGATCATGAAAATTTTTTATCATGTTCAGGTCTGGAGAAATCCTAAAAAAAATACAAAAAAAAAAATTTTCCAAATTTTTTCTTGTTTTAAAAAAATTCTATGGGCTTCAAAAAATTTTTTTCCATTGTTTCGCTGAAATGCTTTTTTAGAAAATTTAATGCCCTTCAATTTGACGTAATCAAAAAGAAGCCTGTACGATGATTTGCCGCGGAGTTATCGTGAGTCAAAGCAAAAAATAACTTTTTCACTTTGACAATCAATAACTCTGGAAATAATGATCGTATAGGAAATCGAAGGACGGTTTTGAAAACTACATAATATTCTCTATAAGATGCCGTGAATAGCTTTTGTCAAAAAAATTTTTTTTGAATTGAAAACTTTAACTGAAAAAACGACAAAAATTCGCATAATTAAGGATATTTGGATAACTTGATATAACTTTGGATAAAATGGATGAACAAAGGATATCGTCGGTAATTTTTCAACCTCCAAGTGTCCCCTAAAATCCCTGAAAAATTCAAAGCGCTGCGATTTTTTTTTCTTAGTGCCCTGAAGCTTCAAATTCTTTGTTTTTGCAAAAATCACCATTATGAGCAATTTTTCGATTTTTGTTCATTTTTTCAATGAAAAAAATTTTTTTCTCAAATATCTTTATTTTTTCAATCAAAGAGCATGCTTATTCTTTTAATAATTTATTATTATTATTATTATTATTATTATTATTATTATTATCGTGAAAAATAATAAGACTAATAATTAATAATCGTCAATTTATAAAAAATTTGACCCCAAATTTTTCTCAAAAAAAATAAAAATAATTTTTCTAAAATTTCAACAATCAAAACTACGTATACAATTGAAGAAATAAAAATACTCCATACACAACAATAATTGATAATTATAAATTATAAATAAGAATCAATAAAACCGTACAATAATTGTAACTAACAAAAAAAACCGTCCATATGTTTCAGGCATCAATGGATTTACCACCCGACAAAGCAAAGCTTTTGAAGCAGTACGACAATGAAAAGAAGTGGGATATCATATGTGATCAAGTAAGTTCATCATACTCATTGTACGAGCCTTATTATTCGTCAATATACACCCGACAACAATTCTTTTACACACTCGCATACATTTACACGCTGATTTGTGAGTCGAAAAAAAAATATTTAATACAATAAAATATTAAACAAAGACACGCAATCTCTATGACTAAAATAAAAGCTAGCACAGTGTTTGCAATCGATATTTATCTGTTATGGTTATGAATTACAATTGTAATTGTAGCATAGAAAGCCGACGTAACAAATTATGTAACATTAGCAATAATTATTGCGAACAATAATTTGTGCTATTACCATCTATATATTTATATATTTATGTATTTATATTTCTTGGTAGACTTTAGACGTATTTAATTTTTATTTCTTCAATAATTCTTCAATTAATTAAAATCTTGATTTTAAATTAAAAAAATTGATTTAAAATTAATTAATATTATTTTAAGTTTTAAAAATTTGATGACTTTGCGTGGATCTCCTTAATTTTTATTTCTTCATTTTTCTTCAATAATTCTTGCCATGAAATTGATTAAAATCTACAATAATAAATAATGAGGGATTTTATTATACGACGACTTGTGTACATTTATTAAATAGCGGATATTGAGTTAAGTAGAGCCCGTAAATCATGATAAATGTTATGCAAAAGATAAATGTTGTTACGTTTGAGAGAGAGCTTCTGGTTTTCACGCGATCAGCACTACACCGAATAAGAAACACGAAATTTGATAGCACGAATTTATTTATCGGCAAAATTTATACACGACCGGATTGTTATTCACTCTCGTGTCTTCAAGATACAGTATATTAAGTATATATACTTCACTTGAGACGGATGTAATGCAACCCGCGTTATTATACCCGAAAAAAAAACGGCAAAACACTAACACATGTTTCTGATAGCATTTTTTCTTATTTTTTTGGTAAATACTTTTAAGTATACTCCTCTAAAAAAATCTTTAATCAAAATTATTAAAGAAGAAATAGATAAAAAATTATTAAGTTACTTTAACAGGTTATGGGCCCAGTCTTTAATTAAAAAATTAAAGAAGGAAATAATTAATTTTTCTTTACTCTCTCTTTCACTCGGGTTTGTTATTTACTTGTTTGCTCCTTCTTCCGTTCAACTTCAGATTAAATAAATATTTTTTAGAAGTGAGTTTAGTGAATTTTTTGTGAACGATTTCGAAAGTAAAGTTAATAAAAATTTTTACTGTAAATTATTTAAAGAATTGAAATTAGTTTTGGTTTAGATTTAATTGAGAAATTTTTATGCTTCATTGAAATTAATTAAAAAAATTTTTATTAAATTAAGGCAATGATTTTAATTGGTGATTAAGATTGACAATGAAAGTTTTGTTAACGATAATCAGAGCTTGGAAAAATTTTAGGTGAAATTACGAATATTTAAATTTATTAATTATGATTGAGGTGGGTTGTAAAAAAATGATGAATTTAATTTTTTTAAATGATTTTAATGAAGTTTTTAAATGAAAAGTTTTAAATTATTTTATAAATAATTGAAGAAATAATTATTTTAGTAACTTTGATTTGAAATTTAAAGAGTTAAATCAATTATAAAGGTTATCCTGTTAGAGCAATGTGTTTACCAAATGTTACTGCTGAATATTTCTCAAGAGAAATTATTTTAGTAAATGAAGGAACAAAATGTTCCAACATTTTTTTCTACAGTGATAAAAAAATTAACTTGATTCAAGAAAGACACTCTTTGAGCCTAGGGAATAATTTTAAAGAGTTTCATCGTCTTTAATCACTACTAAAAATTATTTAATTAAGCTAAATTTACTCAAATTAATTAAAGTTTCTTAGTTCAAGAATTTTTTTTTAATTTGGAAATTTTTAAAAGAAAAAATCTCTTTGCATGGTAAAATTATAAGAAAACTTCAAACTAGTTCCTTTAACCATTGCTCTATTTTAAAAGAATTTTTTCCCCGAAGATTTTGAATCATTAAAAGAAATCTTGCTCTAAATTAAAAGCGTTTATTTTTCATAAAAATTTATTGACCTAAAATTTGCTCGGTCAATAAAGAAAAATTTATTGCGGCAGTAAATGTAAACGAGTGAATATTTTTATTGTTGCGTTGATACGAGATGAGAAGAAATTTATTTAATAACTCAAGTGTTTATGTTTAATTGATGAATCGTTAAATTATTTAAAGATAATGTGACCTTCGAGTTAGGATTTACAACCGGAAGAAATGAAAAAAAAAAAAATTTATGTATATAAAATAAAAAGAGAAACTCGGCTTAGACAGTTTTTTAATACTTGTGTGGCTTAAAATAAGTTTATTCTTAGAACCCACAAATTATGTGCATACATATATCGTCTGGGTGTATATATGAGTTCATTTGTGTCCGTGTGAATGTGGACACAGCGTAGGCATGAAAGAGATACTAAGTACCCGGATGGAAAATTTAATTAGACATTTGTTTACGCGCATTTTTGTAATAACGTAAATGGCGTTAATTTATTTTATTTATTTTGACAATTTTATCTTAATTATGTGTTCTTATTATTTATTATTTATGTATATATATATTTTATTTTTTTATTATATATAAAAAAATTAATTTTTTTTTTTTTTTTTTTTTTTTTTTTTTTACAGGAAAGAGTTCAAGCTAAGGATCCACCCTCACACTATCTTGCCAAATTAAGAACTTATTTGGATCCTAAAGCATCAAGGAGTCATCGAGTATGTTTATTAATTTTATTTTTTAATAATAATATTAAATAAAAAATTTTATAATTTTTTTATAGGTCTAATTTAATCAAAAATTAAAATTAATTACTTACTTTAATATTTTAATCAAAAGACAAGTGAAAAAATATTTTTTTTTTTAATTTGGTATGTAAAAATTAAAAAAAAATTTATCTATCAATTTTTATTATAAAAAATGAATTAAAAATTTTTTTAAATAATTTTTTTTCCAAAAATATAATTAAAAAAATATTTTTTAAACTCTAGAAAAAATTTTTTTTTAATATTGATACTTAATTTTATTAATATGAATTATTAAAATTAATTAATAAAAATTAATATTAAAATTAAAATTAAAATATGACAATTTTATAATATTTAATTAATAGTTCAAAAAATTAGTTACAAAAATTTCCACAAGGCAAAAATCCGCCATTTTTAATCGCATCTCTCACTTCGCGATTTAATTATCAAATTCCACTTAATTTAAATTTAATAAAAATACAAAATAAAATTTTTTCCAAACTTTAAGATAGCAAAATCATAAATTGACTCTTTTTTTCATTAATCTCTTAAATTTTTCCGAGTTATTAATAAAATTATAACTGTGATATTTCTGAATTCTAATAATAGAACATAGAGGGCGCTTAGAACAGCAGCTGAAGCAATAATATAGCTAAGCGCCATAAATCACTTAACTTTTTCTTTCTTTTAGGTAAAAAATTACCAAATTATGAAGTCATTAAAAAAACAGTGATTTCACTTATCCGTAAAGTAATAATTAGATTTATCTTCAATGAATCACATTCTCAAGGCCGTTTTTTAGGAGAAAAAAAATTTTTTAGTCCTGCAAACAATAAATTCAGAGATTCTGAGTCATAAATTGACCGATAATAAAAATATGTTTACTAACGAGTCACTGTATAAATTTTTTACTACTAAATCCAAGTAAAAGAGATCAACTTTTTTATTTTGTACTTATTGAATTTATTTAACTTGAGTAATAAAATATTTAAGCGTTCAATAAAATGTTTGGGCTTATAAGCAGTAGGCGTTTGAGAAAATTTATGGGTTTTTAGTAGAATTTAATTTATTTTAACACTTTCATGATTTATAATTTAATTAATATTTTTATTTCAAAATTAGTTTTTCTATTTCTAATGCTAGAAAACGAGCAGCCCTCCGTTAAAACTAATACTTGCGTGGGTTCAAAATTTTTTTAAGTAAAATAAAATATTATAATAAAATTAGCTGACATTTAAAGATTTTTATTATTTTTTTTTTTATTCAAAAAATTAGTAATAAAAAATTTCACATGCAGAAAATTTGAAAAATTATTTATAAATTTTTTTTTCTGCAATTTAATTGTTGAAAAAAATTTTTTAATTTTTTAACAAATAAATTATGGCAAAAAGTATTAGAAAAAAAATTTTAATTTATAAAAAACTACAAATGCAATTTTTTAAAAATAATTAAAAAAAAAAAAATAAATTATGGCAAAAAAATTAAAAAAAAATTTTTATTTGTAAAAAACTTGAAAAACTATAATTGCAATTTTTTAAAATTATTTTTAAATTAAAATTTAATAAATTAAAACATTATAAACTTTAAATTAAAAATTTAATTCTTTTTTTTTTTTTTTTTTTTTTTTTTTTATAAATTTATGGATTAAGTTGTATTATTTTTTTCTGGTTAATTATTAATTATATTTTTTTCAGAAGAGAAAAATGGTCGGTGAGTCAACGTCAACCCAAGTTCTTCGAGATCTGGAGATATCACTAAGGACAAATCATATCGAGTAGGCTGATCTCTATTATTTTTATTAATAATTCAGCAATACGACCATTTTAAATATTTACTCGAGCTTCTTCGTAAAATAATACTCTGATTTTATCTCTAAAAAATACATAGTTTCTATTAATAAAAAGTGTAATTGCCTTGTAGGATTTTACAGTAATAGCTTCAGTTAATTAGCTTAAATTTTTTAATAATATATTTTATCAATCCAAAGATTGATAAGATTAAAATTGTAAATTAAATTAACAGAAGTTATAAATCAAAAAATTGCTTGATTATTAATTTATGACTGATAAAAAATTTTTTTTTAGGTGGGTCAGAGAGTTTTTGGACGAAGAAAACCAAGGCCTAGATGCGCTGATAGATTACTTGAGCTTCCGACTACTGATGATGCGACATGAGCAGCGGGCGATGGAAATCCGAACGGAGTCTGAGGAAAAAATTCAAACAAGTAAGTTAGATTATATTTTCACCTAATTTAATTTAAATAACAATAACAAATATAAATAAAAACCCACGTGAGCCGATATATTAAATTTTAAATTACTTTTATCGTAGGTGGTGTAATTGAGAACGTGTCACTTAATAATGGCTGTCTACGGCCACCTCTACACGAGCTAAAAGACAGTCCAAGTGTTAAACGACGTTCGAGACATGTAGCCAAACTTAACATGGGTGAAGCTAAAGATGACATTCATGTTTGTATACTTTGTATGCGTGCTATTATGAATAACAAGGTATATTATAAACTTTATTTAATAATAATAATAATAATAATAATAATAATAATATAATAATTTTCCTCAAAGTAAATTATTATAAAAAAAATAATAAAAAAAAATATCTCTAAATCCATAATTAAAAAATGACATTGTATTTTATGAACTATTGACATTTTTAAAAATTTAAGCTCATCCCGACATTACACTCATCAAGACCTTTCATTTGAGTATCCACATCCATTTTTCATATATTTTATATATTTATATATATGTATATATATGTATATATATATATATAAAATATATAAAAAATGCCATGTGGGTACTTAAATGAAAGGTCTTGATGATCGTAATGTCGGGATGAGCTTATATCTTTAAAAATGTCAATAGTTAAGATAATATAATACAATTAAACAAAATTTATTATTTAATAAAAATCAATAATTTTTTTTTTAAAGAAAATTTTAATTTTTTAAATAAAGAAGAAATATTTAATTAATTTTTGATTTAAAAAATATAATAATAACAATAATAAATTATATTTAATTAATGTAATCCCCTGACGCTTACCTCAACGTCTAATTATTAAATTCTCCCTAATTTAATCTGCAGTACGGCTTCAACATGGTCATCCAGCACAGGGAAGCTATTAATTGTATAGCACTCAGCTTAATCCACAAAAGTTTGAGAACAAAGGCCCTCGTACTAGAATTACTAGCGGCTATTTGTCTGGTCAAAGGCGGCCACGAGATAATTCTGTCGGCGTTTGATAACTTCAAGGAAGTTTGTTTGGAGAAAAAGCGCTTCGAAACTCTGATGGCGTACTTCACCCAGTACGACAATTTCCACATCGAGTTTATGGTCGCGTGCATGCAGTTTGTAAATATTGTCGTCCACTCGGTCGAAGATATGAATTTTCGAGTCCACCTGCAGTACGAATTCACCAATCTTGGCCTCGATGAGTATCTGGAAAAATTACGACACACTGAAAGTGAAGATTTGCAGGTATGCAATCCTTTTTTTTTTTATTTTTTATTTAATTTGTTTTATGGTATGTTGCTTTATTTATTTTATCTTTTTTCAGGTTCAAATCTCAGCTTATCTGGATAATGTATTTGACGTAGCAGCTCTTATGGAAGACAGCGAAACTAAAACGGCTGCTCTAGAAAAAGTTGCTGAACTAGAAGACGAACTTGGACATGTTAGTTCTTTTTTTTTCTCATACATTTTAATTTATCTAATCTTTAATTGGTCGCGCTACATAAATGTTTTTTTTTTTTTTTTTTTTTTTTTTTTTTTTTTTTTAAATATTTATGTACTAACATAAATATATTTTTTTTTTTTTTCCAAATTATTGAGTCAAATTTTATATCTAAAAAAATTGAAATATTTTTTTTTATTAAATTCTAATTTTAATACAAAATATAAAATTTAAAAAAAAATGTGAAATTTAAATGTAAAAATTTACAAATTTTTTAGAAAAAAATTATTTATTCAATTTTATAAGTTTTTAATAATTAATATTTAATATTTTAAACTGACAGTAATTTTTTTCAATTTTTTAATTAATTAGAATTTAATAAAAATTTATATGATAGTTATTTTTATTACAGATGATTAAATACATTTAAAAATAATTTAAGGTGTCAATATTTAGACCCCTGTCAATGATTATATTAAATTTTTTTTTTAATAATATTAAAATAAAATTTTTTTATCAAAGGCCCACGACAGGATGACAGAATTAGAAAGAGAATCATTATCAAAATTGGCAGAACTAGAGACTGAACTGGGTGCGATAAAAGTAGAATACGTTGACGCACTGGAAGCTCGCCGATTAGTAGAAGAAGAGCTGACGGCTCTTAAAAGACAAAAACAAGATTCTGCGAGACGACAGAGCGTACTCGAGAGCAAAATAATAGAGCTTGAAACCCTTACGGGAACACTTACCAAAGGCTCGACAGTTGCTAGTCTATCTAATGGAACCGCGGGGTTATCAGCGGCCACGTCACCGACCTCCGAGAATGTAGTTTCGTCGACAGTATCAATGTCTCCGACGGAAGATGTTGTCAGGCCGGCACCAGTGGCGGCTCCGCCGCCGCCGCCACCTCCTCCTTGTCCTCCGCCACCTCCGCCGCCGCCGATGGTTCCCATGGCGCCGGGTGATAATAAAATTTCTTGCTCCTCTTTTATTCCTCCTCCTCCCGCAGGCATGATGCAAGCTCCCGACGGTGCTATGACTATCAAACGGAAGGTTTGTTTTATATTTAATTAAAAAAATTATTAAGATAAATATTTAAAATATTTTTTTTTTTTTTTTTTTTTTTTTTTTTTAAGGTACAAACGAAATATAAATTACCAACGCTCAATTGGGTTGCTTTGAAACCTAATCAAGTCCGCGGTACAATTTTCAATGAATTGGACGACGATCGGCTGCACAATTACATCGATTTTACGGACTTTGAAGAACGATTTAAAATCGGTATGAGCGGTCATGTCACTAATGGTACTAATGAAATTGATGGGCTACAAAGTTTCCCTAGTAAACGATTCAAAAAACCGGAAAATGTGTCTTTACTTGAACACACTAGATTACGAAATATTGGTAAGATTTCATTTTATTTTTTTTTTTTTTAATCAATTTTTTTAGTTCTTATAATTTATCAATTTTAATATAATTTTTTTTAGCAATATCGAGAAGAAAAATGGAAATGCCGATCGAAAAAGTAATAACAGCAGTGAATGCGTTAGATTTAAAAATTCTTTCTTTGGAAAATGTTGAATTATTACAACGTATGGTACCTACGGAACAAGAAGTAAGTATTCTTTAATTACAATTAATTTTTTTTTTTTTTAATTTAAAATTAACTTTGATCAAAATTTTTTGGAATTTTAAATTTGTGATAATTTCTTTATTTAATTTTTTTCCTGAAAAAAATTTTTTTATAGATTTATTTTTTTACATCTTTTCACACTCGTGTTTAAGCACACACACTTTACTCGTTGCGCCAACACACTCATTGCTAAAGGCTCCATCTACTTAGTTAAATTTTTAAATATATTTCCAATAGATGGCATTATATTTTTTTTTTAAAAAAAATTTTTTTGAATTTTTTAAATTAAATGTTTAATAATTATAATAATTATTAATGATACAAAAATAATTATTTCCAGATAAAGGCTTACCGAGAATATATAATCGAGAAGAAAAATGTAAATTTATTAACAGAAGAAGACAAATTTTTGATGCAACTAGGAAAAGTAGAGCGAATATCAACAAAATTATCAATAATGAATTACATTGGAAATTTTTTCGACAATTTACATTTAATAACGCCTCAAGTACACGCTGTGATATCTGCCTCAAGTTCAGTAAAGTGCTCAAAAAAATTGCGAGCAGTCCTGGAAATAATTTTAGCATTTGGAAATTACCTGAACAGCAGCAAGCGAGGTCCGGCATACGGATTCAAGCTTCAAAGTTTGGACACGCTGCTGGACACCAAGTCGACTGACAAGCGGATGTGCTTGCTGCACTACATAGTAGCTACCATAAGACTTAAATTTCCAGAGCTGATAAATTTCGAGTCGGAGCTGATGTACATTGACAAGGCTGCTACTGTGTCGCTGGAAAATATAACGACTGACGTGCATGAGTTGGAGAAAGGAATGGATCAGGTGCGCAAGGAATTTGAATTGAGGGGCAAGGAGAAGCATAATACCGTTTTAAGAGATTTTTTGAATAATTCAGAGGAAAAATTGAGACGATTAAAATCAGACGCACGAATCGCAGGCGATGCATTCCGTGAGTGTGTTGAATTTTTCGGCGAAAGTCCAAGACAAGCTGATGCCAACACATTCTTTTCGTTGCTTGTTAGGTTTGCGAGAGCCTTTAAGGTAATTTTTATTATTTAAAAAAATTTTTTAAATCTACAATATTTAATTTTTAATAATTAATTTAATATACAGGCAGCAGATCAAGAAAATGAGCAAAGGCGTAGGCTAGAAGCAGCAGCCGCAGAAGCTCTCAGTACTTCTGAGGAAGTAACCAAGCGCAACAAATTAAATCAAAAGAAACAACAGGTATTCATTTTCAAAAAACTTAAATTAATAAATATTTAATTATAAAAGCACGTTTATTTTTATATTGAATTTTCTGTGTGATCATCAGTGCCTTTTAATTGCATGCAATCCGTAATTATTATTTAAAGTCTTGTTAATAAATCACGATTAACAATTATTGTTAACAAATAATGCACGACCATCACTAGTTAATAAATGCATGACCATAATTTTATTTATATTCTATTACGCGATTAATAAAACTTCGGATTAAAATTACTTTGCTGTGTGGTGTTGAGAATAAATAAAATTAGCGTGATCGGCTAAACGACGTGTTGTAATTTATTTGTTACATATTTATTTGGGTTTAATAAGGCACCGAAATTTTGCTGTAACACAAACAAGACATTGTTACATCGTCACCTCAATGAACTGGAGCTCAGAACGTAATATGTAGAAAAAACAATTAATATCATGTAAGTCCTCTCTCACTTGACTTTCTCTTCCTTTTTTTTAATTTTTAAACAGTAAAATTGTAAAAAAAAAATTTATTTTGTTAATAATTTAAATTATAAAAATTATAAAAATTAATTATAATTATAAAAAAAAAATCTAAAACTTTAATTGGTCACTTGGAACAATTTACGCGCATGCGTGGAACAATTTATGCGCATGCGTAGAAAAATTCCCGCGCATGCGCGTAATAAGTTCCAAATTTAAAAAATTAAATAATTTAAAAAAAAAATATGACTACTGTTTAAAAATTAATTTTAATTTTCATCACCATTGTCATATTCATAATGTAATAAATAATTAATCCGTACCCTTATAGATTAGTTATTATTAAATGAATTAATAATTGCTAGATAAAAAGGCACGATGCGGTAGCTTGCATTGATGTTGCTACAGAGAATTTGATGTCTTTATTGTAAATAATTTATTAATAATAATTATTATTATTATTATAATTACAATTATAATTATATATATATATATATATATATATATATATATATATATATATATATATATATATATATATATATATATATATATATATATATATATATATATATATATATATATATATATATATATATATATATATATATATTATATAATTGTTATTGTTTAAGGATGCTGTAATAAATGAATTGAAAAATAAAACACGTTTAGTACATGAGAAAAAATTGTTGCAACAAGATGAAGTGTATAATGGTGCGCTAGAAGATATTTTACTTGGTCTAAGATCAGAACCTTATCGTCGAGCTGATGCAGTGCGTCGTAGTCAACGTCGACGTATCGATAATCATAGATTATCGCGTACCGCTGAGGAACTTGAATTTTAATTTTCTATATTATACTAAAAAAAAAGGTAAACGTCCATTGTGTGATGCACAAATTTTTTTTTTGTTTGAATATTTTTTTTTCTTTAAAAAAATTAAATTTTTAAAAAGACAAATTTATAAATTTTTAATAATATCTAGCTTATTTATAATTAAAGTAAGATTATAAATTTTACGTTGAATATTTATGCGCATGCGTGGAACAATTTTGAAAATGCGCGGTATTATTGACGCGCATGCGCGTAAATTGTTCCACGCATGTGCGCGCGTGATTTAAATTTAAATTATAAATCAAAATATTTTTTCAAAATTAGCTAAAATAATAAAAAAAAGTATTTTATAAAATTTATATCTGCTAAAAAAAAATTTTTTTTATATTGTATTTTTGTATTTGCAACTCAGGCTCTCTTTTTTTGATACTGATATTTATTACCATTATTTTTATACGTAAATATTAAATAATAATAATAATAATAGAAATAGATAAAGACAAAAATACAAAATACTGTCAATTAATATGAAAAACATATCCAGCATTTAAATTTATTTTGTACATTTTGATACAAATATTTGCTACAAAACCATTACAATAAAAAAAAAAAAAAAAAAGTGTAAATATGTATACACATTTATATATAAATATTAATTAATTAATTATTATTATTTACACTTGTGCTTAAGCACTGTAAGTTAAAAGAATTACCATACACATAATTATTAATTCGAAAAATGTGATTATTAAAAAACTGCCATTTTTTTATTTGACACGTGCCATTTGTATTACTCCAGATTTTATAAAATTGTTTGTTAAAATTAATCTTTTCAAAATGGCAGGTTTTATATTATAGGTATATAATATTTCATTAAGTAGTAAATTTATATTAGATTCATAGTTAAGTAATTAAAAAAAAAACTCCAAATAATTATATTAATTTTTTTATGTAAATATTTTTGTTGATAGATTTCATTTGACTTTAATTTAAAAATATATATAAAAAAAATCAATAATCTTTTTTATTATTAAATTTGTAATCAAATAAATAAAAATAATAAAATATTTATTGTGTTTTATTTAAATATAAATTAAAAACCAAATATATATATTTTTTTTTATTTTTATTGAGATCCTATAATTAATACAATAATAATAAATTATATACATTATATAAAAGGCACAATATATCTACATACTCTATATACAATAATTTTAAATAATAAAAAATACATATATACAATCATTACTGTTAAAAATATTTAATAAAAATATAATATCAATAAAAATAATTAATAAAAAAGAAATTGCATGTAAGGAAGAAATCAACTGATTAAAATACAAATCACAATGCATATTCTTCTATTAATTATCTCTAATTAAAAAATCTATATAATTAAAGCTTAACTTTCTTAACGCTAGCGTCTTATAGCTATTTATTGAGTCGTTGAGATGTAAAAAAATTAAATTACCTAATTTCTAATTACTAATTGTGTATAAAAAAAGCGCAATGTATAAAAAATTTATTTTATACGTTGCCAACAATTTTTTTTTTTTTCCACAGAAAAACTTCCAAAAATTTTAAATTTACAATAATAACAATTTTTATGCAGTAAAAATATATATAAAAATTCTACATCGTTGTAATTACATAGGAATGTAATAAATATTCCAAAAATACGATAATATTTGGACGAATAATTTTTTAACATCTACGTATTAATTTTTTTTATTATTTCTTCCAATACACGGAAAGAACAAGATGACACTAGTTATCATCCCAGATTATATTCAGTATAATCTGGGATTATACTCAATATAATCTGGGATTATACTCAGTATAATCTGGGATTATACTCAGTATAATCTGGGATTATACTCAGTATAATCTGGGATTATACTCAGTATAATCTGGGATGATATTCAGTGTTATCTTTTTTTCGTGTACTTAATCGTTTTTTTTTTATTTCATTATTATTAGTTTAATATATATTTAATACATATTATAATAATATATAAATAATAAGGCGTTTAAGCTTCAGGTGAGCACTATAATTTAAATTATCTAATTAAATATTTAAAACCGCAAATTTTCTTTGGCTTGATAACATTTATTATTTTTATTGTTGTGTTTATTATATTTTTTTATTAATAAATAAACAAATTAAAAAAATTTGTACGTATTTTTAATTAATTAAAAATGCACCGGAATATTTTTACTAATAAATCAACGATCAAGAAGTAACAGATGAAAAAAAAATAACGGAATACTATAATACTGATTAACAGTTTAATTATTGTAAATTAATTAATTAATAAATAAATAATTTTTTTTTACAATGAAAAGTGAATAAATAGTGTGCCAAGTAACCATTTTTAACAAAACAAATTACTAACCATTAATCAATAACAATAACCGGCGTAGTATTATATTGTGTAGTTAACAATAAACAAATAATTAATTAATTTTTTTTTTAGCTGCAATTTGAACACAAACTGGTTAACTCTTACATTTGGTTCTTATGGCATGACTCTAGTATTTGGCTTGTTTTATTTTTTAAAATAAAACTTTTTATTGTGAAAAATTATAGCTTTGATTAACAATTAAGCAGAAATTAATATTTATTAATATTTATTTATTAACAATGCTTCCCACTTTTTAATTAAAATAACTTCTTGAGTTTTGAAAATTTTTCATTTTCTTGGCGGGAATTTAAAAAGAAATTTTTGAATTTGAATTTAATTCCCGTGAAAAAAAATTGAGTGGTAAGTTTTAAAAATTTCTAACCTCAATTCCCGCCATATTTGTTCTTCGTTCCATCTCAAATTTTTTTTCATCAAAATTTATTTGATTGAAATAATATTTTTAATTGAAGTAATTTTTTTTTTTAATCTAGAGAGTAGTAGAATTAAAATTCTACGCTTTTTTTTTTTAAATCTCGATTATTATTGTAATTAATTAGACTAACTAAAAAGTGGAGTAAGAAGAATAGCTTGAACTTCCGGCAAATTGTTAATAGACAACTTCATACCCAAGCCTATTGCAAATAGTCTTTTGTTCTGTATAAATATATAATAATATTGTATATTAATTAATAATAATAATAATTATTATAATATGTAAATATTTACACTATCTAAAAATCTATTATAATTATTGTAAGCTTATAAAGATAATAAATTATTTACAAACAAATTTTTTATCCAAAATAGTTCTCAAGCATATAAACTGGAAGATTTTTTTTTTATGGCTGTAAAAAGAATTCGCGTGGTTGATTTAAGATAAAGTGTCTCGCGCGAAGAACACATTTCGTTTATACACATACAATTTTATTGCCCATTTCTAGTCTAATGTATATTTTTTTTTTTAAATCGCAATTAAATAAATAAGCATTAAAAAATAAATTTGTTCTTAACTTTTCGATAGATGAAATTAAAAAAATAAATAAAACTTAATTTAATTTATAAAATTAAAATGAAATATTTCAATTTTTTTTGAAAAGAATCATTGGAGCATTAAAGATTCGAGATTACGATGCAAAATAGTATCTTTTACGGCATTAAAAACAACTTTTATGTTTTCTGTATCAACGGCTGTTGTAAAGTGGTGGAATAGAGGTTTACGTGGATCCCTTTTTACAGATATAAACATGTCTAATATAAAATTCTGCACGTCTTTCATGGAATGTGAATCACCTGTAAATTGCGGAAAATACCAGCACAGATTTGTCTCAGGCGAACGGACTTTTTTTTCAAGTAAATCCGTTTTGTTGAGGAACAATATTATGGATACTCCACCAAATATCATATTGTTTACTATTGTGTCAAATATATTTCTTGACTCTTCAAGCCGATTTGTTCTCCTGAAATTTAAACAAATTTTTATTATTATTATTAAATTAATATTTCTTCTTTATTTAAAAAATTTTAATTATTTAAATTTTTCTTAAGAAATAAATTATTATGAAGAAAACTTAAAAAAAAAATTATTGATGGTATTTTTTTTAATAATAATTTATTTATTCAGAAAATTATTATTATTATTTAATGTCATTGCAAAGGTCATGATTTAAATTTGTGCCTTTTCAAAGTTTCATATAATTTTCACCAAAAATAAATTTATTATGATAAGAATTTAGGCTGCATTTGAAAACGCTCTGTCTCTAGATACATAATTAAGAAATTACCTTGTATCTCGTGAACTATTGACATTTTTAAAGATATAAGCTCACCCCGACATTACACTTATCGAGACCTTTCATTTGAGTACCCACATCAATTTTTCATATATTTCATATATTTATATATTCCACAAATACCATATATATAAAATATATAAAAAAGGCCATGTGGGTACTTAAATGAAAGGTCTCGATGAGTGTAACATCGGAAAGAGCTTATTACTTTCATTATTTGTTAAAAAGTAAATATAAATACCTGTCTTCTAATAAAACTTGATCGAATTCAGATGTTGAAACTAAAAAAAGTATCGACGTTACACAATCGAAACACTGATACCACTTTTGTCTTTGTGATCTTTGACCACCGACATCCACAAATAAAAACGGTATATTATTTATTGGTATTACAAATTCCGATATTCCTTTTGTTGCTTTTCTACAGTGAAGTATATCTTGATGCGTTGGTACATAATCCTGAAAAATAATTTTTTAATTTAATAAAAAAAATTTTTTTTTATAAATTACAAGGTTGTAGATATATTATACGCACTCAGAATTAAAAAAAAATGTTTTCTTCATATTTTCCAATAATTATATTTTAATAAATTTTTATAAAAATTAATCAATTTTTTTTTATCAACCCAAAAAAATAATTATTAAAAAAAAAATAATTAATTGATAAATTTCAAAGTTACTGCGACCTATAAATTAATTTTTATTTTAATTAAAAAATATCATAAAAAAAAAAAATTTTTTTTCTGATCTAAGTGCGTATAATTCCTCAAAAATTAAATAAAAAAAAATATTTACCGCCCGTGCAATTCTGTCAAGATGATCCAAAAAATACTGGACCGAGTCGCTCTGAAAAAAAAAAAAAAAAAAAAAAAAAAAATCAACCTTCAATAAAACTATTTATCACAGGAAGTACTTATCGCAACAAAATAAAATTAATTTAATCAAGAGATTAATCATTATCAATAAATAAAAAAATAAATAAACAAGTGATCTCACAAAAATAAAATAATCAAAATTTCAAATCTCTATTCCAACAAAGGACACAATTTATAAACTGACAATCGTTTAATACAAGTCTTTTTGCTCGACAGAGTAGAGCAACTTGACATATTTATTCTCATATATTCTATTATTGTATGATCACATGAAAGCGCTAATAAAAGTAAGTAAGTAAGTAAGTAGTAACTGATTATATAAAGACTAGGTTATTATCTTTGCATTAGTCATTGCCTTGTTAAGTTAAGAATGTTATTATTTTTACAGTACTACAAGTTAATCTAAATTATCATAACTTGATTGCAAGGTAAGTAAGTCATTAAAAAATGTTTACCAGTTGAAACTCTCTTCTTCTGTCGAAGGCTTTTCTGATAGACCCGTCTCTCCACAAGCTGTACAATGAGGGCACATAATAGAGAAATAATCTCGCGTCTAGGATCATTGTGTTTTCTATTTTCAGCAATTGATAACCTATGTCATAGTTCTTAGGATTTTCCCATGGTATGTTAAGCTTATCTCGAGCGTCGACCAGCACCTTCATTCCTTTTATTATATTTTGGTAGATAACATGCTGGTACTCCTTAATTAACTCCGGCTATAAATAGACAAAATTCAATAATTATTATTGTTGATTTAATACAAGAACATTTATTTACTTTCTAAACTTTTTAGTTTATTTTTTTAGAAAGTTTCTTATGGAGTTTTTCTTTATGTACTTAGCAGACGGATTGTTTTTATGTTTAAAATTAATTAACAAGTTGAAAAAAATTTTTTTTCATCATTTTTTTAATAATAATTACTCATTTAATTAAATAGTCAATTTTTTTGATTTTTAAAAAAATTTTTAAGTGCTTTCTAAGTGAAAAAAAAATTCATTTTTAATTTTTATACATTTTTTTAATTGATAATTTTTTTAATAAATATATTAAAGTAAAAAAATTGACAAAAATTCTTTAAAATTAAAAATACAAATTTAAAAAAAAATTAAAAATTATTGCTAATTTTAATGTAACTTTTTAATTAAAATTAATTTATCAGATTTAAAAAATTTTAAGAATTTTTTAACAAATGAATTTAAAAAAAAATTTTTTTTAATTAAAAATTTAAATTTTTAGAAAAAATTTTGTTTGTTAAAAAAAATTTTTAAAATAATTAAGTAATTGCTAATTTTAATGAAATTTTTTAATTAAAACAAATTCATCAGATATTTCATCATTTTTATAACAAAAAAAAATTGACGTAAAAATTTTTAAAAATTAAAAATGCAATTTTTTAAAAATAATTTTTTGGCACAAATTTTTTGTTAAAAAAATTAATTTTAAATTATCAATTATTCTTTAAAAAATTTTTAAATGTCACAAAAATTCAATAATTTTTTTCAGAACTCCAAAATAAAAATAAAACACAAGTTAGTTGACACCCGCATTGAAAAAAAAATTTTTTTTCCTTGAAAAATAATAAACAAATATTTAAAAAAAAAAAAAAAAAAAATTGTATTAGTCATACCTCAAATTTAATTCCATGAATAATTCGCATCTGTTTAAGAAATGTTGATTTTCCACTTTCACCAGCACCAAGCAATAACAATTTAACCTGTCGCCTAAATGTTTGTCGATCTTTCTCCAGCATCCGATCTATTTCCTGACTCTTGTACCTCTGTTCTATTTCTTCAGGACTAAATTTAAACCTCAAACAACAACTGCATGACCACGTTAATGAATTCGCCATTTTAATGTGCACCAACTCCAAAAATATCAATATTAAATATAAAAACTGTTAACTAAAACTAAGCACGTATTGTATAAAATAATTAACAATAACCAGCGAGCATCAGTAACTAGACCATCACAAGGTCTCTGCTAAATTAGCACTTATTACACTCTACCTTCCTGCGTCCACACTCCACACATCAAACATATGTATGTAGCGTTAATACCTACATACATATATGCCGAGATATTACTCACTAATAATATATTTTAAAAGCACATATACGTCTTCCTTCCGACTTTCTTTCTCAGTTCTCGGCACATTCACATTCACCTCCGACCTCCAGATTATCCTCCGTCCCCACCCGATTATTTTTTTAAATCTGTAAAAATTTTTTTTTATTATTTTTTATGTTTAATTTTAATTAATTACACGTTTGTAATTTTAAAAACGTAAAAATATGGATTTTTATATTTATAATAATTTATTAAAAAAATTAACAATTAAAAATTTTTATAAAATAAAAAATGCAATTTTTTAAAAATAATTTTTTTGGAATAAATTTGATTGTTAAAAAAAAATTAAAAAATGGCTGACAGCAAATTTTAATGCCATTTTTTTAACAAATAAACTATGTCAAAAAATTGACAATTAGAAAATTTAAAAAATGCAATTTAAAAAAAAAAAATTAAAAAATGGAGCAGCTGCTAATTTTATTATAATTTTTTAATAAAAAATAAATTTATCAGATGTTTAATAATTTTTGTAAAAAAAAAAATTGACATGTAAATTTAAAAAAAAATAAAGTTGCATTTTTTAAAAATAAATTAATTTATTAAAAAAAAAGAAGGAAAAATTATCAAGTGTCTGTTACTTAAATGTCATAAAATAAAGACACAATGACATTGAGTATTCACCTGGGCGTTCACGCCATCAGTTCTCGAGCACTGCTTTTATTTTTTTCACCATTCACTTAGAGTTCCTTTTTTCTTTTATAAATTCCCTGAAAATTTAATAAATAATAATTATTATTATTAACAATAATTAGGAATAAAAAATCTAAATAACTATAATTACTACCGTAAATAATTATCCAGATAAATTTCACAGTAAGAACACTTGCTCGCCAGCATGATCAGCCATGATAACTTTATTTATATATTACACATAAATATTTATAAAATATATATATAATGCACCGGTAAGAAGAGGCTTTGTCTTGGCTTATAACGTCTCCAAGTAAAGTTATAAGTTCTTATACTTGCACTTAACTTATATATATTTAATAATATATATTCTACCGTGAGCAGAATACTCTACGGATGGTGACGGTAGGCATTATATTATATATAATACACTGAATAGGAAGTTGAGTTGCTGTTATAAGATATATTATAAATATTTACTTGTATTGTAAATTTAAAAGACTGGAATATTGTTGGTCAAGCTCAAGCTGGAGCTGGACCCGATTTAAGATGGATCGTACCGTAGTTCTTCCTGTTTACATCAGATGTGACTACTGAATTTTAAAAAAATTATTTTTTCTTTTTATTGTTAATTTTTTTCTTCAATTATTTTTTTCTTGCAAGGTATGTCTGTATATTTATAGAAAAAATATGGATTTGGCACACGGAACACACGGAGCTCGCGAAAGTACGATAACGCATTCGGAGACTCACTACATATAACATATCATAACGTGTAACTACATTTTAGTATTTTAGTGTGGGGGAGACGACCAATAAAATATGTGCGCGCTCACGGTAAATATATATGTCTCTTTCAATCACACATATGTGTGCGCTCACTTGCTGAACTTGTTGGATATATATATTTATATATATTTTTTTTAATGGCGGGCTGTTGATGGCAATGAAGGAAATTTTTTTCCTGCGGTAAATAAGACAGTTTTAATAACACTGAAGTTTTGACAGATATGAAAAATTTTTTGGGACTTTTTTAGCAATTGAATTATTGAAAAAATATTTAATTAAAATTTTCATAATGCTGAAGTTAGCTGTCAGCAGTCAATTTTAAAATCCTTAAGTCAATATTCAAAAAAATGGGACCTGATTTCTTATTGGTCGAAATTAAGGCGCGCTTTTTAAATTTCTAATTTCAATTATAATAAAAAAATGCTTTTAAAAATTTTCACTTGTAATTTTTATTAATTTTCACATGTAGAATTTTTTAATTTAATTTTTTTTTTTTATAATAATAAGAAAAAATAAATATATAAATAAGAAGAAATAAACTTCACAAAATTAAAAGACATTTAGACAATAAAAATTTGAAGAAATTTCCTGCAAAAGAAGAAAATTGCCAGCGATTTTTTCAGAAAAGCCGATAAGTGTTTAGTTCAGGATTTTCAGCTAACCAGTTGCGCATTTTTTCTCGAATAATTTCACCAAGATCGTCGACATTTTCAAACTTTAAATCGATTTCTCGCTTATAAGAATCGAGAGTCAGTTTATTTACTCTGGATAAAACTCCAGCAAGAAGAACTTTATGTTTCCTGCTCTTAACATTGCACATCAGAAAACCCAATAAATTTTCATACTGGGAGATGACGTAATCCTGAAAATAAAGTTAGTTATTTATAACTTTGTATTAATTAATATCAAAAAAAAAAAAAAAAATTAATTACACTTACCGTCTTTTTAAAGTGACACATCGAATAGGCAGAGAGTAAATCAAAACACTGCACACTTATGCTTCTTCCCTTATAAGGAAACATAAAGCACCTTGAAAAATTGTTATCTTCAATATCGGAATAATTTTAAGCTATTTTTTTAATTTGCTTTTCTTCATTGTAATTTGGAACCGTGTCATAAGCCTCTTGCGCAGTACCGACTAGCAAAGTTCTATTATTATCTGATACTACCGGTTGATCGGTAATCAATATTACAATTTTACGCGCGGTTGAATTGTATTCACTTGTCAAATTTGTGTTGTAAAAAATACTTTTGTCTTGTACAAATGCCATGTCTTGGAATCTAATTGAGTTATGATAGAATTCTATGACTATTTTCCAATGATCTACTTTAGAAGCGCTGAAATAATTTTAAATAATCATATAATCAAAAAAAAAAATTAAAAAATTAATTTAACAGATATTTTATAATTGAATAATAATTTTTTTAATAAAAAAATTATAGCAAAAAAAAATTAGAAAAAAAAATTGACTTTTAGAAATTAAAAAAAATTATTTTTCAGAATAAATTTATTTATTAAATAAAATTTAAAAATTGTCAAGTGACTTTTAACTTAAGCGTAAAAAAAAAAAAAAAAATAAATAATTTACTTACTGATTATTATTATCTCTAAAATAATAGATTTATGAGAAATATTCTGAAAGACTTATTCACTTAAGCTTAAGCTTTCAATTTAAATATTGTATAGTCTAGCAGGTGAAGAAAAAAAATCGTCATTGTTGCTTCAAAAATTTATTTTGAGATTTTAAATTAAAAAAAAAAAAATTAATTCAATAGAATATTTTAAAAATTATTGAAAAATTATTCTGATAAATTAATTGGATTTTTTTTGGGGCTTAACCACAATCATAATTTTTTAGTAAGTGAAAAAAAAATTTTTTTCCATTAAATTGACGGCTTAATATTTCTTCTTTAATTTTTTTTGATTATAAAATAATTATTTATTCTTTATTTTCAGGTTCAGGATTTTTTTGACAAGTGGTTGATGTCAATGGTGGAATTTTCTTGCTGCTATAATTAAAACAGTTTAATTTTATTTATTTATTAATTTTTTATTAAAATTAATTTAGCAGATATTTTACAATTTGAAAAAATTTTTTTTTTAAATAAATTATACCAAAAAAATTGATAAGTAGAAATTAAAAAAAATTAAAAATACAATTTGAACAAATTAGTTTAGTAAATAAAAGAAAAAAATGATCAAGTGACTAATTGATATTTTTTATAGATTTTTCAAACGGAAAATTATTAAAAAAAAAGATTGTAAATTTATTAGAACTAATGAAAAAATAAATTTCACCAAATAAAAAATTTTTTTTAATTTCCTGCAAAAGAAGAAAACTGCCAGCGATTTTTCCAGATAAGCCAATTAATAATAAAAGTCAAAAGTTATTTCCTTAGGATTTTCGATAAACCACTGGGTTATTTTTCTTCGAAGAGTTTTACTATCATCCTCGACAAGTTCAAACTTTAAATGGACTACTGGCTCATAACAACTGAGAGAATATTTATGTACTTTGGATAAAACTCCGACAAGAACAGCTTCTTCTTTGCTGGTCTTAAGAGGGCAAATCAAAAAATTCGAAAGATTTTGATACTGGGAGATACTGTAATCCTGAAAAAAAAAATTAGTTATTCATAATTTATGTTATTAAGAAAGTAAGAAAAATGTTGTGTGTCTTTTAATATCGAAGAAAATTAATTCCACTTACCGTCTTGTAAAAGTGACACACTAAATAGGTAGGGCCTAAATCAGAGCATCGAAAAACTACATTTTTTCCTTGAGGTGGAGACATAAAGCACTTTACAAAATTTATATTTTCGAAGTCAGCCACACTTCCAACTATTCTTCTAAGTTGCTTTTTTTCATTGTAACCTGGAACTTTTTTATAAGCATATTGCACATACGGGGTCAACAAAAATTTATACAAATCTGATACTACCGGTTGATCGGTAATCAATATTGCAATTTTTGGCAAGTTTGGATCGTATTTACTTGTCAAAGTTATGTGGTAAAAAAAATTTTTTTTTTTTTATAGATGCCATCTTTGGAAATCTCATGAAGTTGTGAAAAAGTCTATTACTATTATTTTCCAAGGCATTCTGTTAGAAAAGCTGAAATTTTTTTAAAATATAATTATTAAAAAAAAAAAAAAAAAAAAAAAAATAATTAAAAAAAAAAAAATTTTTTTTTTTTATCAAAAACAATTTTTTTTTTTATAAAAAAAAATAAATTTACTTACCGATAAACATATTCAGCATCTCCAATAAAAACCCGAGGGGCTATTGGTATAACTTTACAATTAATATGTTGATTATCATATCGTATAAAATTAACCAACCATGTTTCATTATTATTTTTAATAATTGTCTTAAATTCTCCCATAAATTTATCAAAATTGGGTTCTTCATTTACAATAAAAACAACGAAGCATTGATTTAAAATTATTGACAGTATAATTAACAATTCAGTATTCATAATTTATTTGTTTTAACAAAATACTTCACTACTTTTCTGATAATTGATCTAACTGTTCTAATAGCATAAGCAATACTATGCAGAGTAATTTTTGGTAGGATGAATGTGCAGTAATTAATAGTGACGTTATCAAATAAGAATTCTATGAATTGAATTAGTATTTAAATTTCGGAAACTTTTGAAAAGTTATTTTGAATTCGAGATTTGACAAATATAATAATTTTTGAGTTTTATTTTTTTAGTTAAAAAAATTTTTTTTTAATTTTAATTTTGAAATAAATTTTCGATGTTCAAATAAATTTTTAAAAAGTTCAAAAAAACTTTTAATTGTGCTCATTAAAAAAAAATTTTTTTTCCTTGAAATTAAATATTTTTTCACATCAAAAATTAATCTAGAAAAAAATCAAAATAAAATCCTTAAAAAAACCAAAAAAAATAAATACACCAAAAAATTAACGAAATAGTTTATTATTTATCTCCAAATATTTCTTACATTTAAAAAATTTATTACAAATCCCCTTAATAAAACATCCTTAATTAAAATCTAACTGAAGAATCATAATAATAAAAATCCTCACATTAATTCCTAAAACCCCCCGAATCTTTTTCTTAATCATTAAAAACCTATAATACACACACACACTCACCTCAAAAGCTCTCAACTACGTCATCCCAAGATCATCGTCATCTTCACAAAGCTCACCATCTTCAAAATACGCCCTGAGTTTAACCGAAGCCTCATAAATTTCATTCATCAGCTCAGTTTTCAAGGTGACTTCACTCTTGAGGTCAATGACCTGCTTTTGGTACCTCATGAGATTGATCCTGAGTTGATTGCCAGTGAGCTTTTCCTTCCTGAATTTCTCCGTGAGGTCGCGGTTGATCTCCTCGAGCTGCGCGATCTGCTTGTCCTTCTCACTGAGCCTGAGCATCAGTTCCTTGGCAGAAGGCTGCTGGACGTCCTTGAAGGCCTCCGCGGCGGATATCCTGGACTGGAGCTCTATATCCTTGCTTCTCTCCTTCATCTTGTCCATCATGCCCCAGAATATGTCCGCCATGATGCTCACGCTGCTGAACTGGCTTCTTCTTGACCTCGTTGACTCTGTCGTCGTTGATACCAAGTTCTCCGAAATCTCAAAGGTTTTTTTATTATTATTACTATTATAATTATTATTATTATTACAATTATAATAAACAGATTTCTTCTTAGATTTAAAATTAATTCCTTCTTCCCCAGACTTGCTCGCGTTAAAATAATTAACCCTCGAATTGCTAGCTTCACTTTTGCCTCCAAAAGTTTCCAGCTGATTAGAATTATCCATCGAATTATTAGAATTATCAACAACCTTCCCCTTCCCACTTTCTTCGCAAAATTTTCTCACCTTTTCTTTAAACTGAAAGTCATTCAGCAGCTTTGGATCCGCCGCCTGCATCTTGATGGTCATTTTTGGAGAAGTTTTAACCAAATTGCCATCACTTAAATTCAGCTTTATTTTAGGAAGCTTGTTGAGGTCATCAATGCCCTTGCCAGTTGATCTTACAGGCGTCTTAATGAAGACCGGTGTAGAGACACTAATACCTAGTGACTCACATGCAGACTTGCTGGACAGACTGTCATCGTGGGCACTCTTCGGCCGGACCAAAATTACCTTGTTGTTCAACACTTGCTCGTCGAGTTTCTTCAGCTTGGTGGGCTTGCGCCTTCTCGGCAACCTTTGACGGTCGTTCAGGCGAAGCAGCGGAGAAAGCTCCTCCAGTAAGTTTTTACTCAAGTCCTGCTCAGGGTTGGTCGGTTCTAAGTACTCGTATGACGAAGTTTCTCCGGGAGATTCCTGCATGCTGGTCGAGTTTTTGGTCATTTTTATTTGAAACTCTCCGGGAGGTGATAAAAATTCATGTTCGGCCTTTCTTTTGGCCATTATTTAGATACTTTTTAAGGGGTTTTTCTGAAATATATTTTTTTATTAATTTAAAAATTTTTTTTACAAATTAATTAAATTAATTAAAAAATTATTAACTTATAGCTAATTTTAATTAAAATTAATTTAGAAGATATTTTATAATTTTGAGAATGCTTGTAAAAATAAACTAAGATAAAAAATTGACATTTAAAAATTTTTAAAAATACAAAGTGCCAATTTTATTAAAAAATAATTTTTGTGAACAAAATTCATAAGTTAAAAAATTAAAAAATTTTTAATTAATTAATTGTTTTGTCAAACAATAAATAAAATATATTAAGAACAAAAATACTAACCTCTAAATTGTGTTTTTATCAAATTGGCTCCATCTTGAAATAGAAGACTGGAATTGTACAGTTAAAGCGCACTTAGTTATTTTGTTTGTGTACACACAAATGATTAATTTTATTGTTTATTACAATTATTTATTTTATTAATTATTTGATACAATAATATTTTGTTTTGTTGCTATATTCATAACGTAAACTATCTGTTGAATCTATTTTATCTGTTGGATTCTCGGTTAGTAAGATTGAAATGTTTGCTTACCAACAAAATGACAGAAAATGGTGGAAATAAATATTTTTTAGTTCTAATTTTAATTTAATAAATAAAAAAATGACAATTTAAAAAATCGGCTAACTAACTTCAGGATTATAAAAGTGAAAATTAACTTGGTAGGTATTTAATAATTTTTGTAACAAATTATATAAAAAAAAATGACATTAAAATCAGCTGTCACTTGACAATTTTTTAATTTTCTTTAATAAAAAAAATTGCATTTTTAATTTATTAAAATTTCTACAAGTCCATTTTTTTGATAATTTATTTGTTAAAGAAAATGAAAACAATTGTGAAGTGACAGCTAAATTAAATGTCATAAAAATTTTTACATGTCAGCTAAATTAATTTTCATAAAAATTTAATGTCATATTTTTATAATAATTTTTTTTTTATAATTTATTTGTAAAATAATTTTTTTAAATTATTAAATATCAGCAAAATTAATTTTTTATGACAGCTGTCAGCTAACTTCAGTATAAATAATTTATTACAGCGGGAAATTCAACGGAGTGACGTTGTCAGTATAAAAATAACCGTCAGCTGATACAGTCGACAAATGATAACAGCTATAAACTAAATAAAAGTGAGTAAGTTCAGCACGGAGGCTAGATATAAGGAGGACGATCGACATAGGTAAATGTACAGTTAGTGCGTCCGGAAAACTGAGGATAGATCATTTTCAAAAAGAAGCCGCTAGGGCGTCACTACGTTCGCTAATGTCCGGATCATGGCGTCCGTTTGTTATTGTTTATTAATAACACCAAATTGACATTCAGTTAGTTAATTAGTTTTTTAATTAATAATCAAAGTGATAATAGTTTAAAATGGTAAATAAATGTATAGTTGATGGGTGTTTGAGTGGCCGGATAAAAGATCGTAATAAAAATTAAAATTAAATAGTCGAAACACGTCTTTATTTATTGTGCCACAGGTAATATAACCTAACTTAGTATTTTTGTAAGAAATAATTTTTATACTAATTAAATTTATATTAATTAAATGATTATAAAAAAATTTTACCTATAGAAATTAAAGGAAATTATAAGTGCTCTTTTTTCAAAATATTTTTTTAAATAATTTATGTTACAAGAGTCCCAAAAATTTTTATATCAGTAGATTTTAGTATCATTTTTGATCAAATTAAAAAAGAAATTGTAAAAAGGTATAACGTAATTTTTTTCTTCTTAGAATTAGTTTTAAAAAAATTGCATCGTTACCATTTTTTTGGAGCTAACGTTTTACTCAAAGTAACTTATCAAAATTATTTCCAAATATAACTTCATGTCAATTTTTTGTTTGTTTATTCAAGTGTCCAGACTTGTTAAAATTGTGGTACTGTGGATTAAAGCAAGATCTCACCCCAAAAAAAGATTATGTCTGTGAATTACATTTTAATGATCAAGATATTATTAAAACTGATAAAATATTATTGACTACTGGAATTTATGAAGAATTACCTCGAAAAAGATACTCGCTAAAGCCTGATGCTATTCCGACGTTGAATCCGAACCGTGTAAACAAAGCTTGCAACAATGAAAATAACGAAGCTCAGTATATGCAATGCCATTTATTAATTACAAATGACCATAAAACTAACTCACCACAAAACCAAGAACCAATAATTAGTAATGATCTCATAAACATAATTAATTGTGAGTCACCAAAACGCATTGACGTATTTGAAAATTTTGAAGAAAATGATAATTGTGAGAACGAAATGCAGGTAAGAAAAATTAAAATTTCGAATTATTACTCTGCAACTTAAGATAAAAGCACAAACAATTAGGAGGCCTAATTACTCTTGTTTGTTAGAATATTTATTTAAGTACTTGAGATATTGAGAAAGTGAAGCTCCTGCCTTCGTGGAGCAAAAAAATAGTATACACTCTACGGGAAGTAAATAAAAAAGCCTCAGATCACATATTTGTCAACCTCGGCTTCGCCTCGGCCGACAATTACATGTGATCTGAGACATTTCTTACTTTTCTTCCGTAGGTGTGTAATATACTATTATAAATAATAAGAAACATTCACTATAAAAATTATCAAGTTTACTCGAATTTATTATAGCAGTGTATGAGAGTTAAATTTGAAAAATATTGTTATAAAACAAATAGTCTTTCGAAAAGAAATTATTAATTATTTTTTTTTTCATATTCACGTTCTTTTCTCTATTCAATTCTTTAAAACAAAAGTAAATGAAATAATTAAAGAATCATGTTATAAGATATTTCAATAAGTCAAACAATCTGAATTATGAATATGTTAAAAAAGTTAAGTCTTTAGACATGTCTCTTATATCGTCTCCTATAAATTTAGAACTATTATTACAAAAAAATAATCATTAATTTTTGTTTATTTAATCATTTCAAGCCACGTGAGTTATCTACTCCTGAATTACGTCTTGAGAAATGTTCTTTATTAACAATTATCAACGTGTTGAAATTCAATGCTTTGCCACAAAATTGGAGTTGGACAATAGATTTAGTTAATCCAAAAATATAGTTTTATGTCATTTAGATAAAGTATCCATGAATTTAAAATTTCGTATAAAAATAAGTGAAGACTTCAATATATCAGTAAGAATTTTTAGATCTTGTAATTTATTTTTCACAGTATAAACATAAAGTTCCGAACGTTGGTTGCTAACGAATGTTCAAATTTCTTCGAAGCGAACATTACACAGAAATATATCAGTTCTCAAAGTTATTTTCTCGATTTTTTCGCGTATTTTTGAAGATTTTGATAGAATAGCTTTCAAGAATTTTGAAAATTCATAAGAATCTAATGTTCGAACGTCAGTTTTTTTTTTTGTGGTAATGTTAACATTATACTTTTGATTAGTTACTTAACTTGAAAACGCAAGAGTCGGTAGAATTCAATACCAATTTTTCCCAAATATCTGATTTTTGGGAGTTTTTGAAGGAATTGGAAAACTGTGAGTTATGTGAAGGGACTGGATTACTTTTCCATTTTTGGCTACGGACATTAATTTTTTGTTATTAATAAATTTAAAAATTTGCTATCGATTTTCCATGTTTAAAAAATCGATTACCAAACTTAATAATTATTGTGTATCTTAAGTACGGAGCACATTAGTATACTCTACAATTGCCTAAAAATGATAATTCTAAGGTTTTTTATTACTTGTTAAATGAACTTTACTAGTATCATTTCTCATTAATAATAGATGTTCATCGGCGTGTTCTGGTGTGTCATTGCCTGACGAACAATATAAGAAACAAATGAATCTTTTTCGATGCTTTGCTTGTCGGCAATTGAGACGGAAATTGCAAAATCGATCGTACAAAGTCAAACCCGACATTAAAAGTTCGTACACTGACTTGAAGTACCAGGAGAGCCTGAAAACTAAACAAATTCAGCGCCTCAAACGTAAAGTAGGTATTTACTTATTTATCGTTTCTTCATGTATACTTGATTATTTACAGGTTGTGAGTGTTTAAGATCAATATTCTTTTATTTTTTTCAATAAACTTAAAAGTTTGATACAATGCTCGTTACATTACATTATCATTTCGTCAATACGGTTTAGTTTGTGAATACAAATTTAATCAACTACAATCTGAGAACTTAAATTAAATCACCTGTAAATGCCTATTTAACTATTTAACCCTTTACAGAATGAATCACTCATCAAAATTATAGAAACGCAACGACTTAATTGTATGGCAATTAAAGATGAAGCTCTAAGAGCGGAAATTTCTATTTTGCCTCCCGTGCAACAACTAGCAATTCGTGCTTGTTTTAATGCAGTAAAAGCTAAAAATGCCAAACAACGAAGATATACGGTTGAGTGGGTTTATGAATGTTTGCTACTTGGTATAAAAATGCTGCGGTATATGAACGACTCAGAGAACGTCAAATCCTCCCTCTTCCCTGCAAAGACACCCTTAACAAATATATCCAGAAGTTGGATAGCGCTTTTGGTTTCCCTAAAGCCATATTCGACACTCTTCGTATTAAAAGTTCACGTATGGAACCACATGAAAAACGGGGTATCCATGCACCATTCCTGTCACACTTTACTACTAACTGCAAATCTTAAAAATGCAAATCTTAAAAACGCAACCATTTTAACTATATCTAACAACTCTACTTAGCTATCGAGTATGATTATATTAACAAATCCGAGCGCATAAGTTTTTAGCTGAAAAAGTAATTCGTATTTGATATTTTTAAATAACTCTTTAAAAGCTTCATTAACTTTTAACAGTAGCTGGCTATTATTGTTAGACTACATCTGATTCACATTTATTTCATTCTAACAATTTTTTATTTTTTCTCCTAGGTACCCTTTTAATAGATGAAGTAGCTTTAAGTGAAGCCGTGAAGCTAAATCGGAGAACTATGCAGCTTGATGGTTTTGTAGACTTGGGGGCACATACTCCGGAAAATTTAATCAACAGTCGGGCTGATCATGCCTTAGTCTTCATGTACCAACCTTTTCAGGGTAACTGGGTGCAAGTAGTTGGTAGCTTCCTGAGCAGAAATTCTGTCACGAGTGCCATTCTTCACAAATTACTCATTGAATGCATCGTATTACTGGAGAATGCTGGGTTTTATGTTGATGTCGTTACTTCTGATGCAGCTCAATGGAACAGAGGAGCATGGACACTTTTCGGTGTCAAAGATGGACAATGTAGCTGTGATCATCCATGCAATTTTGACCGCAGACTTTGGTTTATTTCGGATTTTCCACACTTAATAAAATGTTTCAGGAACAAAATTATGAAACGATTGTTTTTTTGGGTAAGCTTCTCTTATAATATGATTTTTAACACCAGTGTACTGTTATTCACGATTGAATTTTCAATTTAGTTAGCATTGGAATGAATATATTCATAAGTGACCTATTTAATTTTACAACTATCAAATTTTTCAATGATTGTATTTAATTATTTATGAAAATGTTATTTATTTTTAGACTCCAGATGGTTTTGTAAGAAAAAGTCATTAGGAAGCTTTATTATTGCATGAAATTTATCTGAAAGCCAATCTAAAAATAGCTTATCAACTAACTCCCCAGCATTTAAATCCAGAAGGATATCAAAAGATGAATGTCCCGTTGGCTTATCAGGTAATTATAATTATAAAGCTGCGAGAGTAAGTTAAAATGAATTTAAGATTATCATTAACATCGAGGTAACTGGCCTAATATTTATCTTTAATTTCTAACAATTCATATTATAAATAGCTGATTCAGTTAAAATAAATAATAAGATGTATTTATTCTTATTTTGATAAAAAATTAATTTTTATAAATTTTCAATCATAACAACTGCTTATCTAATTTTAATGAGAAAAATTAAAACTTTTTGTTTTTAGCTTTTTCGAAAAATATACAAGTTGCAATGGCGACTTATAAGAACGCTACTCCTGAGCTCAGTGATTGCGATCCAACAGTGGTTTTTATTAAAAGAGTAAATGATTTAATTGAAGCCATGAGTTCACGTACTCCTTTGAATGCTTTACGTTTAAATGATAATTGTCCCCGAAAAAGGGTAATTTTTAATATATACATTAGGTCTTTTGATAGCTTCATACAATTTTTTCGCAATAATAAAGCGAAAATTATAGTTCTAAACGGAGAACCATTGTCAACATAAAACCATCATTATACCATGTGTACATGATCACATATTATAACCAATATTGGAAAATATTTATAAAGTATATATATGTAAGTATATAACTATAAAAATAATTTAAGACACTCCAATCTTATCATGACATTATTCCTACTAATGTTTGCACATAATCCAGTCTCGCAAGTTTACTTACATTTTCAATATGAAACTTATTAAACGAAACTTCAAATGATAGTCAAATTCAATGAATTTGAGTTTATTAGTTGCGGAAGTTCCTAATCTTTATCATAGCTGATATTCTCTTGGACTATGTATCCTATTTTCTGAAACATGCATTTTTCTAGAGTAATTTCTACTACCATAAGATAGAGGATAAATAAGTAATGCTATTTATTTTTGCTAGGTAATAAGTGATTTTATTGATTATCTGAAGATTTGGGAAGCCAAAGCTAATGAAGAAAGAGAACTTTATAAAAAGAAGAAGAAAGGCAAAAACAAAAATCAAAAATGAAAATGAAGTTGATGATAAATTTTTTTCGCAATTACTCCTAGTACTCTTACTGGATTAAAAATTACGTTACAGGCTACTTTAGAGCTAAGTGAATTTTTGCAAAAGAATGTAATTTTGAGTACTTGATGACATCGCGGCTTAATCAAGATCAATTAGAAGTATGTATTAATCGTTGGATTTTTATCAAATGAATAATTAAAAATTGTTATAGTAAATATTCTTTTTTTTTTTAATATTTGAATCTTATTTAATTTATAGAAGTTCTTCGGTATAATGCGGAGTGTTTGTCGTTGCAACGATCATCCGGATACAATCCTTTTCGGGCAAGTTTTTCGATTATTGTGTTCATATTCATTAGTCACGCCGCCGAAAGGGTCCAATGTCACAGCTGGTGAATTACTACAATCTTTAATGCAGTCCAAAGATTCTCTGGCTACAGCTAATGCATTAAAAAAATTGGCTGAATGAAATTGACGCTATTGTTGAAAATGGTATTTCTAGTAATAATTATTCGTCTAGTGATGATAATAATAATACATTTTCTCATCCAAATACCTCTGTGGCTAAAAACCCTTTGAAAGCTTGTTAGACGAAGATAGTGATGACGATAATGATGATACTATACCGTCATTTATTAGAAAACCATTCGAAAGTTTATTAGACGAAGATAGTGAGGATGATATAGAGGACGATGATGATTTGTATCACGATAATCATTATCCGTTCGAAAATTTAACTGAGGTTGACGATTCTTCTACTGAAAACAACATTAATCATCATAATCAAAATAAAATTAATATTGATTCAAATGAAAACTTTTTACAAAGTGAAAATGATTGGGAAGGAAGTAATAGTTTTCGTGATGACCAGCATTACCATCATGATTATGATGTTGTTTCCACCAGTGATGGTATAGTTGCTTATATTGCTGGATATGTTGCGAGAAAATTTCAGCGAATGACTTCTTGCTGTGAATGTATTGAAACATTACGCTCTGCGAATTCCTCTGAACGTGATCGGGTCATATAATTAATGAGCAATGGTGGATTAATTTTTCCCAGTGAAAATTTATTCAGACTAATTAAAAATTGGAACAAATAGTTTTAACCGTAGTTGGTACTAAAACTGTTAAAATAAATACTATGCACCAAGTGCTAGAGAAAATAGCAAAAGCTAAATGCCTCCCCATCCTAGGATGTGATGAACACAAAAAGGAGCTTACGGCTAAAATATTGAATAATTTTGTAATTATGAGAGGTAATTTTTAGCTAATCTTATCAACCGAACTCTTAACGAACGAAAGATGATGGCCAAGAAACATCGTAAAATTTCTAAACTAGCTTAACTTATTAAACTCTTCAGTAATATTCTACTTTCAACATATATACGCTTATTAATTAAGAATAAAATTACCTAAACTATTTGAATACTTTATTATTATTATTATTATTATTATTATTATTATTATTATTATTATTATTATTATTACTATTACTATTATTATTATCCCAATTCGCAACTAAAAATGAAATTTTAATGTTTTCTTTTGATAAATGTGATTGTACATTGCATTCCGCGTCATTTATTTAAAAACCTGACATTAGAGACACTTGCGCACTCTAGTGGTGAAAGATCTGTCCTCCAATTTTCGGACGCTTGTAATACATTACGATCGTCCTCCTTATATCTAGCCTCCGTGAAGTTCAGTCAGAACAGAGTGTAAACTTTGTTCATTACTGTTCATTAGTCAATAGGCCAAGTAGAAGTCGGGAGCGGAGAGAAACGAGGAAGCGAAAGAGTGTATTGAGTGTGTAGAGCTAGGCTAGAGCAAGACTCGAGGTGAGAGGCGAGTGTCAAGTAAATTTTCTGATATTTTATTAATTTATATCACCAGTGACAGAATTATGGAGACAGTTTGCTAGCAGCCAATTAAAAAGTAAGTAATTAATTTATTAAATCAAAAAAAATTATTTTTATTCACTAAATAATTATTTTGCAATTAATTACACTCATTACTGAATCCAGGTTGGTCCGATCATCTGTCAAAGTATCATGATATTATCCTGGATGATATTCTAAAAAAAAAATTCAAAATTGATATATTTAAAGTGATATTTAATAAGATAGGTTAAACGGAATCAAGATGACAGAAAGTCTTATCAATGAGTGGCTAGCTGACTACGCTGATGTATCACCAGCCGAGCTGCCTACCTTTGCAAACACATTGTCTCAGGACAACGAAATAGTAAGGGCTCTGTACGTGCTTCTTGAGGAGCGAAACAAGTACTCAGAGGTGATTATTTTTATTTAACTACCGGATGTTAAGATAAATTGTCGATGGTTTAAGTTTGAGGCTGATGATTCATTCATGACCACAGCCCGTTTCTTTTTATTAAGCAGCTGTAATTTTATTTTATTTTTCAGCTGATTGATCCTGTTTGTAATCAATTGTTCAACTTCTATCGATCGAGAGAAGTTCAATTACAACGATTTACATTGCAATTTGTTCCTACACTTATTTTTATTTATCTTAATGCTCTTGCACATGGTGATATTAAGGTAAAATATTTTTTTTTTGTAGTAAAAAATCCTTAGTTAAATTATTTTAATTTTTAAAAATCTATTTTTTGATAATTAAATTTTATTTAATTAATTTTTAAATAAAATTGCACTGTATTTTATTAAATATTAACATTTTCAAAAATTTAAGCTCATCCCGACATTATACTCATCAAGAGCTTTCATTTAAGTACCCACATGACATTTTTGATATATTTTATATATATAATATATATAAATATATCAAATATATGAAAAATTGATGTGGGTACTCAAATGAAAGCTCTCGATGAGTATAATGTCGGGATGAGCTTAAATTTTTGAAAATGTCAATAGTTGACAAGATACAAGATCATTTCTTTAGTATGACTATCCTGGATCCAAAATTTTTCTTATTCTCTTAATAATAAAGATAATTAAATTTTATTGAAATGAACTAAACCAATTTTTTTAATCTTTAAAATTTGTTAAAATTATCAATTAAAAAAAATTTAATAAAAAAATGATTACAAAATTTTTTTTAAATCATTAAAAAAAAATTCTTAATTCAATAAATTGATAAAAATAAAACATATCACAAACGATAAGCTTAAAAATAAATATTATGATGACACAAATATAATAAATTACCAATTTTATTATTCACGATATTACATAATTTATATGACTAGCAAACTGCAAAGATTAAAGTGCTAGTATACTAAAAAAAAAAAAAAAATATGAGATCACGTCATCTTGAATAAATATAACAGTAATTAAATTCGTCCTTACAAATGACTACTCGGACAAGAAATAATTTATTTTTATAAAAAAAAAAAAAAAAAAAAAAAAAAAAAAAAAAAAAATAGAATTGCCGATCGGTGGAGACGCTGCTGATAGGACTTTACAACCTAGAAGTGGTGAGCGAGACTGGAGATTCAAAGACCGTGTCATTTCGGCTGCCCTCGCTGGCGATGCTGTCGATCTACCACGAGCCCTCGAGCCTGACCCACGCCTCGCTGACCGAGAGCGCGGTCAGGCATTTTGAGGAGTGCAACTCCAAGCTCGTCAGGTGGGGACCTCTCCCGCAAATTGAGACTCTCAACGCTCAGAACCGGCTGAAAGTTATGACGGCGCTTCTGTTTATTTACAATCAGCAGCTGAGCTACATCCAGAAGTCTGCGCTGGAACAATTGTGCAAAGTTGCTACCAAGTGCGTTAATTAAATGATTTAATTAGATGATGTTAACTAATATTAATTAATATTTTTATTGTTTTAATTATAGACTTGTAACTCAAGGATTCCCGAAGCCAGGCCACCATCAGCGTGCTTCGTACAACGAATCCAGTTTCGTTCCTAGGCTGTTACCTCGTATTCCTGTCACAAATCAATTTCTTCTGGAGTTCCTCCACGGAATTTACTTCGCGATGTACAACGACTGCTGGTACGTCGGATGTCAAGCCGTGGATGACATTCACAACCGCGTGTGCTATGATGGGTATGCTGATGTGATGCTCGTGACAAACGCAATACGCAACTCAAGCAGTTCTGGACCCTCTGGATTGCTGGGTGATGCTTCGCTGGGAATTAGTGTCGCCTTGTCACCGGCTACGACAACTCCCACGATATCTAAGTCTATGATAACTAATGCATCTTTCCGTACGAAAAAATTGCCAGGTAATTTTATTTTTTATTTTTTATTCTTCTAGAAATTATTTTTGAAGAGAAAATATTAGCGGCAGAATAACTAAAAAAAATTAATTAATTGATTAATTTATTTATTTAAGCAAGCTCAAAGTCAATTAATAAAATATTTAATTAAGTAAATAGCCTTTTTAAAACAACGACTTAATAAAAAGACAACCCAGTTTCTGACCTGGGGATTATTTTTGATACAAAAAAAATTATTGCTGATTTTTTTTTGGCCTTCTAAATGCTTATAACTTTTTATATTTTTTTTTTATCAAATAATGTATAGATAATTTTTTAGTATGTTAACAGTGGAAAGATTTAGAAGTAGGTCTTTAACTTAAAATTTCAAAAAATAAAAAAAAAAAAAATTCTTACGTCAGTGAGTGTTCCATCTTTAGCTTTTTCTATTATTTTTTTACGTATCTGAAATCATAATAAAAAAAAAAAAACTCATTATTTTAAATACTCAAAAAAAAAAAAAAAAATCAACAAAAATAATTATTTAGTTTCACGGGTCTCAATATTTAAATCCATAAAAATGACATTTATAATTTTTTTTAACCATTGGATATTTTTTTTCAAAAGCTTTCAAACCAAAAATTTATTTTAACATTTTTTTTTTTTATTATTTTAAAATTTTATTTTTCAAATTTTCATGCAATAAATAATTTTTTACCAAGAAAAATTTATTGAAAAAATTCCCTAAGTGCGTATCATTTCTCAAATTATTAATTGAAGTCATTGAAATGAATAAAATAAAATTTTGATAATTAAAAATTGCCTACCGCAAATATTTTCTCTTTGATTAATTATCACCTGGTAATTATACCGCTAATATATAACCAGCACTTTAGATTTAGATTTAGCTCTAGATTGAACCATAATTTTAAGATTTATTTTTACCATAAAAATTATGAAACTTTTAAACTAAAAAAAAATATAAAAATCACCGGACAAATTAGACGACCTGGATGCAAATTTATTCGAAGATGAAGTAAAGAGCATAGACGAGAAAGAAAAATTACCGCGACCATCCCCGAGTTCCGGCAAGCGTCGCGCCTGGCTGAGAAAGCACATGCACCAGTCGCTGGATGAGGACGAGGTGCTGCAGATCCGCAGCGGAGGCTCTTCAGTGGACAACTCCAGGCGAGAGAGCCTGGCCAGCCAGGCGAGCGGATCGCCGAGCCGAACTTCTCCGAAGAAATCTCGCGATCGCAAGGTCGTGTCCCAGGACGACGTGATCCGCAGGCCTCGCAGAGAGCGCAGCGACTCTCCAGGAAACGAGAGCCGGCTCAGCGCTGGAGCAAGGCTCTATCGCGTGCTGGAGGAGCAGGCTCTTGGCGAAGCGATTGTTGCTTCCGCGGAGGGACTTTATATCAATGGACTCAGAGCCATTGAACGAGGCAAGCCAGGCAATGTCACTGCTGGCGCACTATCAAGTCACTCACGGTACCAGTTGTTGTCATTTCCGAGGGTTCATCATATTTAAACTCTCGCTATCAATTAGCACACCACATCAACAAATTTATAATCAACGCTTACACGTTCATTTTGTCACAGCGTTAATTTTGTGGAGTAATTAATTATCAAGCACTTCTGTATATCTATATATTTTTTTTTTAATATTTATATCGATGTATATTTATTAATTTATTAATTGTGCATGCTAGTTTAATTACACGGTATATTGATGGTAATTATTAGCACGCTAGTGAGTTTCAGGTTCATGAGGTCTAAAATTAAGAATATCACGCAATCGCCCGATTAGAAAAGATTATATATAATTTTATAATAGCAATCTTGCAGTCACTAGGTGACTACTGTGATTTGTGAACAAGTGTCTAGTTTTTAGATATGACCATGAAAATTTTTTATCATGTTCGGGTCTGGAGAAATTCTAAGAAAACTACAAAAAAAAAATTTTCCAAATTATTTCTTGTCTTAAAAAAATTCTACGGGCTTCAAAAAATTTTTTTCCATTGTTTCGCTGAAATGCTTTTTTAGAAAATTTAATGCTCTTCAATTTGACGTAATCAAAAAGAAGCCTGTACGATGATTTGCCGCGGAGTTATCGTCAGTCAAAGCAAAAAATAACTTTTTCACTTTGACAATCAATAACTCTGGAAATAATGATCGTATAGGAAATCGAAGGACAGTTTTGAAAACTACATAATATTCTCTATAAGATGCCGTGAATAGCTTTTGTCAAAAAAATTTTTTTTGAATTGAAAACTTTAACTGAAAAAACGACAAAAATTCGCATAATTAAGGATATTTGGATAACTTGATATAACTTTGGATAAAATGGATGAACAAAGGATATCGTCGGTAATTTTTCAACCTCCAAGTGTCCCCTAAAATCCCTGAAAAATTGAAAGAGCTGCGATTTTTTTTTCATAGTGCCCCGAAGCTTCAAATTCTTTGATTTTGCAAAAATCACCATTATGAGCAATTTTTCAATTTTTGTTCATTTTTTCAATGAAAAAAATTTTTTTTTCTCAAAAATCTTTATTTTTTCAATCAAAGAGATTAATTTTTCAAGAAATTTTAGAAAAAAAAATTTAATTTTTTTTCAAAAATTTTTTTTTTTATTTTTTTTGAGTGTATGTCGACACACGAGCGCCGAAATTTATTTATATCATAAATAAATAAATATATTTAATATAATAATTATATATTAATCCCCTAAAATTAAATATTTAATTATATAAATCTTTTTTACTCTGGTGTCCAAAAATATTAAAAAAAATTTCTATTTCTAGCAGCTTTAATTTTTTAATCACCAGACAATCTGCCAAAAATAAAAAAAAATAAATAATAATTTTAATAACAATAATAAAACATTTATTTGTAGATGATATCCCAATCGTGGCGAAAGAAGACGGGACAGCTGACAAAAATTTAGTATCAATATCAGAAGAGCAGGATTCAACGGAGCCAACTCGAATTGGTTCGCTCCGCCAGGGTAAGGACAAGAGCTCGAAGATCACAAACTTCAGTTTGACGAAAAAGCCCCGAGAAAAGGACAGCAGAGCGAAGAATGGGATGGTGGAGAAAGAGAAGAAATCAGGACAGATTAAAGACTCCAAAAGCCGGATCGACGAAGAAGCTAACGGGAGTGTCAAGAAGAAAAACGACTCGATAATCAGCGACGGGAACTCGAGCTTCACTGAAGCTGGATTGAACGACACCGCGGACCTGGAGCTGGAAAGTGCGGTGGCTAGCATGAGAGTCCTCGACCCTGACCTTAATTCTTCTGTCCAAGTCAGCTCGGTTTAGTCTCTGTTCATCTATTTTTAGTTTAAGATCTCTGAGGCTCTGACGGGAACAATTACATTTGTTTTACGTAATTAATGTGTTGTTGTTGGTTGTTGACTATTGTAGGTGTTGTTAATGATGATTATAATGATTATGATGAAGAATAAGAAGTTTATGATGGCAATAATCTATTTAAAGTCTGTAATTTAGGTTTTTTAAGTTTAATCAATGCATCCCTGGTGCCTAATATTTATTACTTAAATTAATATGTAGTTTATTTTTATTAATTAGTGTATATTATTATTATATTGGAGTACAGATGCCGTAAAAATGTTTTTTTAGATTTTTAATTTATTTAAACTCTAGTAAATTTTGTTATTTTTTAATTTATTCAAAAATTGCTTTAAAAAAATTATTCAATTTTTTATGACTAGAAAAAAAAATTAATTATTTAAGTACTGAACAATTGTAGAAAAAAAAAAAATTTCTTAAAAAAATTTTTTTTTTTTAATTTTCACAAGTCGAATTTTTTTTATAATAATTTTATTAAAAAATTTCCAAGTAAGCTAACTTAAATTTCAGATGATACTTAAATAACCAGACATTAAAAAATTTATTTTATCAATTAAATTACAATTAAAAAAATTTTTTTTTAAATTTTCTACAAGTGGATTTTTTAAAAAAATTTTTTCAATAAAAAAAAAAATGATAAAAATTCTAAAATGTCTGCTAATAAATTTTAAACACATTTACGGCATCTGTATTAATAAAAATTTACACTTTTTTTTTTAGTATCAGTCTATTATCACTGCCATCCGATCTAGCGTAGATGGTGTCCAAGACACATATTTTTATGATTTAAAATATCACAAAAAATCAACTTGAATTTATCATCAGAAAAAAAATATTTCAATAGAAAAAATATCAGTAACTATAACCATAATCACTCTTTAATTAAATAATTTTTATTATTGATATATTTTTCCTACTCGAGCTTAAAAATATCAAAACAAAAAAAAAGATAATAAATCTGGCGGAAGTGCAAAGTATCATACTTATGCCATTGTTTGAAAGCTTACTAATGAAAGAATTATTGATATAAATTCTCTCGATACGAATACAATAGATGTATATAATCAATATGTTTTATTTGTTTCATATTTCTCGATGTTTTATATTTTTCTCCTATAGTTTATCACTGTAAAAAAAAACAAAGAGAAAAAAAGTAATAATATTGTGCTCTAGTTTAAAAAAATTGTTGACTCTTGTTCTATATTATATATAAATATATATTATATATATTTATGAGAATGTAAATACGCGATTATTTCACTAATATATATACATATATATTTTTCTTCATATTAGCTTAGTAATTAATTGTAATTATTAAATTAAATTTTTAATCCGTAGCTTTTTTATTTTCTTGCTACGGTTTAAAAATTTATAATTATGCTAAATTTTAATTAGAGATGCCAAAATTTATTTATTTTTACAACTAAATATTCGGCTAGTTTTGTGAAATACAAAAAAATCTTTTATTTTAATTACTGCATAATTATCTACTTAATAAATTAAACATCTTCTGAGTGTTCGTTAATATGAAAATTATTGTACTTAATTATTATTTAAATAATTTTATTTATGCACAGTAATTTAATATGTTTTTAATCATTCCACTGGATTATGAAGGTCACATTATTGAAAATTACTCCAATTAATTTTTCCATTAAAAAATAATTTTTTTTTCAATTCTGATAATTTTTAATTTAATAATTATTTTCAATACTTAACTTCAGTCCGTTTGTGACCATCATAATTATTTTTATTTATTATTTAAACTGTATAACTATCACAATTCAAATAAACGCGATCACCCAGTATTATTTTAAACTAACTTGATGAAAAAAAAAAAAAAAAAAAAAAAAAAAAATGATAATGTATAACAAAAATAACAAGCAATATATCCTAAAAAATATAATACTGGATAAAAAAAAAATTAATCTGAAATTATTTACCTCTTATTATTTAAATATAAAAATAAAAAAATTATTTACTCTTAAATTAAATCTCAGGAACTGCATTAGCCTTCGAGCTCAACTGCTCAAGATACTCCTTTCGTTCATTAACTAAGTTCCTAATTTCTTCATTGTACAACTCCTTACACTGCTTCAAAAACTCCTTTGTTTTGCAATTGCTCTCAGCAATCTTCCCTCGCGTTTTATCCAACTCCGACAAGAAATCCAGCTGCTTGGTCCTGAGCTCGTCTATTTTTTCTTCGAGGACTTTCTTCTCCGAAGTTAACTTGGTTTGGACACCACGCAATTTGACGAGATTGTTCTCGTGCTCGGTTTCATATTTTTTGACTTCTTCCTGCAGCAAAGCTTCATCATCTTCGTGAGATAATTTTTCTTCATTGCTCACTGCTTCTTTTAATTCTTGCAGTTGACGATCCAGAACTTCAAAACGTTTTGATTCTTCCCTAGAATTAAAAATTGAGTTAATTAAAATTATTTTTTAGTTAAAAAAAAAATAATTTAAATTAATAATTATTATTATTATTAATATCGCTACTAATTTTATCTGAATTTTAATAATAATAACAATAACAATAATAATAATAATAATAATAATAATAATAATAATAATAATAAATAATTACATAACACGTTTCTGCCATTTAAAAGTATCCGGAAGTTTACTATGCGATTGTTGAATAAAATTAAGCAATTTTTCAAAGTGTTGAATCACAGGTTTCTTTTGCTGAATAGCTTCTTCAGTGGCAGCTTTCTTTTCTTCTTTATCCACCTGCTCTTTCTGCAACTCCTGCAACTGAAGTCTTCCCTTGCTAGGATCATCAACAATCTTAGCCTTTAGCTGCTGAGAAATAGACTCCAGTTTGCTGACCTCACTGCACTTGTTAGCATAAATCTCTCTCCACTTACTGCTAGTCTTTAGAAGATCCTCATTATGTTTCCGAGTCATTTCTATTTTCTCCTGCCGCCTTTTCATCCTGGTTTTAATTTCTTCAGACTTTTCGTTGTTTGCCTCAATCTGAGCCATCATGGTAGCCATGTCTGCGGCCTTTTTGTTCATTTTTTCTTTCAACTCATCCGACTTCTTCTTGGTGTTTTCAATCTCCTGAGCCTGTGTGAATATTTTGTCCGTCTCTTCTTGCATCTTGATGGACGCACCCTCGGCATACAAAGCGAAATTCGCGAGGAACTTTATTATTTTCCGGGTGCGCTTCGCTCCAGGTGCTGTGATGTCTGTCACAGAAAAATCTTTGACAAATATTTTCTCACCGATGATGCTGATCACTTCGCTTAGGTTCAATAGCGCTGTCACGTGAGATGCATTTTGCTCTCCGGTGACTTTTAGAACCTCTACTTGCTCGAATGTCAGCTAAAATTAATTAATATAATATTTTGTTAAAGTTAGAACTAAAAAATATTAATTAAAAATTTAACTCAGAATTTTTTAAATTTTTTACAACTAAAAAATTTTTTTTTCATATTTTGTAAAAATAAAAAATTACCTGAGTCAGTGTGTGAGCATCAATGTGAAATCGTTGGCAAAACTCCGTGAGAAATTTAATCATAAATGATTCAGTTGGATTTTTAAGATCCTCCATGGTAACTGGGAACCCGAGCTCAGTTAGCAAAGAATAAACAGATTCCGGTGAAAAATCCATTTTAATCAGCTGATTTTTTTATTTTCACTATCACAAATTGCTGTTTTATTATTTTTTTTATAATTAGTCTTTTTTTTTTGACTTTTAAAATTGTTTAATCACTATTTTTATTGAAATTTATACTGGAGCGTTTATTGTGACCGTTGGATTTGAAATAATACATAACCACAAAATGTCAGCATTGTTTTTGAATGAATTTTTAGAATTTACTAGAGCGACATCTGTTGTTACAATTATGGCGCGAAAATTTAAAATGTTTATTTATTTTTGAATTTTTTTTAATAACTGAATAGTTTATTCAATTATTTACAATAGCTTAGAGAACAATAATAATAATGAATTAATTTTAAATAATAAAAAATTAAATTAATACTAATAATCGTATAATTTTAAATTATTAAAAAAAGCCACAATAATTTTCAAGTATGATTAGTTTATTTATCATAAATTAAAAATATAAGCTAACATAAATCAATTACAATAATAAATTGTATTAATATAATAACTAATGTCTTGTCTAAAAGCTTGAAAAAATAATAAATTTTACAGCCTATAATAAACCGAAACTTAATCCTAATTTTTAAACTCTACAAACCAAAAATTCTCAAATTTTTCTTTTTTAATTTACAAGACATAATCAAGCTCATATCGAATATATTGATTTTTAGGATCGTTCATAATCCTTGGATAGCCGGCAACGAGTGCGTCTTGTCCGCCAATGTAAAGCGAGTTATAAATCTTCCAATAAACATCCCTGACCTTTCTAGCTGGATGAAAGAGCCCCTGAAGAGTGTACTGGAGAATCTTGATAGGCCCCAAAGCGACCCTGAGTCCATCAACAGCATCCATGAAAGCTTGCACCAAGTGCGGCGAAGTTTCAAAGACATTCGGCCAAACGTGGTTCAACAAGTGAATCAAAGCATCTTCGCAGCCAAAGCCATAAACTCCAAGCGCCATGTGCTTGATAGCAGCGCAAGCAGTCTGTCGATGCACCAGATCGCGGTCCATCAGCGCGTCCTCCAAAAGCGGACTCACCGCGTAGATGTAATCCTTGCCCATCTCCCCAATGTACTCGAACAAGAACGAGAGCGACTTGAGCACTCCGTTCTGGACGTTTAGTTCCGGAACCCGGTACTCGTTCATCAGCGCTGGAAGAACCGTGAACGGGCTGCAAGTTTCTGCGACAATAGCAATGGCAACCGTGGTGCAAACTCTGTTCTGGCGCTCCTGGACCTTTAAATTATTAAGCAGAGTCGCGAGAACATCGTGCGGACCAATTGCTTTAGCAATGTACCCAAAAGTATTGACAGTCGCCCGGCGGATTGCTTTTTTGTGAGCCTTCAGCAGCTCCAGAAGCTCGAAGCAAATGCGCATCCACTCCCTAGCAGACACATACTCCGGCCCGCGGTCAGCTATCCTTCCCACCAAGTCAATGCAATTCTCCTGAACCTTCTCGTGCCGGTTCTTCAAAATAGGCGTCAGCCTCGGCAACAAGTCCTTAATCGGCGGCGTCATCTTCGTCATTCCAATGACATTGACAATAGCCTTAAGCGCGCCTAAAATGCTACCCAGAACCTCCGGGTACTCCTCACCGAGGTACTCGTACAGCACGACCCCCAAGTGACCCATCAGCTTCTCCTCCTGACAAGTCTTCATCACCACCGCGATCCTCGAGATCAAATCCGCGGCTTGCTGTCTCACCTTTGCTGATTTATTATTCAACCTCCACAAAATCGTTCCACAGATCTGCGGCAGGTAAGGCTTGACCCGCTTACCCAGGGTGTTAACAATGGTTCCAAAGCCGTTGAGCATCACCACGTCCTCTGTAGTCTGTTCCTGGAACGCGTACAGAATGCCATCTATCAGCTGTTCCTCTAACCTCGAGTCCACATCAGCAGCGCCCAAGTTCCCCATTATCTTCTCTATGGTCTCCATCACCATTTTCCGATACTGTTCATTCTCGTCTTTAAGATCGTCAACGACTCTATTTATTATCTCAGAAGCCCCGACTTTGTTTGCTATCTCCACAGTGGTGTCTACCAACTGTCGGTAATTCCGTCTGTCCAGCGCCATGCGGTGGTTCCAGAAGTGCTTGAAAAAGTGCGGGAGAATTTCGTCTTTTATATATTGAGCTTCAACTCCGTCCGTTCCGCAGCACTGCTTGACTACTTTCAGAACAATCTTCTTCATTTCTTCATCCGGGGACTGGAACTCTCTGATTAAAATCAACATTACTTCCCTGGTATAGTAATTAGCGTACTCGGCGTCCATCAGAGGGATCAAGTACCCAATAGCCTTCAAAAAAGCAGCCAACCCTTTTCCTCTGTGGGTCCTAATACCCTTCCACAAGGGCTTCAGCACCGAGTCAAAGCTCTCGATACCGTACGGCGTAGCAGCTTCGGCCAGCGCAGCGATCGCTAAAGCAGTAATCGTCCTCACCTTCTGCTGCTCGTCGACCAAGCCGTGCTCTATGATCTCCACCAAGCTCTTCAAGTGAGGAAGAATTGCACACCCCATTAAGATAGCGATCTGCTGGACGATTTTAATACCAGTGTGTCTGGCTTGCCAGGATTTCTTGCTCCTGCAGACGGCTTTTAAGAACGGGAGCAGTGAAGGGATTCCCAGGGCTGAAGCTACCACCGCGAAGGCTCTGGCTGTTGTGTTTCTTACGTACTCATCTATGTTGTCAATGTCAGGCCGCATGGTCGAGATCATCGTGGCCAATCCTGCGGCTTTAGCGAGGTTGGAGATTATCTCTCGGCCTTCAACTCTGGCATAGTAGTCCTCGTCAATTAGCAGAGGCTCTATCACTACTAGAATTTTGTGGACGTAAGGACGCACCAGGTCGTCTAGTTTGTAGAGAATGCGGTCGATGACTTTTACTAGGAGATGGCGCTCCTGGTCTTCTAGGGTTGGAGACATCAAGAGCGGCAGGATCTGGTTGAATAAAGGACCTGCTCCGAACTCTCGGGCTTTGTCGGTGATTTGTCTCAACGCAGCTTTCCTCATCGGAGGAGTTCCATTTTTAATTTTCAATAAAAGCTTCATTATTTTACGCTCTTTCTGTTCCTCGGGGCTCAGAGACTCCTCGTCGACGTCAACCAGGAGCTTGTCGAAGTACTGAGCGTCCTCGGGCTTCATGAAAGGAAGATTGCCTTTAGGCTGGTTGTCGACGTACTTAGCGCTCTTGTCTTCTGTTTGGATGAAGAAGCCTTGAGGAGTTCCAGCCATGGGCGTGGGAGTCGCGGTAAGCTTCCTCGCGGGAGTTCTGATGGGAACATACCCAGCTGGAGGCTGGAGAATCTTGTAACCTGGAGGAAAGAGTGAGTCCAGCTCGTCGTCGGAGAGCGGACGGTTTCTTTCGTCGATTTCACGCTCCCAGCGGTAAGCTTGAAGCTGCTCGGGGGTCAGAGACATTAGGTGACCGGGTGTGGGGGTGGCGAGGCCCATTGCTTTGGGCCCGGTGGGGGTGACCGCGCTTGGGGTCATTATTGAGGTTTGGTGCGGAGTTGTTAGAGGCGTCGCTGGGGTCTGGGGTGTCATTGAGCCCGGAGTTTGGTTGGAGGGCGTCTCGTCCCAACGGCTGCGGCGCTTGGAGGCTGAAGGTGTTGGGGTTTCTTGGATTAGATCGCCGGCTACTTGGTCTGTTCGCGGAGTCTCGGCCCAGCCGCTGTTGTGGCCGGGGGTCTCGCGCTCTGTTTTTGGGGTCTCGTCCCAACGGTTTCGGCGGCTGGAGATCACTTTGTCGTGGGAGGGAGTCTCACGGCCGGGAGTTACTGCTCCGGGAGTTGCGTGGCTCGGAGTTGAGTCCCACATTCTGGTACTGACTCCTGGGGTTGCGCCGGGGGTTTCACCGCCTTTTCCGTGGCCTGGGGTTTCGTCCCATCTTATTGCTGCTGGTGTTACCTGTAATTTAGTATTATTTGTATTATCAAATTTATATAATTTAATAATTAATTTATTTATTTATTTATGTAAGCAAGCTCAAAGTCAATTAATAAAATATTTAATTAAGTAAAAAGCCTTTTTAAAACAACGACTTAATAAAAAGACAACCCAGTTTCTGACCTGGGGATTATTTTTGATACGAAAAAAATTATTGCTGATTTTTTTTTGGCCTTCTAAATGCTTATAACTTTTTATATTTTTTTTTTATCAAATAATGTATAGATAATTTTTTAGTATGTTAACAGTGGAAAGATTTAGAAGTAGGTCTTTAACTTAAAATTTCAAAAAATAAAAAATAAAAAAATTCTTACGTCAGTGTTATCCCAGGAATTAGGTGTTGCTGCAGTACCAGCAGCTTTTTTGGCCGCCGGCATGTCATCAGTTTGATCCCAACGGCCACGTTTCTTAGGAGCTGGTTTGGGTTCACCATTAGTAGCTTTGAGTGTTCCATCTTTAGCTTTTTCTATTATTTTTTTACGTATCTGAAATCATAATAAAAAAAAAAAAAACTCATTAATTATTTTAAATACTCAAAAAAAAAAAAAAAAATCAACAGAAATAATTATTTAGTTTCACGGGTCTCAATATTTAAATCCATAAAAATGACATTTATAATTTTTTTTAACCATTGGATATTTTTTTTCAAAAGCTTTCAAACCAAAAATTTATTTTAACATTTTTTTTTATTATTTTAAAATTTTATTTTTCAAATTTTTATGCAATAAATAATTTTTTACCAAGAAAAATTTATTGAAAAAATTTCCTAAGTGCGTATAATTCCGCAAATTATTAATTGATGTCTTTAATTATTAAATAAGAATATAAATTTTACCTCTGATTCTTCACCTCTGACCATCTGCTCTTTCATAATCTCGGTGTAAGTACGTGAACCAGCATCTGGAGTTTTACCACCTGTAACCAGGAATCAAACGTCACGCAAGCGTAACAATTAGTATGATTAATTAAATAATAATAATCATAAATATATATTATAATAATATAATAAAATAATATTAAGAAAAAAAAATTAATAAAATTGTTATTAATAAAATGACTTCCTAGTCCAGTTTAAACTTTTATGGTGTTTCAATGTCCGATAAATGGTATTGAAGCTACTGAATTCACTCTCGCAAATCATTTAAAGTTATTAAATAAATTAAACTCTTTAGTCTGAAGATTAAAATAACAATTGATTATTAAATAACAGTTAAAATAATTATTAAGAGTTTTGTCAGTAGCCCAGGGACATTATTAAATACGTACGTGAATGTTTATGGCCATAGGGGAACACTCGCCTGCTCAAATGTCTTCCACATCGTTATAAACTTTTAGCCATCTAAAAATTAACTCATTCTCGTTATTAATAATATTTGCATTCAAAACCACTCATACTAAGAAAACTCAACTGAATAAATTTAACGGTTGAACCAAAGCTTGCAAATTTATAAAACTTTTTTGTCTTGGTTGGATTTTTTTTAGGATAAAAAATATTTAAAAAAAAAAATAAATAAAATAAAATAAAATGTAAAAAAAAAAATTATTGAAAAAAAAGAAAATATTAAAAAAAAAATTTTTTTTTAAATATTAAAAAAAATTAATAAAAATTTTTTAAGAGATTTTAGGAATTCGTTTCTGATTTTTTTAATAAATATTTTTATATGCAAGAAAGGAAAGTTTGATTACAAGCTTTGGTTAAGTATAACTACGACTCAATTGCCGGTTTATGTTAACCTTCGACAAAGTTTCCTGGGAAAGTGGATGATTCCAAATGTGTTGATCGTCACTAAGATTGAAAAAAAATTCATACATTAGTATGGTTTTCATTTAATAACAAACTCACAGTCATTCTTCGTACATTCATACTTAGATAATATTATTGTAGTGGTGATGTAAATTATGAACTTTTTAAATTTTTATTTTTTTTAATTGAAATATTTATTTGTTTTATCGAATCTTTTTTTTTTTTTTTTTTTTTTTTTTTTTTTTTTTTAATTTTAGGAGCTTAAAAAAATATTTTTTCTGGAGCAGAAATATCTTGGACAATTAATTTAAAATGAATAGTAATTTTTTAATTCTGTGGTCCAAAAAACTTGAATAAAAAAATTTTTGTTTGTAAAATTTATCAAAAATGAAATTAAAAAATTACTCATAAATATTATGAAATAAATATAAATTTTAAATAATTAATTAAATGTAACTATTGTTAAAAATTTTAGAAACAAAAAAAATAAATATTTCTAAAATTCATATTACTCACCACTTACAATTGATAATTGAATAATTAAAACTTTGACTTAGAAAAAAACTTTAAAAAAAGCGTAAGATAAATTAGCGAAATAATTGAAAGTTTAAACTTTAATCAACGAGCTTTTTTACCTTTAGAAAATAATAATAAAGTTTTGCGAATAATATAAAAATGTACAAACCATCAGCAAAAGGATCAACTCGATCTGGCGAAATGATCATGTGGCGACGTTTCTGGCGATATTCATCTTCACGATCCGCTATTTTTGGTACTTTGCGATCGGCGAATGGATCATAATCTCTGTCACTCTAAAAAAAAAAAATTAATTGAAAATTAGTAACATAAATAATAAAGTAAAACTTTAAGTGCAATTTTTAATAAATATATTTTTGTTCAAATTTATGAAATAAAAAAAAAAATTCTTTTTTATTGCTAATTCAATTTAAAAAAAAAAAAAAAAAAAAAAAAATTGCTGTCGGCTAATTTTAGTTTCATCGACTAACTTAAATTTTATAAATACCTGAGCAATATCATTAAGCAAAGCAGCTGGTGGATTGTATCCAGCCCTTTTGTTAGAGCTGAATGTGCTGGGCTCATAATCATCATCGTCGGCTTCATCGTTAGTCGCAATAGATGTAACGTAGCCTTCAAATTTGTTGTTGGTTCCATCGTAGATATCTTGGTCATAAAATCCCGTTTTTCCCAATCCGACCTGTTCTTTTTCAGTCACCGCAGTCTGGATTTCTTTTTTCTTGGACTGAATCTCCCGGATCTGAGCCTCGATGTCTGAAAAATTTTTAAATAATTAATTAACTTAACCTCAATGTTAGTCGTTTTAATACTCAGTTTGTTTTTGAATTTTTTTTCAGCAATTTTTGGAGTAAAACAATTGAAAAAAATATTCTTCAATTATTTAATTCACAAAAATAGAGTTTTTAATTATTGAATAAATAAATAAATTGAATTACCTTCGTGAGTACGTGGAATGGAGTCCATCGTAGAGCTGTTGTCTGGCTTAACCAATTACAGTGTCAATTCACGAATTTATTCGAGTGTAATTACAGCCAAAATATTCGGCGATTAAAGTGAAATTTAATTACTTGTTTTTTTTCCCACTTATTATTGTTAAACTTATTGACTTGTAACTAAATGTCCATTGTTAATTTTTCTGACGCAGATGCACAAATGCAAATGGCATTAAAACGTTTAGCTTCGTTTAATTTCACTAATTTCCAGTAGTGGGAGAGAGAAAATGGCGGGTTTGATTTTATTGGCTATTGGGTTAGTAGAGAGTGACAAGTTTTGGCGCTGCAGATGGCGCTAGTGTTTTCGTCTCTTTTTTGTAACGTATTTTCTGATGACAAAGTTGGAGCAGTTTTATGACATTAAATTTAGCTGTCACTTCATAATTGTTTTAATTTTCTTTAACAAATAAATTATAGCAAAAATAAATTATTAAAAAAAATGGACTTGTAAAAATTTAAATAAATTAAAAAAGCGGTTTTTTAAAAATAATTTTTAGAACAAATTTTTTAGTACAAAGAAAATTAAAAAATTGTCAAGTGACAGCTAACTTTAATGTCATAATAGTTTTTTATTTTATTTAACAAAATAAATTTTTTATGTCATAAAATAAAAGAAAAAAAAATTGTCATTTGGTAAAAACTTTAAAAACTGTAAGTACAATTTTAAAAAAATATTTTTTTGTTCTAATTTAATTGTTAAAAAAAAATCAAACAATTAAAAATGTCGGCTAACTTAAGAATCATTAAAAAATTTTCTTTTAATAATTTTATTTAATTTTCAGAAGTAGAATTCTTTTATTAAAACTTTTTTATATTAATTTCATTGCTATAAAATTGATCTAAAAAGATTTTCTAATGTCTGTCAATTTCAGTGTCAACAACTTTTAATAAAAATAAAAAACAACTATCAGATGTCTTTTAATTTAAGTATCATAAATTGAAAAATCAGCTGATTAAAATTTTTTTGCCCTCCGGGCGGAAAGTGGCAACTTTCGTCCCGCTGCGCTAAACAAAATTGCCGCTTTCCGCCTTCGTCGGACAAAAAAATAGTATACAGCCCTTAGGAAGTAAAAAAGAAAACCTCAGATCACATGTTTGTTGACCTCGGCTTCGCCTCGGCCAACAATTACATGTGATCTGAGACTTCTCTTATTTTCCTTCCCAAGGGGTGTAATATACTATTAATTTTTTTTTGTTGCAGTGGATTTATAAATTTTGGAAAAATTTATTAATTCTGACATTCGATCAATGATTTAGAAGTTATATGGGATACTTTTTCAAGAATTTTATAATTTTTTTCATATTTTGCATCAAAAAATAAGCAAGTAAGTATTTTAAAAATTTTTAAACTTTAGTAGTTAAAATGATTAGATAAAATTTTTTTTTTCCCCTCCGGGTGTAAAGCGTCAACTTTAGCCCCGCTGCGCTAAACAAAGTTTCCGCTTTACACCTTCGTCAGGGAAAAAAATAGTATACACTCCTCGGGAAGTAAATAAGAAAGCCTCAGATCACATGTTTGTTGACCTCGGCTTCGCCTCGGCCAACAATTACATGTGATCTGAGACATTTCTTACTTTACTTCCCTCGGTGTGTAATATACTATTATAAATTTTATAAAATAATAATTTAATTAATAATACCGATAAAATAAAAATATATTGAATTTAAAATAACACCGATGACACATCACGATTAAAATTAAAAGCAAATAAATAAATTATTTGGCACGGTAACCTTAGCAACGGCGAACCCCATCGGTCTTCAATCTATTTTCTAAGCTGAAAAAAGAAAAACAATTGTCCGTTCACTTTCACCAGCTACCTCACTTACTCACTAACAAGCTTATTTATCAGAGTAAAGTAGAGAGTAGAGTGCAACTTGTTACGTTGATTAAAATCACAATGATAAACATCGTGCACCAGAAAGTAACAAGCAAGCCGCCGATAAGCCAAAAATTTACAAAATCACCCCGACATGCGGAGGCACGAGAAAGAAATGGTGGGAAAAAAATTAAAGAAGAAATCAAAGATTGCAATCAAAATATAATTGAGACTGATTCCTGCTCCTTGGACCAGTTATGCAGCATGATAAGCGACCTGGAGCAGAGTCTTGTTCATGAAGTAGTCGCTGTTGAAACTGGTACTCTTCCCGCTGAGAATCCTGCTGCTTTTATTGACATGGACCACGTGAGTATTTATAAAAAATTTTTTTTTAATTTATTACCGACTTTATTACTGACTAAGTCAAAATAAAATTTTTATCAGCATTGATAGCTTTAAAATTATTTTTATAAATTTTCATAATTACTAAATTATTAAAATAAATCTTAAAAATTATAAAATATAAAAATTAGTAATAAATTTCTAATTAATTAAATGTAAAAATTTTTTTTTTCAATTCCAGATGATTGATAAAGACGATTGCGGATTCAGCGGAACTTCTGCTTCAACTTACGACGACATAATGTCTTTTTTAGGAACATTGGAGCAAGATTGTCCAGTAGGAGACTTTGAAAGTTCTCCTAGACTCGAAAAACTCCCCGAAGAAATTTATCAGCTGCAATCTCTGATAAAAAATCCCAACCAAGCTTCTTTAAGCGACAAGACCAAAAACGACCTAGCAACCGCGTTGCTTCAATTAGATGACCGCGAAGCTACACTAAAGCTTCTGAAAGAAGAATTGAAGAATGAGCGTAAAGCTGCTTGTGATAAGTTAGATTCCCAGAGAAAAGCGCATGCTACTGAATTGCAAACCCAGAAGATAAAGTACCAGAATATAATCCGCCGGCATCAAAAATTCGTCGAGCAGCTGATTGAAGAAAAGAAGCAGCTGAGCGACAAGTGCAATAATTTAGCGATGAGTATAAAAGACATAGAAGTAAAGCACCAGAAGGAGTCAAAGCTAGCGATGGAAAAATACGCGGTGGAAATCCAGCGGACGAAAGAAATGTGTTTGGCAGGAGAGAAGGTTCGCAGAGAAAGGTGGCTTGAAGCGAAGAAGAATAAGATTAAAGAGTCGACTGTCAAGGGCCTGGAGCCTGAATTGAGGAACATGATTGACGCGCATCAGAAAGAAGTTCTGGAGATACGCAGCGCGCATATGAAGGAGCTCCAAGATGTTGAATTAAGAGCTATTAGACGCGCTAATCAGCAGCTGGAGGAACTTAGATTAGAGTTGACTGCTAGCCATGAGAAAGTCTTGGCTGGAGAGAAGGAAGCTATGCGCCTGAGGTACCTTAAAATTTTATTTTGTTTAAAAAATTTTTTTTATTAAATTAATTTTAAATATAGACCTCTGTCAATAATTGACACTTTTACCCTAATTAATTCTTATTTAAATTAATTTTCTTATTTTTCCAGGTACCAGGAGAAGTTTGATGAGCAGGAAGCGATGATCCAAGCTCAGCAAAGAAAGTTCTTTGAAGAACTGCAGTTAGAAAAGAAGAAATTTGCGGAAGAATTGGAGAGAAGAGATGCTGAGAGAGACGCTGAGGTTCAGAAGGTTACTAAGCAATGCCAGGAGAAGGTGGAGAAGTTGACCAGGCAGTTTGAAGCGGATAGAAAGGCAATGAGGGAAGATTTAGAAGCTGAAAGGGAGATTTGGGTGGAGAATTTTAAGAAGCAGCAGAGTTCCAAGTTTGATATGGCTGAGGCGAGGGTTAGAGACGAGTGCAACAGGGAGAGAGATAGGCAAATAGAGCTCGCGATCGCGAAGATTGAGAAGGAGACTCGGGAGGTCAAGGTGAGCTTGCAGAAGAGTGCGGAGAGCAAGCTAAAGAGCTTGAGGGAGAAGTATGAGGCTGAGCTGGAGGTAGCGAGGAAAAATGAGCGAGTGGTTAGGGAGAAGTTGGAGGTTTGTGAGGATAAGGTTGACGGGTTGGAGAAGGAGTTGAGGAGGGTTGAGTGTAAGTTGAGTAAGTGTTTGGTTGAGCTCCAGGAAGCGAGGAAGTTGGAGGAGAGACTTACTCAGGAACGAGATCATGCGAAGAAAATTGCGAGGATGGAGATTGAAAAGGAGAAGAAAGTCTTGGAAGATAAAAATGATGAACTTTATAGGGAAATTGAGCGGGTTAATAGTAATAGAGACTCTAATTTAGCGCAATTGTACAGTAGGATTAGGTTAATTGTCACGCAAAAAGACGTCGCGATTAAGAGTCTAAGGAGAGACTGTGATGAGGCGAGAAATAAGTGCGATTATTTGGAAAAATTGATAGATCAGCAGCGGAAGGAGTATGTGTTGAAAACTCTGTAATTTTAAAGGAGTTTTATTATTGTAAATAAGTAAATTTATTCTTATTTGTGCTTTCTTTTGGAGAGTATTTTTTACAATTAAAAGTAAGCTGGTGAAAAAAAATTTGTATAGACATTCAATGCTTGATGGTGATAGGTCAAGACTTATTTCTTTGTTATTATTGATATTTTTGGGTGTTATCATTGTCATTCAGACTTTCTTTACAACTTGTACAACATCTTCGTCGCTTAGGACGTGATCTTTTCCGACTTTTTGGGGCTGGTGTTTCACTGACGATCCCCAGACCAGTGCGCTGAAAAATTATTTTTTTTATTGAAAATTTTTGACGACAATTTTAGAAAATTTTTGTGAATTAAAACTTACTATTTAAATTCTTTAGCAATAGATCGATGGAGTTTGTTGCAAAAATCTTCAACAGTTCGTCGCTCTTTATTTAACACAACAGGCGAATTGTAATCAGGAAGCTGACCTTTCGGTTTAGTGTAACTAGAAGAAATATTAATTAATAATAATTATTTATATTATTAAGAGAGTAAGATAAAGTTTGTCTCTGGAATGACATTTTTACTTACATTCTAACAAGTTGGAGATAATCCCACATTTTTTCTAGTAAATCATCAAAGTTCCATTTGTGATGAGCAGAAATAGGAACACAGTGAGGAATTTTATAAATAACATCCAGTTCTTCGATACTTATTTGATCTAATTAATCAGAATAATTATTATAAATAAATTGCTGATGAAAAATTATTTTTTTTTTAGAGAAAAATAATCACCTATTTTATTCAGTAAATAAATGCAGGGTACGTAAACACGGTTGCCTTCAATGACATCAATGAGATCATCAGCGCTGGCGTCGTATCTCAAAGTAATATCGGCATTATGAATTCTGTACTCAGACAAAATTGATTTAACTGTATCTAAGTCAAGTTCTGACTGTGTACACTGGAATTTAATTAAGTAATTAATGTAACTGGTCTATTGATTTAGAAGAAAGGAAACGTACCATAGTTTGTAAGTTTACACCTCCTTTTTCTTTCTTCCTGAATGTTATGTTAGGTGGTTGCTTATTCAGTCTCAGACCAAAACCTTCCAACTCGTGTTCAATCAGCTTCTTGTGTCCCAGAGGTTTTAGTACGTCCAGGACGATAAAGATTAGACTGCAAGTACGTGCCACTGCTATTACTTGTCTACCTCGACCTTTACCATCTTTAGCTCCTTCAATAATACCGGGTAAATCTAAAAGCTGAAATTATTTTGTTTATTAAAAAAAAAATATTTTGGAGGCAAAATTATTTTGACTAAATAGAAAAATTTTTTTAACAAATAAATTATGGCAAAAAAATTGAAAATAAAATTTTTTTACAAAATTCTTTGAAATTAATTAATTAAATAAAATTAAAAAATTGTCAAGTGACTGTTTGAGGTCATTAAAAATTATCAGTAGGCTTTGAATTTCATAAAAAAATGACAAAATTAAAAAATAGCTCTAATTGTTTTTTTTTTTATAATTTTTTTAATCAACTTCAATTTTGACAGCAAAATATTTTTAAAAATTAAGTTAGCCAAAATTTAAAAATTTTTATAAAAAATTAAAAAAAAATTTCATTTGTAAAAAACTTGAAAAGATATAAGAGGAATTTTTTAAAATTATTTTAGTTCTAATTTAATAAATGAAAACAATTAAAAACGTTGGTTAACTTATGGCATTAAATTTATCTGTCACTTGACAATTTTTTAATTTTTTTAACAAACAAATTAGCTTCAAAAAATATTAAAAAAAAAAATTGCATTTTTTTCTTACTTTTTCTTGGCATAGTTTATTTGTTATAAAATTAAAAAAATTATTAAATATGTGCTACATTAATTTTCATTATAAATATTTACCTGAATTTTAGCGCCCTTGTATTTAATACACCCAGGAACAGTTGTCAGTGTCGTGAACTCATAAGCCGCAACTTCGGAATAAACACCAGCCAAAGTACTCAGCAGAGTAGACTTCCCGACACTGGGAAATCCAACAAACCCAATCCTGGCATCTCCAGTCTTAGCGACTTCAAAGCCCTGTTCTCCGGCACCTCCGCCGCCTCCTTTTGGAGTTATCAGCTCGCGTCTCAGTTTAGCAAGCTTGGCCTTCAGAGTTGCCAAGTGACCTGACGTAGCTTTATTTTTTTGCGTGCGGCTCATCTGCCAAAAAAGTATACAAAGTGTAAATAATTTATAAAAATATTTTTAATGTGTAACATTGTAATTTTAGTTTGTTTAGGTTACCTCCGATTCGATGGCCGCAATTTTCTCCAGTATTGTACTCATCTTGGATTTTTATTTATTTTATACTTCCAGGATTGATATTCACTATAACAATGATTTTTTTTTCGACAATTAATTATCTCAATAATAACATTATAATTTTTATTATTTATTTTTTATTACACGTGCCCGCAGTTATTTTGCGGTTGATTGGAAACTGAAAAGGAGAGAAAGAGCATAATAATGAAGTCTGCGCGTCATCTAGTGGTTTAATTTTGTAAGTATTTTATGAAATTTAATTTTACTGTCACTTGAAAATTTTTTAATTTTTTTTTAACAAGCAAATTTTTTCCAAAAAATTGCATTTTTAATTTTTAAAAATTTTTACGTCATTTAAAAAAAAAAATTTTTTTTGTCATTTATTTGCTAGATAATTTTTTAAAATTATAAAATAATTTAACAGCTGTTTAATAATAAAAAAAAATTTTTAACAAATAAATTGAAATTTAGAAATTTTTATGGCAAAAAGATTTGTTTTAAAAAATTACTAGAAATTCAAATTACGCGCATACGCGCGCGCTTTAATCCTAACCAATGAGGAATCAGCAACCATTCTTTCGAGATTTTCGAGATTATCGATACTAAACTAACTTCAGTTCAATCATCAATTTTATATTATAGGAGTTTTTAATTTTTTTTAATTTCTAGATGTCAATTTTTTTTTGTTATTTTTTTTTGTAAAATTAAAAAATTTATTTATTATGTTTTATATTAATTTTTATAAATTTCTACAAATTAAAAATGCAATTTTTTAAAATAATTTTTTGAATAAAATAAAATTCTAAAATGGCGGCTTAACTGTCACGCGCAGTTCTGAGAATTTTAAATCATAACGGACAAAAGACTGGACTCGTACAACAAATTATGATTATTTATAATCAGATTAATAAAAAAAATTTTTTAAAAGGTAACAATTATAAAAAAAAGAAAAAAAAAACAAACTTTTTGTTTGTTATTTAAATTTATTTATTTGAAATTCTATTTTAAAACGAAAAGTTTCCGGATGCAAGTTATTCCGACGCCATTTTGTATTCACACCGGACAAAAAGCCGGGAACGGACGCGCTGAGTAACGTTTCGCGTAATTTGTTGATTTTTTAGTGTTTTTTTATTGTTGTGATGCGTAATTTTTGTTTAAATAATGTTTTTATCTATTAAATAATACTAGTTGATTAAAATTATGAATAAAAATAAATTAATTATAGGAAATTTGATGATGGTCTGATGTCACTTCATCAACCTTTGTGCAGTTTTGAGTGTTTTGGTGAATTGAGTGTCAAATATTAAGTGTTTTATTAAAAATGTTGTTTAGTTTTGTGTTAATTATTAGTGAGTGATTGTGGTTAATGTGCTGGATGGTGAGAAGTGATTAAATTGGATACCTCAAGAACATACAATGGATACATGAAGAAATGAATCAGCCGTGAAGCTGAATCTTAACCTTAAAGGTATTTTAAATGTATTCAACCAAAACAATATGACTTTAAAGTTAGATGATATTAAAGTTAGCTGTCACTTGACAATTTTTTTATTTTTTTTAACAAAAATATTTGTTATAAAAAATTATTTTTAATTTATGAAAATTTCTACAAGTCTATTTTTTTGATAATTTTTTTTGCCATAATTTATTTGTTAAAAAAAATTAAAAAATTGTCAAGTGACAGCTAAATTTAATTTCATTAAAATTAGCAGTCATTAGAGAATTTTTAAATTTTATTTAACAAAAAAATGATTTTTAAAAAATTGGATTTTTAATTTTTTAAAATTTCCAAATGTCAATTTATTTATTAAAAAAAATTCTAAAAATTATTAAATACCTGCTAAATTTATTTTGATAAAATGTTTATTGATCAGTATCATCTTTTTTTTTTTTATAAAAGTTATTGATACATTTTTATTTTTTTTTTAATTTTAAGTTTCAAGTAATTCAACGAACATCAGTGAGTGCTAGTTAAAAAGTGTTAAGTTTTTTTTTTATAAAATCGGTATATTTTGTCAGTGATAAAAATTAGTAATTACGTACTTCTTACTAGTGAGTGTAAAGTGTGTTAAGTAAAGTGTCCATTAATTAAAATTTATTATGATTTTCCCAACGGATTACACGAAGAACTCCAAATGGAATACATGAAGAACTCTCAAGAATGCCGAGCTGAATCCTGAAGGTAAGTGGAATTAGTTTAACAATTAAAAATCTAATTTACAATACTCAATTTTATTCAACAAAAAATCAGCTACTTCATTGAAAAAAAAATTAAATTCAAATATACTTTTTAAGAAATCACCAATTATTATTTAATCAACACAAAATTCATGCTTTTTTCGCCAAATTTTTTGCCATCGCTCGAAGTTCCCTTTTAGAAATTTTTTTTGAAGTCGTATAAGGCATCTTGTCCAAGAAACAAATACCACCGCGAAGTTTCATTTTATCCTGTAAATTTTTCTCTACAGCTTCATGAATTTCAGTCTCAGTAACCTGAAACAAAAATTACAATTATAAAAAAAATAATACTAAAGCTAGCCGACATTTTTAATTTATTAAATTAGCACAAAAAAAATATTTTCTAAAAATTATACTTAAAAATAATTGCAATTTTTTCTCTTAAAAAAAAAAATTCAAAATTTTTAGATATCGGCTAATTTTCACAACAAAAAAAAAATTCTTCAAAACTAACCTGCATCCCAGGAACTCTGGTTACAAAAGCCATTGGAAGTTCTAGATCTTCCAGACTTGGTTTAGCGACGACAGCTACTTCAGCGACCCCTGGAAGCTCTTGTATCACATTTTCAATGGCCGTTGGCGGTACATGATGAAGGCGATATTTTATCAGCTCTTTTAATCTTTCAACAATAAAAAAATCGCCGTCCTCGTCGTAGTATCCCAAATCTCCAGTGTGGTACCATCCTAGAATCAAAAATTGCAAATTTATTCTTCTCTTGGAGCTTAGGGGATAATTAAATACTCGCACTGTACCTTCAGAGTCAATAACTTCTTCAGTAGCTGTTGGATTGTTCCAATAGCGAGTCATTAGCTCCAGGGTTCTGCAACATAGCTCGCCTTGTTCATTTGGTCCCATGATTCGATTCGATTCAGGATCAACTACTTTAACTTCTGTGTTGAAGAATACTTTTCCGCAGGAAGTTAATTTTGGAGCGTTGACTTTTCCACCTGTTGCAGCTCCGCATTCCGTGCTTCCTAATCGCAGGAATTATAATTTAAATGAAACAAATTGCATAATATTGGTAAATGCAAAAAAAATTACCATATGCAACATAAATGTCCGCATTCTGAAACAAATTTTTTAAGGCTTCAATGACCTCTTTGGTAGTAATTCCTCCTCCATAACTCACGATCTTCAGCGAAGACACATCATACTTCCAGGCTTCTTTTGTTTTGCTAAACCTATTAGCTGTGCTCGCTCCCATGGACATCCTCGTAACCTAAAACATTTTTTCTCAATTAAAGTCTTCTACTTTGCAAGCAAAAAAAACAAACCTTATATTTTTCAACTAGTCTGCAGGCGTCTTCCTCGCTCAAATTATGATAAACAATCATGGTGGCTTTGGTGATAATTGACCGTAAGACTGTTAGCAACCCTGACATCCAGCAAAGCCCGGAAAACCAGAGAACAATTTGCGATGTAGTATCAGGCGGGTAGTAACTTATCATACTAACGAATGATTGATAAGTGTGCAAAGCTCCCTTGGGGTAGCTCGTTGTTCCCGAGGTGTAAAGAATAATCATCGGGTCCTCGACTTCTATCTTGGTGCATTCAAATTTATTTACTTCTTCAACGCTCGGAGTTTTTAGAATGTCTTGGAAAGGCATGTTGAATTTTTCGCTGAAAAAAACTACTGGCAGAGAACTTTCCATTGTTTTTAGCGCTTTGATAATCATTTCTGCGTTGTCTTCGTCGCAGAAGAGGACTTTTGGGTTAGTCGTTTTTATAAAATACACGACAAGGTCTGTTTGATAGAAAAATTGTTTGGATAAAAATTAATAATTAATTTTTGTCTATAAAAATTGTGTTTAAAATTTTTTTGAACAATGTCAGCTCTTTTAAATAATTATACAAAATTAAGAAAATTAAAAATTCAGTAAAAAATACCTTCATTCAAACAACTGTCCCACCAGGGATTAAAAATGGCTCCCAAATAAAAAGAAGCTATCATCGGAATGCAACTATTCATATGATTTTTCGAACACAACCCTACGACATCTCCCCGACTTACTCCAAGTTTTTTCAGCCACACTGCACATCTAATACTTCTGTCGCCCATGCATTCATAAGTATCTTTTTTCCCACTCGCGCCATTAATCTGCAGAAAAATAATTATTCTTAATTAATTAAAAGATAAAAAATTAATTTTATGCACAATCTAATATTTTTAATTTAATATTGATGACGAAAGAACCTCCTTACTACAAATTACGTACCTGTGCGACAAAATCAGGAAACTTTTTAAACTGAGCGTAAATTTTTTCACCAATTCTAAAAAATCCCTCCGGCAAACTTGCATTGAAACCTTTCCAAATCCGATCCTTACAAACCGGCTTTGGTATCTTTAATTTCAAAGTTTTAATTAATTAATAACACACAAAATTTTTTAAATTAATTAAATAAAAATTAGTAACATTTTTGTACTCACTTCTCGAGTTTGCTGCTCCGCTGCCATATCAGTAGTGTTTAAATTAGCGGAACAGTTTAATAAAAAATTCTCATCAAAAATAACTCGTTATTCAAGACAGATGCAGTTCACGATACAGTTATCTTGCTTTACGTTACACTTTATCATCGTGCTAAGTTGTACTAATCTACGAGATATTTATTCATTATGATTTAAATTAATATTTGTATTTTTTTCCGTATCTTTAATAATACGCTGATAAAACATGCATTTCTATAAACAGCCACCTCTCTGTATTAAGTTTGAATGACTAGCAGAATTTAATCATGTGTAACATAAATTTATATTGTTTAAATTAGATCGTGTTTATTTTTTATTGTAACATCGAGGGAAATATTAATTGGATGATAAGTAATTAATGATAACTCGTAAATGAGAACATATTTAATAATAAAATAGTGATTTATTTGTATAAAAATTGAAGATTTAAAAGAAAAAAAATTTATATTAATTAAATTCGTTATTGAGGAGATTAACGCGAAGTAGTAAAATTTTTAAAACTTCCTGAAAATTTTTAAATTCAATCTACGTAGCCTAATAATTTTTTTTTTAAGCATTATTTTTACTAGGAGGGTACTTGGATCTCTTTAAATAAAAATACAAAGATATCTATAAGAAAATTTTGAATAAAATTTATTTTCTAACAAATAGTTTTCGCCATGGCATAAAGTCGATTCTTAGCGATTTTTTTCGAAGGCGTATATGGCATTTGATCTAAAAAATAAACACCGCCTAAAAGTTTAACTTCGTTTGCTAGATTCTTTTCTACAAATTCGATAATTTTCTTGTCGGTAATTTGAAATCAATAATAATGATTAAAAGTTATAAATATTTATTAAGAATTAAAATTTTTTAGTATTGAAACTTACCTGAACTCCAGGAATTTTTGTAACAAAAGCCATTGGAACTTCGCAATGTTCAAAGCTTGGCTTAGCAACGACGGCTACTTCTGCGACTCCTGGACACCCTTGTATCACGTTTTCGACAGTTCTCGGTTTGACATTAAATAAGTAGCATTTTATAGAATCCTTAATTCTGGTTTCAATAAAAAAAACTCCGGCTTCGTCATAATATCCCAAATCTCCGCTGTGGTACCATCCTGAAATAAAAAATATTTTTTTAATTCAAAAATAATATTTGTAGTCAGAAAAAAATCAAGTAAATAAATTTTAAGAATTTTATCTTTTTAATTTGAGTGGAAAAATTTTTAAACTAAAAAATTTTTCTTGATTTAAGTATATTTAAGTCAGTTATATTTTTTTAAAAATTATTGTAATAACATGTGTACATATGTAAGGCATATACCGTCTGAATCGACGATTTTTTCAGTTTTCGCTGGATTTTTCCAGTAACCAATCATTAATTTCGGACTTAAGATGCAGAGTTCTCCTTTTTCATTTGGACCTAAAATTTTATTGGTATCTGGATCGATAACTTTGATGTCTACGTTGAAAAATACTTTTCCACAAGAGTCAAACTTATCAAATCTTGTTGACCCAACTATCACGGTACCACATTCGGTAGAACCTATAAATTGTTAAAAATGAATAAAAATGTAAAAAAAAAATAAAGATCAAAGGTACCGTAGTGAGCAGAAATATCCGCGTTCTTGAAAAAACTTGGTAACTTTTTTATAATTTGTCCATTAGCTGCGGCACCACCGTAAGATATCTGTTTAACCGACGATAGATCATACTTTTCTATATCTTTTACTTTAGTTAATCTATTTAGTATTGGTGTTCCTAACAATAGTCGAGTGACCTAAATAATTTAAACAATTATTATTTTCATCTCAATTTTTATATAAAATATTAATAAAAATAAAGAATAAAGGCTGTAAAAAGATAGAATTACACATAGAAAAAAAAATTGAGTCAAGTAATTAATTTTGAAGAAAATTTTCTTGATTTGAGTAGAAAAATTCTTAAACTAAGAAATTTTTGGTTCAAGTAAATTTTAATTGATTCAAAAATATTTCTTTTGATTCAGGTTAATTTTTTTCAGAGCACTTATTTATATTTAAAAAAAAATTAATCATTTAAATGACCTTGTACTTCTCGATGATTTTACAAGCATCTTCTTCTGCCAAATTATCGCAAACAATCATGGTAGCTTTAAAAATTATCGACCTTAGTACCGTTCTAGTCCCAGATATCCAGCAGAGTCTAGAAAAATATAGATCTATCGTGGGTGTGCCATCATCCGGGTAATATCTAAGCATATGAGCGACAGAATGATAAGAGTGCAAGACCCCTTTTGGAAAATCTAACGTTCCAGAAGTATAAATTAAAAATACTGGATCTTTCGGTTCCACTCTCGTACATTCAAATTTCTCTACATCTTCTTTAGTTTGCGTTTTTAGAACATCCTCGAAAGATAAATAACCATTTTTTCTTTCAAAATTTATAATCAGTAAAGAGTAATTCATCTTGGTTATTGTTTTAGTTATTATTTCTGCATAGTTTTCGTTGATGAATAAAACTTTCGGCTGGGTTGTTTCGATTAAATTCTTCACGAGTTCTGTTAAATAAAATTATTTTCATTCAATAGTTGTTAATTATTATCAGATCGAATTGTGAATAACAAACCTTCGTCTAGGCAAGTGTCCCACCAAGGGTTGAAGATGTCTCCTATGTAAAAAGAAGCATACACAGGTATGCAACTGTCTAAATGGTTTTTTGAACAAATACCAACGACATCTCCTGGAGAGAGATCCCTTGTTTTTTGAGCCACAATGCGCACCTTACACTTCTATCACCCATATCTGCATAAGTGTCTTTTCTTCCCGTAATTCCATCGATCTAACGCATAAACTTTTTTTTAATAATCAAGGTTTGATTGAATTACTGAATAATCTTATTCAAATACCTGCCCAACAAAATCTGGATACTTTTTAAACTGATTAAGTATCCTTTCTCCAATTTTGTAGTATCCATCGGGCATTTCAACTTTCCCGCCTTTCCAAATCCCATTTTCATAGTTTGGCTCGGGAATCTTTTTTTATTTGAATAGATTAAAGTTAATAAATGTTTTTGGTTTTTAAAATCATGTATTCATTGATTATTTTGTTATTTTTTTTTTCAATGATTAAATTTAAAAATAAAGTTTTATAATTTTTTATTCAATAATTACTTGGTAAAAAAAACGTCCTAGCATCATGTTCAAAATTTAAATATTCATCTGTCCTAGATGTTTTTAATGCCTCAGTCAAAAAAATACTTACCTGAATTATTTCTTGAGCCATGTTAGCAGCGTTGAAGTTTTAATTTAAAAAAGTACAGTTTTTGTTTATCTAAACTCAACCTATGGCTTATATATTATTTCTAATTTGCTACTGCACATGAAATTTACGCTCAAGGATGTGTTGGAAGCCGACAAACAAGTTTATTACTATCAAGGAGATGAGAGCAGGGATAGATAATGCATTATAGTTTAATTAACAGCTCGCCTTGAGAAATATGATGAAATAAAATAAATTCTTTGTCTTTAAAACGATTAAATTAATATTAACTCCTGTATCACATGATTTTTTGTAGTTTTTTACCATTAAATAGTTCCTAGATAAAAAAAAATTCATTAGTGATTAATCGTTATGTGCGATGATCCGATAAGCAGGTATGTCACAAATAAGGAGGCATAAAATGACTTCTTATTAAGGTTTCTTCCTTAATGATAGGCTTTATTGTTCGAAAATCCATTAAGAATCATTAAAACTTTAAATTTTGAATTTTTTTATTGGCAGAAAAATTATCAGGTGATCATTAATTGTCACACATTTTAAAAATTAAAAATTTTATTTTTTTTCTCTTACAAATATTTTGATAAGGCTAGATCGATCTATAGATCTGATATGAAGAAAAAATGTTTAGAATTTTTCAACTAGAGCTTTAGCCATCCTGCGGAGTTCTTTTTTTGCTATCTTCTTTGACGTTGTGTAAGGCATTTTATCGAGAAAAAAAACACCGCCTCGAAGTTTCATTTTGTCGTGTAGCTTTTTTCCTACAGCTTCATGAATTTCATCCTCAGTTATCTAAAAAAATATTTGTATCTTATATTAAAAAAATCTTATATCTGTATATTAAAAAATATACAGCTCTCCTTCTTCATTTGGACCCAAAATTTTTTTGGTTTCTGGATCGACGATTTTTATCTCCACGTTGGCTAGCGCTCTTCCACAGGAGATTAATCCTTTAGGAGCAATCACTTTAGGTGAATTGGGTCCTGTTATTACTGTTATTCTGAATTCGGCGGTACCTGTTGAATAATTTGAAGTTAAATCAGGAAATGTGAATGATAGATGTAGTTAGTACCATAAAGAACGTGAATGTTAGCGTTTTTGAATAATTTATGGAGAAATTTTGTTATTTCTTTTAATGGAACTCCTCCGCCGACCATTAGTAAACTTCGAGAGGATAAGTCATAGTTCCAAACATTGGGTCTCTTGCTGAATCTATTGGCGAAACTTGTTCCCATCATTATTCTGGTAACCTATATATATATTAAAAAAAAATTAAAAGTTTGGGATAAAGTATTTTTTTGGAAAAAAATTAGTTGATTGTCGAGGAGTTTCTTTTTTGAATTAAAAAAAATACTTAAAAAAAAAAAATAGAATTAGAATTTATTCTGAAAGATGTTTGAAATTTATTTTTGAACGTAGAACTCTTACTGAATATTTAATGAATTAAAAAAATTTATAATTTTGAGGATAATTTTTTTTCTCGAATTATCTCTTTTAATTAACAAATTATACCTTATATTTTTCAATAAATCGACAAGCATCTTCTTCACTTGTTTGATGAGAATTTATCATAGTATATTTGTAAAAGATCGACCGCAACATGACCATTATCCCCGATATGCAGCAGAGTGTAGAAAACCACAGAATAATTTGTGAAGTGTTATCAGTCGGGTAATGGGTTATTATATGAGCTAATGATCGATTAAAAGTTTTCACTTGTCCATCATTTTGAGCTTTTAAAATGTCATCAAAGGATATCAGACCTGTTTTTTGTCCAAAAATAATAACAGGCAATGCATAGTTATTTTTTTCGAGTGTCTTCATTATTATTTCTGCAGATTCTTCATCAATGAACAACACTTTGGGGTTTGTTGTTTTAAAAAAATAAATAACCAGTTCTGTTGAGAAAAATACTTTAAATTTGAAGGATCGCTAATTCAATCGGACAATAAAAAATACCTTCGTCCAAAGAACTGTCCCACCAAGGATTAAAAATTGCACCGACAAATAAAGAAGCATAGAAGGGTATGCAACTGTTTAAATGGCTCTTTGAACAAAAACCAACTACATCTCCGGTTTTTATTCCTTGTTTTTTGAGCCACAACGCACATCTGATGCTTCTATCGCTCATATTTTGATAAGTGTCTTTTTTTCCACTCGCTCCATCAATCTACAGTCAAAAATTTAGCATTTTTGTGTCAAAAAAAAATTTATGCTGATTTTTTTACTGCGGAGAAGTCAAATATTTTTTAGTGTCTAATAAATAAATGATTTTATAAATTAAAAACCTGTCCTATAAAATCAGGATATTTTCTAAATTGTGCAAGGATTCTCTTTCCAATTCGATGATACCCTTCCGGAAAATTAATTCTTGTTCCTTTCCAAACCGCATTTTCTAACACAGCTTCCGGTACCTTTATGATTACAGAACTTTAAATTACTCGGAAAAATTTTCTAAAATTAAAACTCAGTGTTAAAAAAAAAAAGCTAACCTCTTTTCCAATTTTTCGTTCCATATTTGTTAAAATCGACCGATTAATTATAACTGAACAATGTTACTCCCGCTACTTGCTATCAAAATAACTTATTGTACTATTTATTTATTACATAGTATAGTAATCATCTTTCTTTTTATATCTTTTCGCAATGCTTGACTTTGGTTACTCTCTGCTATCGTATCAAATGTTCATGACTTTCATTTTTTACTGGTAGGGTGATATTAAAAGCCGATGCAATGATTGTAGTAACCTTGATCAGTGTAATCAAAAAACGAGTAACTTGAAAACAAAATCCACTATTCAATATTTTTATTTTGTAAAAAATATTAAAAGTATTTAAAGATCAGTAAAGAAAAATGGTCCTGCATTAATGCTATGCTGAACTTTAATAAAAAAAAAAAATATAGCGCACTTTTTTTAAAATAAAACATTTTTTTCTTTTTTACAAAATTCAAATTTCTTAAAATTTATTTTCTATTTTTTACTATGGTTTTCTATAAAAAGCGTTTGTTTTTTAGTTTGTTAAAAAAATTATTTATTTTTTACTTTTTAGTTTGGTTTATTGATAAAAATGTATTTTTTTAGTTTTATAAAAATCTTATTTTGCAAATTTCATAATAGAATCTTTTAATTTACTTTTTTCCGTGCAATAAAAGCGTGTAAAAAAAATTTCTTAAGGTAAAAAGGGTAAAGGAAAAATAAACGAAACGACAAAAATATGAGTCAATCGTTTTACTAATGTTTATTAATAAACATTCCATATAGATAATTTAATTTATAATAATTTAAATACCAGTTGTCGGCAATCGTATTTTTTGTTTTGTTAAATCGTTATTTACACTATTCAGTATAAAATGCGAGTTCGAGATTAAATCACACCACTAAGGTAATGTTTTATTTTTTTTTTTTTGTTATTTTTCCATTTTTTAAATCATTTAATAATAATTTATTAAATCTGTTGTTAAATATACCATTATCATTATCATTATAATTATCATTATAAATTATCATTATCATTATCAATAAAATAAAATCAACAAATAAACAATTATTATTAATTTAGTCATTCGATTCTCGTCTTGGACACTATCTGTCATCGATTATTAAGTAATAATAATAATAATAATAATAATAATAATAATAATAATAATAATAATAATAATAATAATAATAATAATAATAATAATAATAATAATAATAATAATAATAATAATAATAATAATAATAATAATAATAATAATAATAATAATAATAATAATAATAATAATAATAATAATAATAATAATAATAATAATAATAATAATAATAATAATAATAATAATAATATTATTAAATTATTATTATTATTAATTTTAAATAAATTAATTTATTTATTTATTTATATCAATGCTTGTACTCAGGAAAATGCGTAGGGGGTAGTAGGGCAGTATTTTCGTTATCACTAGTGTTGTTGGTAATCAATTCATTAGGGGTATTATCATCGTTATTTATTATGTTACAATCTATTCTACCATCATCATCACCATTATCATCATCATCATTATCGTCTAGTGGGCATTTACTTTTTTTATTTTTATTTATATTTTTAATAGTATCAGTATCAGTATTAGTATTATTAATATTAGGCAATTGATTCACATCGACTCCGGTACATACATCGGGACATTTTTTAACCAATAATTTACTTTTATTATTATTAATCATTATTTGTTGATGGGATTGAGCATTTATGGCTTCGCCGTTAATTTTAATCCGGCTATTTTTGCCTAGTCCGTCAACATTTGGTAGTCCATTTGGATCTTTGGCCACAAGAGCCGATGACGGTGGTGGATAATATCCGCGATCTCGAATCGGCAGTTGATCTTTTGTAATTGGCTGGGAACCCAATAGTTGTTGCGGCTGATGAAGATGAACAGCTGTCGATGGTGGCGGAGACGGTGGCGGCTGCTGAGGCGCCCGATGTTGGAGCCGATCCTCACTCGTCCACCGGGCTAATTGTTGTTGAGCTTGAATAAATGCATCACTAGAAAATAACAAGACTATGCGAGCCCGATAGGATCTATGGTACGGACACTAGTGCAGCATGCAAGAGACTGGACAGAGATTCTGAGGAGCACGTCGGCGGTAACCGCGGTCACGAAGTCTTTTTTTATCTATACTTAATCTGTTTAAATCAAGATCATCTAAAATAAATAATATAAAAAGGCTAAATCACGAGCGTTTGTGACCTTCAGGCCGCAAAAGCTCGTCGTTAAGGTTTTAATTTTTTAAATAATGGAGATTTTTTTGACTACGGGTAATTTTGGTGCGCATTTGATGGTAATTAACGCGGATACCTTTCGCTATCGGGCGTTTCGCCCCTAGTGTTTGAGCCTCTGTCAGGATCGGCTGTTTCATAGATTCCCTCCTCCTCGTGCATTTGGTGGGAATGCTGGTGCGAATGCTGGTGAGTGCCGTACGGGCTTCGCGACGACGGCTGACGATATCGACCGTAGACGAATCGATCATCCTCGCGACCGCGGCTGCACCTTCTGCTTCTACGCAGGAGGACACATGTCAGTCTAACATTTGTTTTGGACACTCTTTTTTACATACGTAATTACTTCATTTTCATTATCGTTTGTAAATTCAAATAAAAGTACTCTAAAAATTAAATAAAATGGGTTAGACGAGGAAGAGTGTGGAAAAGAGGTTGTTACGCAACGAGTAGCGATTTTTGGACCGCGGGAACTTCAATACGGACCGTTCTAAAAATATTCGGCTCGCTGGAAGGGAAAGTACGCGTTGCGCGTGTAATTTATCCATTTTTATGATTTATCATGTCTGATAAAAATTATTTGGGCTGATAATTGTAAATTTAAGTTACTTAACAAAATAAATTATTTCACTTACATCTTTAGGTAAAATATTCAATTTTTTTTTCTACTGAATAAAATTTATTTTTGACAGAGTTTGGAGTTTTTACGGAAAAAAATAAAAAGAGACTCAATTAGACATGACAAATCAGAAAATCACGTATATCTAAGACAAAACAATTTAATAAAATATAAATCCTCTACTCAAAAAAGAACAATAAAAATTTGATGGCGTAGAAATTCACTGATTTTTTCCCCGAAATAACTATCAAAAGTTAAACTCCTAGTAGTAAATAGTAGCCCTGAGGATTATAGGTTTTTTCTCATAAATCCGGTAGTGTAAGATTTAATTAAGCTATAAAACATTTGATAGCCCTGCGGTTAAAAGTTACAACCGTTTAAATAAAAACAAGTTTCTTTTTTATTTGTAATTCACTTTTGATTGCCGACTAAATGTCTGTTTTTTACTATATCAATTTTAGCTAAACATTTTTTTTTTCATTATACTGTAAAAAATTTGCTGACATGACTTGATGTTTCAATGTATAAATTTTTGATCAAATAGTGCTGAAAAATTCCGTTAGAGGGCGAATTGTCGCTTAATTTTCGCGCTACTAGAAAGTTGAGTGTAAAATATTAAATATTAATATAAAAATCATTTTTTTAACTCAGAGAATTATTAAGAATTAATTTTTTTATTCTCATATTTATTATTTATAAAATATCATGTCAAAAAATTTTTTTACAGTATATTTTTAGTCGGGACTCATTTCGGTTATCTGTCTAATACGCTTCTAGTTAATCCAAGGTCCGAATAATTATTAATATTTTCTGTTTTTATCTATTAATTTTTTTATTAGTTAAAAAATTAAATCGATATTGAGGTAGTTAAATAAATAATAAAATTGTACGATAATGAAAATAAAAAATTAGCATGTAATGCTAGACCGAAAAGGGAGGGACGCATTAAGCCATAGATAATGATATTGATAGAGGTTGATGATTAAGAATATTAAAAAGAGATGAAGGAATATTTATGTTTGTAGTTAAAATTAATCCTCGCGGTCTAAGAAGCGTACAAATAAATTATTAATATATACTTAAAACCAATAATAAATTATTAAAACCAATAATTAATAATGTAAAAAAGCCAGGCGGCTAATAAATAAAAATAGTAAAAGTAACAGCATTATTACCATTACTTCCTCGAAATATTGGAGGCATCGAGGGTGTAACTTACCCCTGGGAGGACTCGCTACAGACAGAAGAGTCTATCCGGTAGTGCCGGTCCCCCTCGTTCTCGGAAATCCGCATGTCCTCGGAACCGTTCGGACTCATGTGCCGTGCGGAGTGGACTTCTAATTGTCGGATTATGTCCTCGAGGGTGCGGATCCTGATGGGCCCGCAGGTGGGAGGAACGTCCTCCTCGTCATCATCGTCCTGATTGTCGATGTTGTCCTGCCCGGAGTCTGCGGTCGCCTTCCGATATCCGTCCGGGTAACCGCACTCTGCCAGCGACTTCCGTATCATCTCGTCGTCCATCAGGTTCCCGGAACCTGACGGAGTTCCTGACATCCCCCGGTGGCTCGTCGCGTTTCTCAGGGCCTCCATTAGTTCTCCGTGGTACCCGTTCAAGCTGCTCAAGGTTTGAGCCACCATGGCGCTGTCTGGTAGTCCTTTAAAATTATTAGACTTTCTGCACTTTTTTTTTGGGGGAGTCAAATGGTTATTCTGGTTTAGAATTTTAAAGAGGACCCGGAGAAAATTTTTACGGGAAGCATGCAATTCTTAAAGTATTTTTTTTTTTTTTTTTTTTTTTTAATTAAATTCACTCAGTCAAAAAATAAATTAAATTATTTTAGGTAAATATTGAAATTAAAAATAAAATTTATTCAAAGAAAATTTGTTGGAATTTAAGAATTTTTTTTCATGAAGAGAAACAATATTTTTTTAAATTCATTATTAGTTTAAGGATTCTGTATCATTAAGGTAAAAGTCCCAATTATTGACGGATCTAAATATTGACAAATTAATTTAATAAATTAATAAAATTATGAAAAAATAATTTTATTTCTTTATTTTTGTTTTATTCTTTTTCCAGTATTTAAATATTTTTTTCTAGTAACTCACCCATGCAATAATTCTTAAATTCCAAGAACAAATTTATACACTTTTATTTCAATTGTTAAAGCTCTAAATCTCGGGAAAATAAAACGAACTCGAATTAAGAATACACTTTCAATTCTCCGAGCGCAAGGTTTTAAATGTAGAACAATAAATTAAACATCTGTAGGTGAAATATTAAATAACTCCCTATTAATCCTACTTAACCATGCAATTTCAAATCTGCTGGGTTGGTACTTCATTGTTATGAAGTAAGTACAACCCAGAAGCTGATTTATTTATTTAAAAATGTCAGGATTATCTACTTTGATTTCATTTTCGTTTTTTAGCCTTAATCTTACATTTTTTTTTAATATTTAATCAACTGTAATTATCAACAGTTGTTAAAATTTTTTAAAAAGTACCAAGATAGTGGTAGATAAAATTTTTCCGTTTAAAAGTGACCTTTTCTTCCGATGAATTCGTGAGAAAAAAATTTAAATAATGTGAAAATGTAAATTGCATAACAAAAATTGCAAACAGAGCAGCAGAAAAGCGTCCAAGTTTTTACACATTTAAGAATGGAAGGAAAGAATTTTAAAACTTCGTGAAGTTAAAATACCCGTTTCGCAGCCAAACCACGCGTGAACAGTAAAATTTACATTATTATCGCGGAGTTAACATTTTGACTCTCTTTCAATATTTTTGTACTTCATAAACAGTGAAGTTGTCTTTATGGTGTCGAAGTATTCTTCTCCGAGCTATTCTTAAAATTTTTATAACTAGAAAACTGATAATTTATAACCTTATGACCTTGATTTTTTGGCGTTGTGCCAAATATACTTTAAAGAAGTTTCTTTCATCTTTTTAGAGTTACACGCTTTTTTGGCACTTGAATTTTGTAAGTGGTATCTTATTATTATATATTTAATTAAATTCATAAAATTTGTCGCCGTTTGTAATTAATGACTTCAAATTTCAACGGGTCAGTTTTTAACTTTTGGCTTATTAATTATATTATAAAAGTGAAAAAAAAATTTTTATTAGTTCACTGAGAAAACAGTTTGCTTGATTTAAATTAAGATATTAATTTAAAATAAATTGAGAAAATATATTTAATATAAAAAAATTTATTTGATTTAAATTTGGATAATTTCACCATCTTGGTACTTGTCTACTTTTTTTATTCTTAACACAGAAAAAAATTCTTGAACCAAAAAAAAAATTTTAATTGTCTTGAATCAAGAAAAAAATTCTTTAATCATGTAAAATTTATTTAAACCATTAATTTTTTAGTTTAAGAATTTTTTTTACTTAAATCAAGATAAAGTTCTTGAAAATAATTTACTTCAATTTTTTTTTTCTGTGTAATGAACCACCAAAAATGAAGCATAAAACTAAAAATAACTATATCTAAGCAACGTAATTTTCTCCGTGTAAAAAGAAACATTAACGTGAGGTATTGACGTTTTAAAAAAATTTGAAATTTAAATACGACAGTAAATGAACAACCAAGTTAAATAAACTTTAAACTATTTAGGTATTACAATACCGTAACCACCGTGTTTCTTTAAAATTCCCTTCTCAGGTAACTTTGTCAAACTGTTAGGTGGTAGATCAATGACAGAGACAACGTCTTCGGCGCCCGTACCTCCATCCTCATCGTACATTCCTCCCATCCTCTTCATTGACGTCTTGTGCTCCCTGAAACATAATAAAATAAAATTATTTACATTTTTATCAGCCCGTATTTTACGTTAGCAATAAATGCCGTGGAAAAAAAAAATTGGAACAGATTTTTCGACGGAACGGTAAATCAGAATGAGAGTAAGCGTATGGAAGGCGGTTAAATCACGTTTGATGTTGACGAGAAAAATAAAAAGTTTTACGAAAAAAGAGTTTATTGTTAAGTAAAAAAAAGTTGTGAATTCTAGTTTGGTCTGAACTCTTTTAACTCCGCTTCCTATTTCAGATTTTGTGTTCTCTGGTAGAACTTTCCGTCCCTCCATCCCTCTGCGGATCTCCTGGACTATTATTTCTTTAGCTCGCAGTTCGTTCGTTCGTTCGCCATAGTCTTTCTCCCTTTCTTTAGATTTTTTATTATAACTTTGAAAGTTTAAAGAAAGTGTACTGAGAGGTCTTGTTGATTTTCCCTAAGGCCGTTTGAGCGATGAATAATAAAGCGCGGTGGCCAACTCTTTTCCGCCAATGTGGTTCCACCGTTTCCGCGTGTGTTTGTTTCTTCAGTATCTATATATAAATTTATATAGATAGGTTGAAGGTAAAACCCAGGATAAGGAAACGAAGAGCAACATTACGCGTAGACCAGAGTTAAGCCAAAGAAAGAACCGGGAGATGAAAAGCCTCTTAAAACTTTAAGCCTATTTTAATTTTTTACTTTTCGATCTTTTACTTTTTAATGGCATCCTAGAGCTTGGAACACAAAAAAAATTGTTTTATTGGTTACTTACTTGAGTCGCGATCCGTCTGCGGTCACGTTTGGTTGCTGCTGGAATAACACACGTTGGTCGCAGCTGAAAAATAGATTTGTTAGTTAGAATTATTTTTTATTTGCACATTTAAAAAAAAAAAAAAAAAAAAACTGATTCAAGAAAAATTTTACTCTTGTTTTAAGTTATTCAGCTTGAATTCATTCAAGAAAATAAAATTCTAGGATAGAGAAAAAAAATTTTCATTAAAGAATTTTACTAATATTTTTTTATTTAATTTTTTTTTCACCGAAGAAATATTCAATAATTTTTTTTTTTTTTTTTCTTCAAACTTTTAAAACACAAAATTAAATTTTTCTTTATTATGAAAAAAATTTTTCACAATATTTCGACACGAATGAAATATTTTAATTTTATTTTTTTGATCTTTAGAAATAAAATTTTTCTTCAGTGCATATTTTACTATTTAAAATAAAATAATTAAATATTTACCTGTAAGTAGGCATACTTCCAAAGGTAAGAATTTTGTTGACGTTATCAAGCGCCACAACCTCCGAATGGTGATTGCTAGAGCGCTCACTGTAGGCTTTGGGCGCCGGTTTCTTCGAATAGGGAGGGTCGTATTTTTGTATAGTACTCTTGCGTCTGCGGATCATCATGTGCTCATTAAAATTAACCACTCGCTTCGACAGGGTTGAAAAAAAAATTAAACAAATAGACGACAAAAACCAAAACACACAGGACCAAAGCACATGCAAGCTAACGTATCTTCCTCTTCCATTATTTTTATTATCATTTTGTTATTATTATTATTACCACTATCAACATCATTTGTGAATTATTGAATTGTTAATTAAATGGAACGTATTGGTTATTGTACCTGCCGATAACTATTGTCGAATCGATGAAATATTTAACGGGAGAAATAAAAAAATAAAATAAACGTTTATTATATTATATGCACAATTGCATTCAATAGGGTTCGCTATCGAGTTTACCATCTAATCATAGATCTCGCATGCGTTTGTAACATAAACAGTCAACCAGTCAAATGGTACACCCGCAGCTCTGCCCCGATTCTAGGTTATGTAATCTTTTTACTTTTCTGTGTTATTTATTCTGAAACTGTTTTTATTTATCTATCCTATCTATTTATTTTTATTTTTATCCTCGGAGTTTCGAGCGCGTTTTTATCCGCAGTGCCCTTTTATGCCTATCTACCAAATGCCAAACTAATAAATCAAATCATAAAAAATATTTTACATTTCCACGGATTTTATATTTTTAATAAAAGAGGATCCTAAATTTATGGATTCGTCAAAAAAATTACAGCTATCTTTCATTTTTATTCCAACTATTGAAAATAAATTATTTTTTTATCTCTTGACCATTTTTTATTTTTATAAAAAACATTTTCTCGTTAAAAAATTATTGCGATAAAACTTCCAGAGCTTCGACAATTTTTTTTTTTTTTTTTTTTTTTTTTTTAATTAAAAGATAATGAAGTCGAGTTATCACAATTGAAGTTTACAATTTTTTTTATTAGAAATCTTTATTAAAGTTTTAGTCATTAACAGCTCCGGATATTTTTAAAAGTTTCCCACTTAATTACAACCAAACGAAAAAATTATTAATCATTAAAATTTTCTTACTTATTAGTAAATAAATTGATTTACGCGGTATTAAAGTAAAGGTATTGAAATAAATGAATACTTATTTTAAACAAATAAAAAAATTTTTTATATGTTGATTTAATACCTCAAATGCAAGTGGCTCAATTTTTTTTGACGAATGCATAAAAAGGATTCAGATTGTATAATAATTCGAAAAAAAGTTTTACGAATAATTTCTAGAGCATTGGAGTAAACTCAATTACTGTTTGCTCTTCTCATTTGTGACTTTAGTTAGATATTGTTAGCCGTGACGAGATCTACATTAGTAGTATGGGTTTATGAAGGAATTATGATGATAGACGTAGAATTCCAGAGAATGGAGAAAAAAAAAACTTGAAAGTTTTGGATCAAGCCCTAGAGGAAGTTAAGAGCGAAGAATATATGTATATATGTGTTCAAAAGTTCTGTGTATATATGTTTATATATTATAAGATGTATGTATGTAAGTATGAGTGTGTATAAGAACGGATGGAAGTCGTTAAGTTGGCGTGTAGATTGATGGGATAATTTTTTAAGTCGGAAGCTGCTTGTTCAAGCTCGTCGGCCAACTTTTCGCGAGCGTCGTACACCCGTATAACACGAGGGTGGTACTACTTCTCTCTTAGCAGCAGCAGTAGCAGTAGCAGTAAAGGGTAAAAAATCGAAAAAAAAGTGTCTCGTTGAAGGAATGGAAAAAGGAAAGTAAATACTATGACGTTGAGAAAGACGTTATTTGCGCGCATGTTGAAATGTGTGACGTAAGTTTTGAATAATTAGTTTTTTTTTTTTTTCTAACTGAGTGACAATTGACGTTGACGTCATATGAATATTTTATTTATTTTCCAGGTAATTAATTCGGGATTTTATTTTGTAGTCAATAAATAAAAGTGTAGGCGTTAGGAATTTTACTTTAGCAATAAGTTTTTTTTTTTTAATTTGATCGATTGTATTTTATGTGATCATATATTACATCACGTATGAGCAAGAGATCATATATGATCATTTATAAAATCAGATTGGTCATATATGATTGTATTAATATCACATATGGTCATATGTGATGATCCTGACATCACAAATAATCATGAAATCACGTGTGATCACCTCAATCTATATGATAATTTTTTACATCATATATAGTCATATATGATCATATAAGACCATATATGGCCATATGACAATATGTATGATGATATATGACATCATAGTGATCATATGACATGGTAGTGATCATATATGGTCATATATGCTCATTATGACATCACATATGACCATTTATGACATCACAGATCAAGTAAAATGGGCTTATCAATTTTTTAATACCTAAAAATTTTTTTTTTAACTAAATTTTTGTCTAAAAAATTCAATAAAAGAAAATTATTTAAATTTCAAAATATTTTTCTGTCAACAAGAAAGAAACTATAATTACAAAAAAAATTCTTACATTTTTTTTTTGCAAGAAAAATTTATCGTAAAATTTATACTTACGCCTTGATAATCCTTAAAATTTATATTTTGTAAATTTATTATTATTAATATTAAAATTTTTGTCATTTTTTTAAATTAAGAAAAACGCAATTCAGTAAAAGATTTTTCCATGAATATATAAAATATATGGTGAAAAATTAGTGTTACATAAAAAAAAATTCTTAAAATAAGTCTTAACCCGGGCCCATCTTACCTCAAAAACAATTTCAGAGGATTCATAAAAGTAGGATTTAAAAAAATAAAAAAATTTCGTCACGGCTACATTGATTTTACAAGTATTTCGTTGCTCTTATTTTTGCGGCTTCTACGTGGTTCAAAATACGCTTGCGCGTTTTATATAACAAACATCCACATATATATATATATATATTCGGAGTTTTCCGCCCGGTTTTACAGATTCTTTAGTCACATATTAAAAAATAAATAACAAAAAAGAGAGAATATAATCTACAACAGCAATAAAATTACAATGGGTAAAAAGTGTTGCAATAAAACATTTTCCTCCCCTTTAACTTATCTCAGCACAGTGCTGAGTAATATATTTAACGCTGTATTAAATTTACTGCGTACTGCTAGCAATAAAAATAAATTAAAAAAAAAAAAATATATATATATATATATATATATATATATATATATATATATATATATATATATATATATATATATATATATATATATATATATAAATTCGTATCTAAACAAACTAAATAAATATAAAAGTTTACGAACCACAAAATGGCTGCGCTAAAATTTATCAGGAAATTAATTATTAATTAACGTGCCCGTGGCTACGGTAATTAGTGGCAATTAATTAAATACTCCAAAATTGAATTGCCCGATAATTTTAAACCCAGATACTAGATAAAATCCTAATATATAATTATAATTATCCATCGAGTTAACTAAAAATGCGCTTTTATATTTTAAATATTCATCTTCTTTTCTACGCAAGGTGCCAGGGTGCTGACTCAAGTATGTGCAAGTGAAGCTACTTTTAAATAAAATAAATTTGTTAACTTTTTAAATCATAAACAAAATTTAATTAAGCACCAAGCGGATGAGGAGCTTCTAGAAGCGCAACTTTTTCTTTATTGTTTTGCTTTTAATCTTCCCCGTACTGCATATCGATTTTTTTTTAGATTAATTAACAGTAAAAAAATTTTATTTACTCTTTTTTAATATTTACTCACTCGCTGCCGGTTGATTTTCAATATTGTAACGCTTAGTTTCAACAGAAACGCTCAAATTCGCGCGCATCTGCCATTTTGTCACGTGGCGCCATTTTTACGGTCGCTTAGGAGCTTCATGATTTAAAATGTGCATTAAAGTGCTTTTTTTTTTTTTAATTAATTAATAGAATTTAATAGAAAATTTTATTCACGTATGATTTTAATTAAATTTAAAGTGATAATTAAGAAGTAAATTTTAAATAATACAGGGGGCGTAAATTGGCGCTAAATTTGAATTATTTAACAAAATTTATTAGTAAAAAAATTATTTAACTTTTTTATTTAAAAAAATTAGTATCTAAAATTTATTTTCTATTTTTTTAAACTTTAACAGGCAGCGAATGAAAAAATTAAATGAGTTAAAAAAAAAATTAAAAAGAGAGAATGATTAGAAAAGATACTGCAGTACAGGTGTAATTATATTTTTTGCTTGTAAAATTCGTTGGTTGGCATGTTAAGGATCTTGTAGGTGAGAAAAATGAAAAGACGGATCGTTTCGGGGCGGGTAAAAATAATAAAAATAAAAAGAGGTTGATGCGCTGGCAAATGAGGGTGTAACGTTACTCAAAGAGCAAAAAATTCTAAACGGGAAAACCAAACCAGAGGAAGATGATGATATAAAATATAAATATAAAATCTAAATTCATACATACACATGTGCAAATATGAATTTACATTTATATTTATATTTTTGTTTGTTTTTCATAGCTATGAATGTGAATAGAGGAATTAATGACATCCTTTGTTCGAGTCGTTGATCTCAAGATTTCGATTTACATTATTTATCAATCTATCAATTAATAATGTAAATGTTGTTATTAATTAAATAGGTTGTTAGTAATATGTAACATATTTACTTAATTAATGAATTACATTTATAATGATAAAAAAAGTAAAGGACATACAAAGAACGTTCTACGTGTATGTATCTGCACACTAACCTGAGACAGAGGGAGAAGTTTTTATGTACTACGACTGACCTGTAGCAGAGAGCCATCAGAGCAAATACTACGAAAACACCCCCTACCACCGACATGAGCATACCAACTAAAAATACAGTGTTAGAGCCGTGGTAGTTCTCTGGATCATTAAAATTTATTTTATTAGGTTCGATTTGTGTCATTTGATTTAAAATATTTTTTTAAATTAAATGATCAGGGGTGCATGCAGAAAATTAATTTAGTTTAATAAAATTAAGGAGAATAATTATAAAAATAAATGATTTGATTTTTATTATAAAAATCGTTAAATTATTAATAGAATTGTTAATGTGGTGTGATGAAAATTTAATTGAAATTTATGGATAAGAGGAATAAATTAATATTTTATTTGTGCGGGAAATTGGGAATGTTGATAGAAAAAAAAAATAAAGAGTGAAGTTATTTTTTTTTTTTTTTAAATTGTTGGAAGAATTTTTTAATTAGGAAATATTTGGAGGAAAATTAAATGTTTTTAATAAAAAATAAAAAATAAATTTTTTTTTTTAAGTGAAAAATAAATAAAAAAAAAAATTAATTTTTTTCATTAAAAAATATAAGATTAATTTAAAAAGAAAGTATAAAATTTTTTTTTTTAATTATAAAAAAAATTATCATAAAAATTTTAGATAATAAATTTAAAAAATATTAACAATTATTTATAAATATAAGAGATGTAGTATGTATGTTATGATAAATAATTAATAATTAATAATTAATAATAATAATAATATATATAAATAAAATGATAATTAATAGTTATTTTTTGATATTGCCCGTGTAGGGGTAATTTTACCATGGTACGCGCATCGTTGCGGTATTCGGGGTGGTTATTTTTTGGTTATTCCGAGCGTCCCACAGCATGCAGACAGACAGAGATGCCAGTGACAGACAGAAACATACAAAGAAACAGAGAAGCCAATATCAGCACATTTATATTCCTTTATCGACATTTTGATTATTTTATTTTATAATACTATATTTTATTTATTATTTTTTCATCTATTCTACGTTCATTTTTTAGTCAACTATTCTAATCATATTTCTTAATTTAATCATCAAACTAGACTATTTTTAAACCTATCAAGTAAATCTAAGAGTATTGTAGATATTGAAGTTTGATACTGAAAATTTATGTTGTTAAGATCCTATTTTCGGATGACTTAGAATTTTCTACGCGTCCCTGGAAAATCTTTGGAAATATTAAAAAAATTCTGTAAAGTTTATAAACTTTTAAAGGTATCAATATTAATTCGGTTTAAAAATGCGAAAGAAAGGAAAATTAGAAAAATTACAGTTTTTTGTATAAATCCAGAGATACGGTAGTGCTACGCACCGATGATACGTATTTTTTAAGTTTTTCTTAATTTGATGGAAAATATAAATTTTAATATTAAAAAAAAATTAAATTAATGTTTTTTATTAATTTTTGCTCTATTTTTTAAATAAATTCTTTTTATGATAATTTATTTAATTCAAAATCCTGAAAATTGCCGTAAAAAATTAATTTCAGTGACATTAAATTAATCAATTTTATTTAATTAAATTTATTAAGGTCAATAATTTATTTTTCTCCATTTTTTATGTCAGGATTTATCAACAAGATTCAAAAAAAAATTTTTTTCAATGTTCAAAAGTCAAATTTTTTGCAAAATAAAATTAATATTTTTCAATTTAAACTTGAAATAAATTGTTAGTAATTTGGCATATAAAACTTGTGTCAGCTAATTAAAATTTAGTTAAGAGATGAAATTTTGAATTTAAATATTTTTTGGATGGAAATTTGTATTCACTCCGCAAAAAAAAAATTTTAAACCTTCTTTTGGCTTTGCAAACCCAAAAAAAAATCTATAAAAATTTTTAACGCGACATAAAACTGTAATTTTTTTTTTACATTAATTAATTCTCAATGATTTTTCTTTCTTAATCCCAAAATAAAGATAACAGGATTTTTTTTAATATTTCCTAAAGTATCTAGATGGCGCTAACTGAAAATTTTCATCATAAAAACGATAGCTCGAATATCCATAGAAGAAAAATATGTATATATATAAAATAAGTTAATAAATATGCAATACGGACGATCGGAGCGTTTTTGATGTCGATTCACTAAAACTTTTTATTTATGTCAGTTTTCATTTTAAGTATTCGAAGCGAGCGAACTAAATTGAACTTGTATCTATCGACATCCGGGTATATAATATAAAATATAATAAATAATAACTTTCGGCGTCTAAAAGTATCCTGCGCTTCGCGAATTATTTTTCAAAGGATCCAATGTAATTTAAGTTCCAACACATGTTTTCATTCAATTTAGTTTTTATTATATCGACAGCGATAGTTCCTCATTTTTCTTCAATAATATCCTTCGTTTTAATTAAAAATAAATTCCTTGTTAGATCAAAAAGCTTATAAATTTTTCATCAAATATTGCGGGTATTTAATTAAATGTTCTAGTTTAGGAAAAAATATAAAAAAATAGAAAAACAAGAATTGTTTTTAACTGTAATTAAAGTTAATCAATAAATTCTAAATCAATATTTCACTTTTTACGTACACGCGATTTTACTATCTCGATTGTTCCCTGCATACATAGTTACAATCGGGACTTAAATCTACAATTGTGATAATAACGGTTATTATTGCAAAATCTATTATGATAAATTATCGCGTGAATATTTAATGGTAAAAATAAATGCCTTTTATTCGCTCGAGAAATGAGGAAAAAAAAATTTTTTTATTCTGTCCTAACAATTTTTAATTGATAAAATAGAGTTCTTCATAACCGGCCAAAAAAGTGTCACCATTTTTGCTCCGATCGTCGTCTTAAGGAGATCCAAGTATCCTGCTGATGTAAAGAATGTCTAAAAAAAAATAATACGTAGAAATACTTTCGTTATGCATCTTAAAATTAATTAATATTATTTTTGAGGAAACCTACTGTTAAAAATTTTTTTATTAATTATTAGCCTACAAAGATTGAATTTCCAAATTTTTAGGAAGTTAAAAAAATTTTACTTCGCGTGGATCTCCTTAAAATAAAATTTTTGAACCCGCGAGCTTCTAACCTCAAAACTTTCCTATTTAATAAAGAATTATTGTTTGATAAAAAATTTTTACGAGTAGGGCATACAAGCAGCTGGCACATTTGCGTGACCACCATTTTCCAATACACCAATTAAAGTCAATTAAAAATAAAAATCGAACGTATCTACCGTACAAGAGGCATCGCGATGTTACTCGATAATTATTGTTACAATAATAAATCTACTTTGTCTATCACAAGCATTGGAATCTGCGATAGATCGATAGATCGTTAAAAAATGAAAAAAATAAAAATTATCGACGATCGATCGATCAACCGCGCGTGAGAATATTCCAAAATATATACACAAATACATACAAATATAATTATTCATAAGTATATATGTATGGATGAGTGTATATTTATAATAAATATAACAATATTTTGCTCAAAAATATTATTCCAATAAACAGTTCCGTGGATAAGAAGTCGATGGCTCTATTCCTGCAGTACATGGACAGTACGCGTACAAAATACATCCATCTCATCGTACATTATGTGTGTACATACACGTGTACATACACCTGGCCCTTTTAGTTTTTAAATTTATCTGAGTGGTTCAAAAATATTTGTTTCACTGGTCTAGAAATTTTTTCAGGTATAAAAATCTCAATACTATTTTAAAAAGCAGCAAAAAAATTTTTTTTTTAATTTATTTATTTTATTTAAACCAATTTAAAGATATATAACTATCCTGGCCACAAAATTTTCCTTATTCTCTCAATAATATAGATTATCGGTGAAAAAAAAATTTTATTTTTCAGTGTGGGCGTCAAGCGAAAGCGTAAAACTCTTCACAAATCGTTTCTATACCTGAAACTAACTTCAGACTTGTCATTATAAAAATAAAAAAATATTTTTAACCACAGTGACATCAAAAGATGTAAAAATATAAAAAAATAGGTATTGTTAAATCACTGGCATCAGCATTGCATTAGCATTTGTGATTACAACCATGCGTCGGCGAACCGAGGAGTCTTCTATTTTCTTGAATTAGCGGTTATTATCATTATTATACTGTTGGTATTATGTTGGTTATAAATTTATAATTAGTTGGTAGTTAGTAAAGTATTTGGATATGTAGATGGCAAGAGAAGAGATAGAGACAGTAGAGACAATGATTAAATATTTGCGGTGTATACACGTATATATACACAATACTATTTGTTTGTAATAAATTTATGGATGGAGTTAAACATTTAGATTTTAAATAGAAAATTCTATCGTTTTTATCCTTAATTTCAGTTTTAGAGCTTTGCCGGTTAAAATTCCTTTGTGCTAAACAAAATGGCTGTAATATCCCGTTCCCACTTCGCACATGTGCGCGCATTAAAATTTCTGTGACTGAATCTTTAACCGTTTCTCATAATAAAAGTAATGATTTATGACTTGAGCAATAAAAATTTTTTTACAATCTTGCGATCTATTTTTTCACACAATAATTTTTTATAGGATTAATAAAAGTGGAAAATTTTCTTAACTTTTTTGTCGACTCTTAAATTTATGCTAAAAAAATATTCTTATTAGAAATTTTAGCACAAATTGTTTTTATCGGTCCTGTTAATAAAAAAAAAAAAAAAAAAAAAAAAAAAAAAAAATAATTTTTTAACGATAGAACTTTCTAAGCATACAAATTAATAAAACGAAAAAAATCCAAATAGAGCATTGTACGTAGTGGCCGCGTGCGATGCCTCCTTGATCATCCATCTAGGCACGATATATATTTATCAGTAAGACGATGACACCACAGACGTTAATATTATGCCCGCAACGGCCCACTGACGCTGATTTTACACGTTTAAATAAATTTCGTGGCTTTTTAAATCAAAATTTGGATAAATTTATAAAAATATGTTTGTGGAAATTACGGAGCATTTGGAAATTCCAGCGACTCAGTGGGTCATTGGAAGACATAATGTTTTCATTCGTTGGTAAGTCAGTATTGCTACTATACCTGTAGCAACAACGTGCCACTAGTGCAAAACAAATGAAGACCCCCTTCACCACACACAGCAGGATTAACACCATCGTAAAGGTGCTAAGATTCGTGTTTATTTCCTCTGTAAATATCATATATAAAGCTAGTGTCTGGCCAGTCAAGACCTTTTTAGGCTTGTACATCCGACTCTTTTTTTTTTTCTTTTTTTTTTGGTTAGGTTGGTCCTTATGTCTTAGTCCTTTGTTCCTTAATTCTATGTTAATGTTCTATTACATCAACTTTAGAGCCCTCTTTTTCAATTTTTAGTGAAAATTTTGATACTAAATTTGGCAATAATTGTGAATTTTCAGAAGTTTACTTCTGAAGGAATGAACTCAAAAATCTCAAGTGAGTCAAGTACTATATTTTTTATTTAAAAAAATTTATCGGAAGACGACCAAAAGATTGAAGAATATTTTGGTCTTGATTTAGAAAATTTTGATTCGAATGTTTACAATAATTAAATAAAGTAAAATTATTTTTCAATCGATATTTTTTATTTTTTTATTTCAATTTAATAATAGTGTTTTGTTGAATGAAATTAAATTTATCAACGCAAGAGATATTTTATTTGCTTCAAAGCCAAATAACTCGACTCAAGAATATGATGTTCTTGGCTTTAGACGATTAGACCGCAGCGCCGCCTTTAGAATGCCGACAAAATCAAATACTACTAACATATCGATAAATACAGCACTCTTTCGCGAGGCGTGCAATGGCTGAGCGGCTTGTGTGATTGTACTCGGTCCGGTCCGAGCAGGGTTTGAGCCCCACTGTGGGTATTTTATCCGTTGATTTTAATTTATAAAAAAATAAATATTCTGAAGCCAAGAACATCGATGTTCTTCAGTTGAATATTTACTTCTTGACTTGTGAGTATTATTTCTTAATTCAATAAAACTTTGTACTTTTGGACGAAAAAGTTTTTACTTTAATTTAAAAATAAAATTTTTTTCAATAAAAAATTTATTTGCTTCATTAAAATTCTTCAATAATATTAATTTAAGATGAATTTATTAAATTAAAAATAATAATTTTGTTTTTCACTAAAAATTGAAAAAAAAAAGATCAAAATTTAGTACAAAACTAATGTACTAAATTAATCTACTAGACTAGACAATAAAAGATAAATCGCAGGATGTGCACAGCTGATGGTATGACCCCTACGGCGTTAAATGTAACATAATAACAAGTGTCATAAGTAATGACTCACTTATCATTGTCTCTTATCTCTCGCATCGTGACACAGTGAACCAGTAAAATAAAGAGCGAAGCGGTGAGTTAGACAAACCTAATATAAGTTAAGATCTAGAACTTGATTTCTTCCGAGACTGAGCGGAGAGATAAAGGGGAGGGTTGCAAAGACAATTGATTAAAAAGGAGCTTTTTCAAGAGTCGTGAGAGCTGGAAAAACAAGGCGGCGATAGCTTCCTCTGATAGTTGATAAGCTTCAAAAGCTTACGGATTGATTCCTTCATAAAATCAGAATGACTTTTAATCAATGTTGGACAGTACTGGTACTTTTCTTTCTAATATTGACGTTAAAAATAAAAAAATTTCTTTTCTTTTCATATAAAATTAAAATATACATATATTATGTATTTCTTTTGAGGCAAAAAGACGCATTTTGCATTTTACTTGAATATTAAAATTAAAATAATTTTTTTTCTTGTAAAACCGCTTAACGACGCGTCTTTGGAACTTCACTGGTATTTAAACATCAGTTAAATTTTTTTCATCTAATGAGATGACAAAGTAACCTCTTTACTTTTTTGCGGTCGCTATTCTACTAATGATGTCTATTATATGTACGACAAAAAACATTATTCTTCAAATTCTTGCGACAAGAATGACGAGTATGCTAAAGGAAATTAAATCTTTTGCTTGTGGAAATTATTTAAATAGTTATACTTTAAATATAATCGCATTTTCGTTTTACTTTTAAAGCATTGCTATTTTCGGTCCAGTGATCGATAATCTTTTTTAATTTCCCAATTGATCTTTTTACGGTTGAGCTCCATGTGAACTTTTTGAGTTTGCCCTTTACAAGTTATGCTTTTTGTAATTATTTTCGATAAATTTGTTTCAAATTTAGTCAAATGGAAGAATTGACCCTTGCATTCAGTTCATTTTTCAACTAAAAATTTTATTTGATCTTCTCTATAAATGTAATTAGTGAAAAAAGCACCTATTTAAAGAAAATCAGCGGTAGGCAATAATGAGATGCTTAAAATGTCTAATTAACACAGCGGCGGACGCGCTGTAAAGTAACATCAACAATGTGTTAAATTAACAAAAGTCACGTGCCACGGGTTAGCTATTTGTTAAAAATAAATAAATTCCTCAGACTTGGAAAGTTGTAACTGTCCTAAAATAATTGAAAATAATTGAAAAATGAAAATTTATTTAAATAAAGTTAACCATTACAAAGTAAGAAGAGCAGCGATGATTGATTTGCCAAATAATTCATTGGATAGTTGTGTTACTTAGTTTATTATTCTTTTAAAATAATAAATAAATTTTTTTTATTAATGCAAACCACTCGCTAGTGGAATCTTCACATCAACTACTACATATTTGTTGCTAATTAATTATTTATTTAACGTTATTAAATCATTTAGATTTATTCCTGCGGGCCGCTGATTAATAATTATTTAGTGATTTAAGTACACCATTTGGTTTATGGTTCGCGTTTGCTTGCAATTAATTATTTTCTCAGTCTCTCAAAACACCTAAACAATCGGCGAAATCGACAATTCGTTTGTTACTGATAAAATTTTTTAAAAATAAACAAACTGTTCTGAAAATTTAACGCGTAAAAGGTAAAAAAATACTTCAAAGCCGGTAGTACATAACCTCAAGGCGTGTCGAACAACCTGACAATCTACGAGCGTATTTATATATAATGCATATATGTTTAAACAAGTTCGTATGCATACAACATTCTACCGCGGGTGCACCGCTTTGATTCGCGAAGAAAGCGCGAAATGTGTGTTGGAAATTAATTATTGCTGTGGTGCCGCATGTCTATAAGAAATTTTTTAAAAAATCAGTGTTTACTTTAAGAAAAAATAAATACAATCCAACAATTCGCACGTCTGTAAAAACTAATTACAAATTGAAAAAAGTTTATTTTAGAATCATTGAATTTGTTTTGAAAGTTTATTTTCAAAAAGGAACTTTTTCTATCGAAAACTTTTAAACTTTCAATTACCTACCACCGATTAATCTGTACATTTTGATTCTAACTTTTTAGATAGAACTCTATTTGCAGAACATATAAATCAGGTCTCAGTAAAATCGGGAAAAAGCTCTTGATTGCCCATTTTGTTTCGCAGCACTGCGACTTGCGTTTTAGGAAGTAAACAGTAAAACTCAGTACTTGATTCCTCTACACGCTACTACACGCTATATAATAGTTCAAAGTATAAAAGTGTAGTGCCGCGAAGAAAGAGTAAGAGTTGGTGGGAACGCCCACTCATGATCGTTAAATCTTAAACTTTATTGCTGACTTATATTCTCAGCCCGTCGATATACGAGCCAATTTATTAGGTATAGTAAGTTGAATTTACTGCTCACATGTCGTTTTCATACTTAAAATAGGTTGTAACCTATAAAAATTGTTTTTAATAATTATTCCTCTCATTGTGCTTTATGGCAGTAGAAAAGTGAATTGGCAAGCAGTCTTGAAAAAATTTATACTCTTTTATGTCGAGGATTAAATTTTATAGTAATTTTTATTCCTGGTTTTTTATAGCAGTAGAAATTGGAGAAAATTTAATTCTTAATAATTTTATAAAAATTGTTGAGATTTGTCTATAAAAAACTTGATACAAGAAAAACATTCTAGAAAAAAAAAAAAAATTCTAGGATAGAAAATTTTTTTTCACCGAAAAAATATTCAATAAATTTTTTTTTTCTTTTTCAAAAAATTGCAAACTTTTAAAACACAAAATTTAATTTTTTCATTATGAAAATAATATTCCACAATATTTCGATACGACTGAAATATTTTCATTTGATTTTTTTTGAATTGATTTTCAAAGCCTTAATCCGATAAGACACCCCCATTTTATGATCGCCAAGGGAGCTAAATATGCAAAGTATATATTACAAAAATCAAAAATCAATCTGATAATATTATTTTTTCACTTGAATCTTACTAAATATTTTATCGACATTTCATCCAGTCATAAATAAAATTATTAAATTTTATTTCTTTTCGTTGATCCTGTAGAAAAGCTTAAGTAGGAAAACGTGTTTTATAAATTTATAGATATAATTTACTTAGCTAGTTCGATAGAAATATATTTCATAATGCAGAATTGATATCCAGCTGTATATAAAAAATGTAAACTGAAAATCCGGATTGTATATTTATCGATAAATAGGAATCAATTTCGCGCTCGAGATACGCGAAGCATTTTGTATTGTCTGTCTCTCATTTCAAATGATAGTTGGTTTTATAGGAGGATCCAAAAAGCAGTATCTATCCAATTTATATACACCATATAGCTCACAAATATTTTTTAGACGGAACAATATCTATCTATATGTATGTATGAAGCAGCTCTCACGCTCAATCTCTCATGGGGTTTGTCTGATGAGTAACCTCACATATTTCTGTAATCCTCTCCCTTTTTATCTCTCAGCTCGCCCGTTTGTTTTATTATTGTTATTATCATTTTTCAGTCATACATAGATATACTCGGGAATATTCATTCCCATGTTGAACAAAAACAAAATGGATCACGTATAAAAATCCAGTACTTCAAATGACAAACGGTTTGCATTTACGTAATATCCATGTTGAACATTTATCGATGAGCTAACTATAAAAGAGCTTTAAATCTAGAATTAATAGTTGTCATAGTTAAGATTGTCGATAGGGCGTTGAATATTTAAATTATTGAATTGTAAATAATAATGGGAGATTAGGACTTACCGTAGGGGGTCTCTTTCTTCTGGAGTTTGGTTCCCGCGGCATCCGCTGCTTTGCTAGGGGCGCCGGTGGTTGTTGTTAGAGGTTCTAGAGTTGGTATGTCCATTTGGATTGAACAATCTGTACCGCTCCAACCGATGTTACAGTAACATTTGTTTAGATTGGTGCAGACCTGGGACATTTATTCCAAATTTCGGATCATTTGATTTTTAACTTCTCCATTTGTAAAGTTTGTTCAATAGAAAAAAATTGTGTTTGTTCGTTAGAATGTCTACTTTAAAGTGATAACAATTATTAAAACGAGAAAATTTTTTTTCATCGAAAAAATCCTAAAAAAGCAATAGTACTTTCTGAAAGTAACAATTTTGAAGAAATTAGACTTATTTTACTTTTCAATCTTGCTTTTAAAAATGTTCCTTTGATGAAAATGACTTTCGTTAGTAGTCATTTTGTTCGTTAGAATGTCTACTTTAAAGTGATGACAATGATTAAAATGAGAAAAATTTTTTTCATCAAAAAAATTCTAAAAAAGCAATGGTACTTTTTGAAAGTGACAATTTCGATAAAATTTGACTTATTTTAATTTTCAATCTTGCTTTTAAAAATGTTCCTCTGATGAAAATGACTTTTTTTAGTAGTCATTTTATTCGTTAGAATGTCTACTTTAAAGTGATGACAATGATTAAAACGAGAAAAATTTTTTTCATCAAAAAAATCCCAAAAAATCAATCATACTTTTTAAAATTCATAATTTGAAGCAAATATAATTTTAATTTATAATCTCTCAATTTGTTCCGTTTGTTTGATGAAAATAACTTCAATTGGTGATTATTTTGTTCGTCTAAGTATCCTCTTCAAACAATTAAAAAAAAATCTAACCAAAAAAATTTTTTTCTACAAAAAAATCACTTATACAAAAGGAATAAATCAAAACTGGACAATCAGAACTACTCTAAAATGTAAACAAACAAGCAACTTACGCCGTTGCCGGAACATTCGATATTGTCATTATTGCTTGGACACTTGCCCGAATCGATGTGTGGAAATGAGCTGGTGCAAGTTTGATTGACGCAAATCTGGAAACAGATAAATTACTTGGTTGGAGTATTCAAAGTACCCTGATGATGATTCATCAGATCATTCGAATAGGAGTTTGATTTATTATCAGCGTATGTAAATGAAACAATGTTAAACAGTTGGGGAAAATAAGGGGTATAGTGGAGGGAGTACAGGACGCCACCACGAGAGGGAGTAATTGATGAAGACAAACAAAGTAGTTTTACCGAGTGTTCGCCGCACGATGTACCATCACGTACAAGACCCATTCCCGGTACGTCGATCCCCTCGACTTTGCTGGTGGCTCTTAACAAAATAACAACAATCACTCTTTAAGTTAAACGCTTAAAGATTTATTCTATTTATCCACCGGAATGTTAAATATCAACAGACCCTTAAATCTTATAGAACCCGTAAATCGTTTATTTTTACTCACTTGCACTCGTACTCAGTGCCCTTGGTGGATATAATGGTTCGTGTCCACGAGCCATGCATGCCATCGATCACCGGCTGTTTGCTCCCCTTCTGACACTGGAGCGAACCGCAGCGGACGTTCCTGTAATATTTACAAATTACGCCAATTAACGTCCTTCTAATCTTCTGGGGTCTAATCGTGGATCTAATCTAGCAAAGAGTTATTTAGTGGCTTGGTTAAATTGTGGATTGACCCTAAAGAGACCGCCAAAGCTTAAAACTCAAGAGGTGATAAATTTTTTGAAAAAAATAACTTACTCAGCTTCGCATTTGATGAAGTGTCCTTCAGCATCAGTACCACAGTGTCCATTGATGGATCCCTTGGAGTTAAATTGCTCGAAGCACTGCATGTCAGCGGCGCTGACATCGTCGCCCCAAACTGCTTCGCATTGGACGTTCAAATCAGGACAGTAACCCGCGAAGCAGAAGCTCCGGTTATTCGCACACGGTTTTCCGTTCTTCTTGTAAACGTCCGTCGGACACTGCCCTGATTCGCCGGTGCAGACTTCGGGGAGGTCGCACTCGTTCGTCGATTCACGGCAGACGTAACCGATTTGACGTAGCTGCGTTATTATCATTATTAATCATTAGCCCTCTCCAAAAAACAGCTCAAAAAAAAATTTTCAAAAATTTCCCCTAATTTTTTTTCAATTTCAAAAATTGTCAAAAATCGAATTTTTTTTTTTTTTAATTTTTTTTCACGTTACGTCATAATTTTATAGACCAAAAAAAATAAGTTTCTGAAAGTTTCGGTTCAAAATTTAAATTTTGAAAGGTCGCTCATAATTTTTTTTTAATTTCTTTGTAAAATTATTAAATAAAAAAAAATTATATTTTTTATATTGTGTTTGATTTTTAGTGCATCACGTGGTGTATTTTTATTGATTATCGTCCTAAATAAAAAAAGAAATCCATGAAATTTTAATTTGAATATTAAAAGGTCGCTCAAAAAAAATCTCAAGTAATGTTTTAATAAATTAAAAAAAAATTATGAGCGACCTTTAAAAATTTAAATTTTGAACTGAAACTTTTTGTTAACTTTTAACTATTAATAAATTTCATTTAAATGAAATAAACGGGCAAATTCAATTGAATAAATTAAAACAATATATTATTTGGTTGAAAGTAATCCAAATTTTAATCAAACAAATTTTTTTATATTAAATACGTATTTTGAATAAATCTACGAATTTCAATCAAGAAACGGTTCTCTCAGTGCAGTAACATAATAGCACAAATGATTGAAACAATGAAGGAGAGAAGTTTGATCTGGGCGTGACTTACCTTGCAATCATTAGTACAACAAGGCCCCCTGGCGCATTGAGCTCCAGAAGTTAGTTTGCATGTGATTGGATCACAGCACGGATCATACTTAGAACACTCGTCGATGGTCCCGCAATCACATTGCTCGCCATCGTCTATTACCCTGTTTCCGCATGATCTGCTTTCCAACTGGAACAGTGAAACCAAGTAGAGTAGGAAGCGGGTTTATGGTTAGAGCAAACACGTCAGCAATCCAAATCTGGATATCTGGGTGGGTATCTACATCTGCTCTGCACCCTTTATCTGGAGCCTTTATCCAGAGAGGAAAGGGCCGAAAGTTTGAATGTCTAAGGAAGCAGATTGAAGCTGCCGTAAGACCCGAGAGATAAAAAATTTAAAAGGATATTCTCACCTCGTTCGGTTTGTTGAAAAGACAGATACCACGTCCGGCTTTCAAAGCCTCCTCGTAATCCGATTTGCTACACTCGGAGAATTTGTACGGCTGAACGTTTTCAGCTCCGACGATCGACTGGGCCATTATACACCCGTGCCAGTCCCGACAAAAGCAATTCTCTCCTGGAAAGTACAACAGCTTGTTTACGAATTACATATTATTGTGTTTATTGGGCTAAACTCTGTCAACAATCTCGAGCAATTACCCGACAGATGGACTAAACGCTAAACTTTGGATACCTTCAACAAATCTTCGAACATCTTCTTAACATTCTTTTGAATTTCAAAGATTTTTCTCTCAATTAAAGTCAAACGAATAAATCAAATCATAAAAAATATTTTATATTTTTGATAAAAAAGAATCCTAAATTTATGGATTTGTCAAAAAAAATTACTGCTATCTTTCATTTTTATTCCAACTATTGAAAATAAATTTTTTTTTTTTTATCTTTTGACCATTTTTTATTTTTATGAAAAACATTTTCTCGTTAAAAAATTATTGCGATAAAAATTCCAGCTCCGACATTTTTTTTTTTCTTCAATTGAAAGATAATAAAGTCGAGTTTTAACAATTGAAGTTTACAATTTTTTTGATTAGAAATCTTTATTTAAGCAAATTATTCATACCATTATATTATCATGTAAATTTTCATTTATCATTAATATTAAATAAAAAAAAAAAAATGAATACTGACTTCCATCATCGTGACCCATGCCGATATTGTGACCTATCATATGCGCCATAGTTCCAGCAAGAAGATGCGGCTCATATGTATTCAAATCTACGCTTATTCCAGCAGATTTTGTGCTGCAGACAGTTTCCGGCACAGCGATTCCCGATTCGCCGCCTATGAACGTCTCGCCCCTGAAATAGTTCAAATAAAAGCTCTTTTTATCTTCATAAATGTTTTCACAAAGCAAAAGCTCGAGCCAATCGAAGTAATATTTCGAGGATGGAGCAAAAATAGCAAGAAGGTGTTTATCGAAATTCCTTTCAGCTGGCTCTTTTTTTATTTCAATTGAAGTTGTGTGCTTTACGACGACGTTTACTCGCCCTCAGAACTGAAGACTATTTAGTTTGCTTTTGTCGGTAGCAAATATCGCTCAAGATTCGTCAATGGGAAAATTGGGAAATGGAGTTAAGAAAAACTACAAGAGCTTTGGCCAATGAAAACAGAGGGAGGTACTTACGTAAGCAGCTGCGTCGTGTCCGAGGTCACTAGGTACATATTCCGGAGTAAGTAGTCGTTGAAGTTCTGGAGTGCTCGGCCAATTTCCATGGTCGAGTCGATTGCGGCCTTGTTACCGCCCTGCCAGGTCTCGATGTAGACGACAGACACCCGCGTATTGAGACCTCGGAAGTACTGAGGGCAGAATATTTATAACAAATAATGTGAGTTGTTACAAGTACCGTGACAAATTTTGTTTATCTGGAGCCTTTTATCGGAAAACGGAAGACTTACCAAATCAGCGATATTGGCAACTTGGATGGCGTCATGAACTACTTCCGATCGAGTGCTTCCGTTTCTCTTGTCAAACTGGAAAATATATTATTTTATTGCTTTTAAGTTAAGTTATATTTGCTTTAGATACATTTTGACACACGGAAAAAAGTAATCTGTAAAATTCCAGTTAATTTTTATAGTTTCAAAAGTAAAGCGGACAAAAATTGGGGTGGCAAAAATATAAATATTACAGAACTTAATGCAGAAAGTTTAAATTCAATATTTTAGCCTAAAATGCATTCGGAAAGCTAGATGTACGACCTCGTAAAAAATGACCAGAGGTCGATTTTTAAATCCAATTTCTGGCTAAAATATTGCAGATTTTTTAAAATTGATCGAAACCTTTTTTACAGGCAATAGAATTTCGTATAAACAAATTCCGAGTTAATTTTGTCGTCTTTCTAATAATTAACCCACTTTTTCAATTTAAATTTTGCGCCAAAAAGCATCTAGTAATTACTACCGAGTAAATTAACCGCATCGGTGATTTTACTCGGCAATTTTTCCAAAGAAGGTTAAATAAAAAAATGAACTTTTACCATGGCTTTGTCGATAATCATAGCAGTTTCGATGTACTTGGTAGCCTCGCGAACATCTCGCTTGTATCGATCTGAGACAGTCTTGGATAGGCCGAGGACATGCTTCTGGCGTCGATTCTTAGCAAGACGTCGTTCAAGACCCCCAGCATTACCGCAGCCTTTGTTAACCTTTGTTCGAGCCTCAAATATAACGTGAGGATGTCTCTGCTAAAAGAGAGGTATGCATATAGTTCATTTTCTTCGATAACCTCTTTCAGTCACTTCAACCACCTGCTTTTCAAACTTTACCCTGTTTTCTGTCTCTTCTCTCTAGAGCTTCCCCTCGCGGTTCAATCAAAGAGATCGAGTATCAAAAGAAAAAATTGTAAATAATATTCTCCCTCTATTTTATTTTTAATTTAATATTCTCCTAATTTTGTCCCACTAAATTATATCTCAAAAATCCATTTTATCATTTAAAAAAAAAAAAAAAATGGTCACAAAATTTTGCTCATTCTCTAAATAATTATTAATATAATTTTTTTTTTATAAAAAAAAGACCTTTTTGAACAATTTGACTAACCGACAAATCGCCTCCGTAGAACGGCTGGATAACGAAGGTCTCATTACCCAGGTGAATGACACCGCTGACGCCATTGCACGTATGGAAAGCAGCGCTGGCTCCTGGATAATCTTTAACGGTGCCGTGGTAGTAACAATGCTCGATTTCCTGGAATTAAATTAACCAAAGCTGTAGCTAAACTTTCTCAGACTCGAATTACCAAACATCTATAAATATGTAGCACCGGAACAGTGATTACAATTCTGACCGACAATTTACAAAACTAAATTCCGGCTAATACCTGCTTTGTCATTTGCTCGACCCCGTTGCCCAGGAAATCCTTTTGCATCAAATTGGGCGCCAAAAGTTGCCTGCAACAATTTTAATTTATTATTTACGAGCATTAATCATTCCATTATTGAGCACTGTTACATTCTTTTTGTTGTGCTATTGTATTCTGATCGATGGTATTAAAAATTCATTCGCATTCCATTGCTACATTGATTGAAAATTAATTATTCACGTGTCTGGTTTATTACCTATTAATAACTTTGATCAAAAAAATTTTTTTCTGAGCCGGGTGTAATTACTTTCTAGTTCATTAATAAAATACATTAATCATTGAAACTTTTCACTTTTGTGGAAATTTTTTTAATATTTATTACCCAAGTAAGTTATCAATTTTTATGACGGTTATTTTTCATATTTAATGAAAAGATTACCGGTTACATTAAAAAAACATTTGCCGCAACTCATTAATTTTCCATAATCTAAAGCATTAGTAATCCCCTTTAAAATTTCATCACGAAAGTGTCGAAAATCCTCGGTTGTAAAATTAAAATATTTAAATCCCTTGAAAGGAAAAAGAAATATGAAAACACGAAATATTTAAAGCAGCGCTTTTTTAATTAAAAATAGAAATAATGCAATTAAAATTAAATGTTATTACTGTTGTATATTAAGCATTACTGGAGAATATGGAATAATTACACTCGAAATAAATTCATGCATGGGTTAAAAATTTTGTTAATTAGTCGAAAATACGGCTAATTTTTTTTTAATGTAAATTATAGACAATGGTAATTGTGTTTTTAGAGTAAAAATTTTTTTTAATGATCAAATTTAATGTTTTTTTTTAAATAATTTTTTGATTTTAATATTTACCTTACAATACAATTTTTAATAGGATATAAACTCATTTTGATGTTACACTCATCAAGAGCTTTCATTTGAGTACCCACATCAATTTTTCATATATTTTATATATTTATATATACATTATGTATATCACAAATATCATATATATAAAATATATAAAAAATGCCATGTGGGTACTTAAATGAAAGGTCTCGATGAGTGTAACATCGAAATGAGTTTATATTTTAAAAAATGTCAATAATTAAAATATTCCTTCATTCTTTCAATTTCACCCAAAATTAGAATTTTTAAGAAAAAAAATTTTTTTTTCGATCTTTTTTTATCAATTACACTTCCAATGAATTTTTAAAGTTTGTGAAAAAATAGTTCACACTTTAGTTAGTTCCTTAAATTTTCCATCAAAAATCAAAACGCTAAAGAAGAAATGTAAATCTTCCGAGCGTGTTTTTGGCATTATAACCCAAAAATTACCACTCGAGTAAACACGATAACGGGGTAAGTAGTATAAATAACTTGGGGCAAGATGTTACCCAAGGTCATCACAATAAATTAGAGTGAAGTATATATACTTATAATTAAAAGCGTAGTATTATCTGGAATTAAAGCACCAAAGGACCCTCAGTGTGAAGTGTAACGAAATAAAATAAAGTAAATGAATCGTTCTTTTTTTTTTTCTCGTATTTTCCCAGAAAGTCAGCTAAAATAAATTCAAAGTTTCGCGGCCCGGTGACATTGCCTGGGCTAATAATGACCCGAAGTTAGGAAGTTAAATTAACTGTTTTTTGGTTATTCATCGGGCTTTCACCAGCGTATTCTTCATTCCTAATTAGGGTGTTCTACCGTTAATTAGGCCGAGTTTCAACGGATTTCGATTAAGCTCATCGTGGAAAATTAAACGTGTTCCGGCACCGTGAATACATTCCGGGTTCTAGTTGCCCTGAGGGTAAAAACGTGTGATCGATGTGCGGTACCACCTAGGACAACCTTTATCTGTGTATATTTGAACCATCACTGAGAGGGACAGAGCGGCATTGTGTGCATAGCAAACTCGAGACCGATGATGAGATTATTTATTTTTGGCCCTCTTTTTTTCGATCTGATTTATTGGTGAGTGACTCTACAACTAAAGATTTTCTTTTTCTTTTTTTTTTTTTTATTACGCTATTCATTCTTCATCCGTTGATAATTAACTTGTAAACGTTGGAAGGAATTTTCAGGGGAAAGTTTAACTGGGAGGTATTTTTGTTTGTCATAGATAAGGGATTTTTGTCGGACGGTCCACAAGAAATTTGACAGTAATTAATTGCCACTGTTAGAGTAATTACAAGTCCGATGTTTAATGTTTGTTTTTGTTATAACTGAAGAATTTTTCTTTCAGTTTCGTTTCAGTTTAAAATTAAAAATGATTTTTTATTCTAAATTTTAATGATTTTTTTTTTTTTAATTAAGCGGTTTTTAAGTAGAAATTTTTTATTTAGAAATAAATACAAATCGTTTTGCCAAATTTATTTGCTTAAAAAAAAATTTTGGCGGGAAAAAATTTTTTAAAAGTAAAAATATATTTTTTTTTTAAATTATTTGAGAAAATTAAAACTAAACAATTTTAAATATATATAGCCTGATTACAAATATTAAATTAATATTGAATAGAAATTTTTTTGAAAATTTGAAAAATTTATTAACTTTGTGATAATTATTTTTTTTTTAAATTGTTAATTTTTTTTTTTTTTTTTTTGTATTTTTCCGATAATTTGGAGCAGAAAAATTTTTGGTAAAAAAAAAAAATTTTTGGAAAAAAAAAATGCACAATAAAAAAAAAAAAAGTTGAATATCACAATTTTTGAAAAAATTAGATAATCCAAAAATAGAGTCTTTTACTAAAAAGTATTAAATAAAAATTTTTTTATCATAAAATAATTTCTCAAGATTTACTAAAAATCATATAAAAAAAAAAATACTTACGTATTTAATTCTAAATCTAGACGAAATTTGTGATTGAAGGCCTTTATCAAAAGGGAAGTTCGATGAAAATGTTTCCCCGCCTGAAGAAAGTAATAAAAAAGATAAACGTATAAAAAAATATTTAGTAGGGGATGCATGTACTTCTATTTTAATATACTTACTCTTGATCTCCCGCGAGCGGATTGATACCCGTCTCCATACCCGCCTCTCTGAGGATACTGTCACAAAAGAAGTTGTAAAACTCGTCGATTAAAAAACATATATCGGGAATTTAAATATGAGATGGGATTTCGGTATATAGACAGATAAAATATAATATTATACACAAGAAATAAATTTAAATTTTTCGTACTTTCGGAGATCCGGCTTCTCGGGTGGAAATCCCCATTTTTTCGTGATGCCTCAGCTGCACTGGATAAATAATCTGATAGTTGTGTGCCCCAATATCCCTTACTAGCTCCTGGTTTTGTCGATATTCGCGTAGCAGTCGTTCGACCTCGCCTGGAACCACAACAACCGCCAATTAAATAATATTGTTAATGTTTTATCCTTTTATTACTTATAATAATAATAAGAATAGCTTGGAGTTTATTATTAGAATTTGTTAATTGGGAAATTTTATTGGATTTAACGACTCGATATATATTTCCGAGGATTCTATTTGCAGAATCCATGAATATTAATAGCACATAGTTCTTTATTATTAATTACTTTACCATCGATTGAATAACTCGATACTAAGAACACAAAGTTATGATGTTATGAATAATAATAACAGAGAAATCGATTGCTTCGAAGAAGACGATGTACGAACGGGTTTATTAGTAAACTTTTCAAATATTAACAACATCCGATATTTGTTTGACAACTCGTTGGATTCATAATTTCGATCCAAAGATTAAACTTATAATTATTCGCAATATCTTATTAAGAAAATACAAACATGTTGCTTCATTACAACTTTTGATTATTAGTTATAAAGAAGTTATTAATGTCAATGACGTATAACTTATAATCGATAAAATTATATTAAAAATATATTTTCAAATATTGACGATAAATTTTTAAAATTCAAATAGATTTCTTATTCAATTATTTATCATTAATTTTTGTGGATTGAAAACAATCGCTGTTTTTTCTTCTACATTCATTGAAATTAAAATTAGATAAATTTATTTTTTATTTTTAACAGTGCTTAACTGAATAAAATATTTGTTTTTAGAATTTTATAAACTATTTAATAATAATTAATTATTTTAATTTTTTAAAAATTTATTAATAATAATTAATTTAATCTCAAAAATTACATATTTGAGCACTTTTTTAAAATTATTTGAGAACTTAGTGATGAAATATGGAAGGAAAAAAAGTTAGACAATGAATTTAAATGTTTTGTGTGAATAAATAATTTTCTAAAAAAGTTTTTCTAAAATAACATCAATATCTCATTACCGCAAAAATTGCCTCTAATTTTTTGAACAAAACAGCTGAGTTTGTGAACCCTCCTTTCTCACCATAATAACCGAGGGTCGGTAGCTATTACCAAAAGGATTCATGTCCAATTAATATTCAGAGCTTCTAATGATACTCCACCCAAAATTAGTTATTGACTACAACAGAGTGGAGACATCATACCCACTCAGAGAACTTCTCCCAAAATTGACGTTCCACACTGAGCTTAATAGCAACTTTATTGCCGAGCTAAATATAACAACAAGCTTATTGAGATTTTGATTACGCCCAAATTCATGCTTAATGTATTACACAACTTTTGCTGCAGTATCTTTTATAATACACGGGGGTTTCCGTGAAATTGATAGTGAAGCTTATCAAAGTACTCTTCATCAACTGTGTTTAAATTAATTAAGGATTTGCACTCATGCGATACACTAATCTGTACAATTTTAGGTAAACAACTTTCCTTCAGTTAATTAATTAATGAATAATGAAAAAAAAAATCCAAAATATCTGTGTTTAATATCAATCCCTTAAAATTTCTTAATGGTTAACACGTATCAAGTTAATCTCGGCCTCTCCAGTCGAACAAACCCTATCTCAACTCGGAGTTTAAAGCCCCAGAAGTAAAAAGGTTCTGGTCGTCATTGATGTCAATGTCGAGGTAGGCGACCCCTGATGATCTTTCCTCACGATCCAACGGGTTGATAACGAGGCGTGGAGCGTGAAATTCCTTTGGTTCCCTCAGGATAAATCAAGTCCCTCTTATCGTCCTCGTTTCTCGAATATTTTCCAATGTAAAAGCTGGCTCGAGCCCAGCCGAGTAGTAAAATTAAGTAAAGCCAGGGGAGAAGGGTACCAGAGAGATAGAAGAGGTGGAAGGTACACCAAAGCCCTAATGAACGCTTCAGCTGATGTAAGTCTTTTACAATCATGCTACTCAGCTCCATGGGGGCGTTTACTTATTGAGTCATTTAGGGACGACAGCTTCGGGTTGTTCTACATCGTCTGGTTATGACGTTATTCCTCCTCTCTCATGATTTTTATTCATAATCATAACTTATCTTCTCTTACTTAAAATTGGACCTAATTTTCTCGATTTAACTCAACATTCACTGTCTGAGAAATAAATTATAAATTTTTTTGAGCGAGATCTTGTATAAAGATCTTGTATAAACAATTATCTTGTATAAAGTTAATATTAATCGTTATTGGTGTTAAGGGATTTGTATCATGTCAAATTTATCACATCGATTTATAGAAGGAAGGGGGTTGCTTCACAAAACTTTTGTAATTCATTGTTATGACTTGCGGTTTCTAACCTAATTCATATTTATGAATTCCTTTAATAACCACAACTCGACCCTCAATGAAAGTTTTGCCCTTTTGTTAATGGTTGGTTACATTTTCAAAGACATTGTTGGAGGATGGGAAAGGATTTGTGTTTGTTGTATTCAATTTACGGAAAAATCTCTAAGGATTTACGAGGAAATTATGCTTCAGGATGCACGGTACAAACTTTCGATTGTTATTAATCTGTCGGAGAAGCTGTTTCTCGGGCGATAAAATAAAGTGCTGAGGAATAAAAGTTTCGGGTCATTAAAGGAACGTTAGATTGAATTGCCAAAGTAACGCTGGAGTTATGAATAATGCTAAAATTTACTTATCTTGTTATTAATAGAACTAATTATCGAATTATGAATGGAAGTGCTTTAATGATTTTTTTTAAATATTAATTGCAATATATATGGCTTGGAATTTTGAACAAAATTCTGGAAATAATATTGCCATCGCAGGATTAATTAATAATTATTTTATGGGTAAATTTCGATGGCACAAATTTATAAAACCAACAAATTATTAAAAATTCTTTCAAAAAATTGATATCCAAAAATAACTCTTTTCAATCAATTTTTACAAACACTAGAAGTATTTTTCATTTTTCCTGAACTCTTCAGACATTTCCATCAAAGCAAGAGGTCAGAAGACTCACACTAAAGCCTCAGATCTCGGCAATCATCAGCAGACTCGACATTATCTCGCTAAGCAACTCGGAAAAAAGAAAAGTTGACGTGTAACGTAATATCTCTCTTAGTGATAGCTGCTTCCTGAGACGACGTGCAAATAGATTTCAAGTTCCGCCGGAGTTAAATGGATTAAGGCTAAATATAAAACCCAGATAACCCGAATAAGAGCCAAAGGAGAATAAGAAGGAGCTGGAATCTCTTTCAGAGAAAGGGGCTGAACCCCCGGACATTAATCATTCCCGGGCAGCATAAGAATCAAACCAAGTGGTCAAAGTTTCCATCTAACGTTATTTTAGTCCCTGATTGTGTAAACATCGCTCCCTCCGGGACCTTTGGTCCATCGTTCCCTAATATATATCAAGTTTTATTCCATTTTATGGCGGACTGGGGTGGAGCGATCGATCTCCGATAAAACGATAATCGGTTTGGGGCGAAGGAGCGCCCACGTGTCGAAGGACAACTGTTATATGATAAAATACTCCACCGGATGTTGTTATGAGACACGTCAAGCAACTCCCAGATTTACGTCCTCCGGAAGATTTATCGACTAGAAATGATAGTCGAGATAAAGGCAAGCTTTGAATGTTCTTCTTGATCAACTGACTTGTCCTGGAGCGGGTTCAAGCTAAAATTCTGTCGGAACAATACCGACGATAAGGGACCTTGTTCAGCCTTGCAAGTGGAAACGACCCAGATTCGGTTCGCATATGTTTACGTACATAATGTATAATGTGCTGCATTGATGGCAAGAAGACAACTAGTGCTTTGGGATAAAAAGGGTGCGGGGAGTTGCAAGAAGCATGTTGCTAGAAGCGAGATGCGCATGCAAACCAGACCAAGTCTGGTTAGTCTGGTTTCTTTTCCTTTTCTGCTCCTGGGAGTTTAGCTACTCACCGGCGGGGGTCTCTTCATTCCAGAAAGAGTCGTCCAAGGTGTAATCGGCTTCTGCAACAGAAAACGAAGAGACGTTTATGATTTTAAATGTACAACACAATCATGATGGGCAGAAATGGTTATGAGTTGGCAGATGATTAATTTACAGGAGCTACCCGGTTTGAGTTTGGTTCAGACTCGGGTTTACTCGGTCAAGAGGTTAATTAAATATTTGGAGATACAAACATTTTTATCCCGAGGGTCGTGCTTGCCAGATAAAAGGGAGCCAGACAGAGTTGGAAGAAAAAATAGAGCAAGCTAAAAAGATGGAACAAGAGACTTGGGTAGATTCCGTCCCTCCAGAATAATCATCCCGAGGTTTTTCTCAACTTCGGTTCGTTCACAAATGCGAGGGCGCGTGACGTGAATTTTTTTCTCAGGGTCTTCTTCTTGTCTTTTAAAAATAAAGGGAAAATAACTAAAGCAGAGCTCATGAGTGAGCAGTACAGCGCTCACACACATGCTCCTCAGGAGGAGGAAAAAGGATCGATAGCGTCTCACACCCGAGAAGATGACACCGCGGGCAACTTTAAGAAAAGTACTTGTATGTAATATACAAGAGAGTTTTGTGATGTGTGTTGGGGCTCGAGCAACCGAGTATGAGTTGAATAAAAGAGTGTTGGGCGGCAGACCGGGATAAAACAGTGTAGTGTGATAAAAATAAAAGTTGGAGTTTCATTAGAACCCAAAGCGAAATCGACTCACTCATATTCTCCCACCAACGACTCACCACTTCTCTCATCCGCTTGAGAAACTAAACTTTTTCATCTCTCTCGAGATTTCACCCTTTAGCACCCGTGATACTTGTAAGCTACTATCTTTAAGTTTACTGTTTTACTTCACCCGATCTAGTTTTCAACTCGATCACCAGAATTGCACCAATTCCCGTTATGGATCAAAGGGAAGAGTGCTTAGTGAGAAAGGCTGCTTGGCTATTCGAATTGTACTTCGGAATTGTATATCAGCCACTTCTATCATTGGATTGTTAGAATTACTTCCTTCAAAAAGTTACGATAAATAGGAGACTGCATAAAGCTACCAACAGGACGAAGCAACAGGATTATTACCATTAGAAGAGTCGCAGAACTAAGGACAGATCCAACCAAATGCATACCATCGATTCCTGGAATTGTTGTCACTCAATGGAGCCCTGGCAAAATGTATGCAAGTCCAGAGTTGCCCCTGAAAGACACTGAGTCGATCGATACCGGATTAATTACGCTGGTGGACAAGTAAGAGTAGCCCGGTTCTCTCCCTTTGCGATACCGCGATTGCGTGACGGACGTTGTCATCAAATTAGCAATTTTAGATCCTCGGAGTTTTTATTATTCTTGTGGATAGTCATCTGTTTGGGTTGGGAGTGATCGACGGAATTCACCAGATAATCTAAGATTTATCAGCTTGCTTGGAAAAGACTATAGAATGAAATAAAAGACAGGGGTGATTAATTGCTCCCCTCATCGCCCTTTGTTCATTTCGTTCCGAAATAATAGGTTTACCTTTAGCTGGAGACCTTATCAGGTCACGTTTCGTTCTCCAAGGTCTTATACTTTCCGCTTCATATCTTTCTTCTATACACAGGAACCAGAAGAAGATACAAACACAGACTAACACAGAATAAAAGTAGACTTTATCTATCTGTTCTTCTTTGTGTGTATATTCTCTCCTTTGCCTATCCGTTGGAGGAATCGAGTAGAGAAGCCCCGGGGTCGCTCCATGGCAACCAGACTCTCCACACGCCACACCTTGATAAACCGGTTAAATCTCATCCTTTACTGCTCTACACTTTATACAACTCAACTTTATCCTAAACTATACTCTGTAAACTCACATCCCCTATTCTTTTTTATTATTCCACAATCGTGCGTTTTGTTTATCCCCTGGTACTCTGGTGTACAACAAGGATTCAACGGCCACCAACTTGAAAGGGATCAACGTAATCATCAGCAATAGAGTCCTTAACCAGAGAGGTCTTATATGAAGGATGAAATCCACCCACCTGACAAACACCATTGGGACCTGGTTAGAGTCTTCTTAGAGCTTAGTCTTCTTAGTGCTTGTCTCCAAGACAAAGTGACCAAGATGACTTTTTTTTCCGGAGCCACTCCAAGAGAGCCAAATCCTATTAGCCCTACCCTAAGAGCAGATAGGGCAGATTTTCAGGCTAGCGCCGAAGAATCAAGATGGGATGGTATATAAGTGTAGGCCTACTTGGAACACTAACAAGAGACACTTTGGTTAATCAAGGAGATTATCTGGTTCTCGATGTGTAAATGTTTGTGCAGCTCAAGGGAGAAGAGACCAGCAACAATAATCCGGATGATGATCTTGATATTGATGACGATAATGATGGTGGATAAGGTGGATGTAGAGAAAAAGTATAACGAGAGTAACTCGGGCAACGGCCGAGCAACGTCCGGGAATCCCCGCTCGAACTCGTTCCCGGATTAATCAATGAATCGACCTTGCGTAACCAACCCCCGGGAGTTCCTCTCAGTCTTTCTCTCTCGAGGTCTATCTCTGTCTCGCTCAGTGACGCCAGGAGGTTGACGTACGTTTGCCCCAACGACGATTTACGTGGATCTCGTTTCCCACTCGAGCTCCATGGCAACCAGGAGCATGAGCATGCCAAGAGAGAGAGAGAGAGAGAGAGAGAGAGAGAGAGAGAGAGAGAAAAGCTGCCGTCATAGTGGGAAACGCAAATAGGACATGCTGCACACGGATTTAAAAGTCATTTCTGAGCGTCATTCTGATAAGACGTCATCAAATTACTCACCTCGTTTCATCAATTTAAATTGGACATCTGATCCAGAAGTGGATTCTGGGGAAGGGGACAACTGGTGAAGATAGCAGAGTCTCCTTAAGTAGAAACAGTCGTTCCTTGTGTTCATTGGTGGTGCTAACGCAGATAGGGAGCGTTCTATCACCTACTGAACCACTGTAACGGAGGTAGCACAAGGTTGGGAGAAGTACCGTTGCATCCCGCACATCTCGCAGGTGCAGGGCGTGGTACCTTGTCGACAATATCGATTACAACCCGGGCGGTTGCGCATTCACGTCGACACGTGGACGGACGCGGCCAGACTAAATTTGTGTTGCCCTATATTTTAGGTCCGCACTCATCTGCCTCTCAAAGATTGATTGCTCTCCCGATCTTCTCTCCCCATTACATACAACACTAGTAAGAGTTCCTCTCCCGGAATCCAGCATCCAGTTTCCATTCACCCGGGGATCAACTGAATTTGTCTATTCTAAAGTCTAACATCATTATGCTTTCCCCTACAAGCTACATATACAATCTGAAAATCTATTTCACAGACAGGAACCCTCCCGTTATTTATAAACTTTTTCCTTATGTTTGTCGGGTGGACATTTTAAAAACTACCCTTTTACTCCGATCGATCCTTTCATAAATTCAGCATAAAATACATAAATTTCATAAATTATATCACAAAATTCTTGTTTACATAGTTCTCGATAGAAAATGGATCCCATTTGAATTTTTTATCGCTCTTGGGCTTAATTTCGTGGATCATGCTATCGTCTAATCTTAGTCTCCCTATTTCGATCAGCAAACATCAGTTTCTTTGATAGCTGCCTAAATTTAACAGCTTTCATCACACCTCAATCAGATTTATTCGACAGCAATCTCAATAACCAATTTTTCTATCAAAATTTAACAGAAAAACAACTGTTACATGAATGGTAACTTTGTCAACGATCCTAACATTTATCAACATCTCAACCGCTTGTTTCAATAGTTTCAATGGAAACTTAGAAGCTTCTGTATAAAAGCATTACTTTAGCTCTACAAACTTAAACAGTAAAGTAATGCACCTCGCAATAAAGACTGCTCGAAAATAGAGAACGTTTTCTCTAGTTTAAAAGGTCTTTATAGCGTGTTTAGAGACGTCTCCACGAAATAGAACAGAGAAATTGGCGATCTAGCAACCCAGGGGGAGGTGTAACGACTCCAGTGTCAAAACTCTTAATTCACCGGGCCGTTCTCAGCAGACTCACCAAAACGGAAGCTGATAGAAAAGGAAGCTGTAGTGCTTTCGCAACGCAGAATTCCCCGCTAGTTGTCTCTTGAAGACTATGGACGACCGCTCAGGGAGTTCTAAGAAGGTTGTTATGTTCTCACTTGTCAGGACTGGCCATTATTGTTCTTATTCCCGTTCCCATTGTCTGTTATGTCTGCAGTCTACAAAAACAACATGTGGGACTTCTGCAAGCACTGTCTCCAGGGAACTCCCTATCCTGATTCTGACGCTAAATAATTCCTCCAGTTAGTGCCCTAAAGTTGTTTACGGGCTTTTAAGGAGTTGCTCTAAAATGGGGATGAATCGGACAGCTAAAAGGCTTGCAAATACGAATGCAAGGTGATGGATCTCGGGTTCTATCGACTTTATCGGTCACGTGGACTCTCATCTTGTCCCGCTTTCTTCTCTGGTCTAAGATGCACGTCGTGGAGCGGATCCGGCACAAAGGCTGTGATAAAGATGAAGGCTAGGTCAAGCTGGTCAATGGAACTGACTAGAATAGGGCCGCGGAATTTATCTGGAAAGGGATTTGCTGATCGATCACGATACAAGACTGCTCAATGCTCAATGGAGAATGAGAATCTTAAAGATTAACGCGATTAGCAGTAATAAATTCGGTGGCTTGCGGTGATTAATCGGGCCACTTTACGAGGATTGTGTTTTATTGTTGAAGTATCAAACCCTCTGGGTAATTCAATATTAATGGCACCAAGATCCAGTAGTTGTATTTCGCTGGATCTTTTTTTGTTATTGTTGGATTGATTGGTGACTTTTTTTTTCTTACTGGAGGACGCAAGCCGTTCACTCGATTAATTTTAACACGGGGATCAATATTAAAAATCTGTTGACGGAGATTATACCTTTTTAGACTCATAAATATTTATCGGAGACAACATGTTGTGAGGAGGAAAAAACGCTACCAGTGAATTTTGAATATTGATCAACAATATCCGCTGGGCAAGTCGGCAAATCAACAGCCGTGATATTTCGTTTTAGCAGTAGCAAATGTGCGAGAGTGATCGTATTTATAAATATAGAATATTGTGTATTGTGCATTGCTGAGTTTATTGGTTTTAGAGGTGTGCTAAAAAAATAAATAATGAAAATCACCCGGATTTTTATACGTCACTGTTACTCAGCGATTTCAGAAAAAACATTAATATCGGCACAAAGGAAATGAGTGAGAAAAAAATTTTTAATCTATTGATACGGAATTGAAATTAAAAATTGATCAGATATTATTTTGATAATTTTTTATAACAGAAGTTTGGCTGATTACGGAAGAGAAATTTAAATTAAAATTTTTTATTCGAAACACGGATATTTTTTGTCATTTAAAATTGATTGGTTTTTAATTATTTTCGGTGGGCGCCAAAAAAGTTCCAAGTTTCTATACGGAAATTTTTTTTTCCATATTTTATTACTTAGTTCTCGAATTATTTTGAGATCAAATTAGATCTGAAATTTTTCAAAAAATATTAAAAAGAAATTTTGAGGCTTCTTTAGCCTCATTGGAAATTTCAAATCGCTAAAATTTTACAAGTTTACTGTTGTAATATAATTTTCTATTGCAAAATATAAGAAAAAAAAAAGTGAGGACAACCACTTTTCTCTGAAACAACTCAACAATCTAATAAGTCATTCACTTACTCAAAGACAGAGTAATATCTGAACCGTATGCCGGAGGAGTACACAACCGCTTGTAGATATAACCTATATTATAATTAATTTACGTATTGCATCATATATTTGCTTACAAATTCCATCTCCGCAGCGGTTTCTCTTTGTCTTGAAGCGGTTAAATTCAAAATTATTTAAACATTTTAACTAGCAAACTAAGTTACACGATCAAATAAAAAGCTCGTGCAGAGATAAAAAAAAAAAATCGAGAGCAATTTACGGTTCGGTTAACATTTTGAAAGGCAAGTTTGGATTAATTTTGCCCAGTTTGACAACTGCTTTCAATTTCGCATCCAAGCTCGAATATTGTGCCGAAGCGTATGTGCGACGTATTCTATATTATGTATATATGCATGTACGTATTTGAACTGTAAAAGGGTCGGTTTGACGTCACATCGACGACGAAACCCAGGAACGGCGTAAGGGAGTAGTAGAACGTAACAACAGAGTATAAAACAAGATGACAAGACTTTCCATTCCCGTGTGTGTATCCCGTATACATGTGATACAAATGTGATCGACGTACAAATACACACATATATACTAAAAGCTGTTAACGCGTGTTTCAGACGTGTGGAAACCGTGTACCCATGCGGCACCACAGCAATAATTAATTTCCAACACACATTTCGCGCTTACTCCGCGAATCAAAGCGGTGCACCCACGGTAGAATGTTGTATGCATACGGACTTGTTTAAACAAATATGCATTATATATAAATACGCTCGTAGATTGTCAGGTTGTTCGACACGCCTTGAGGTCATGTACTACCGGCTTTGGAGTATTTTTTTACCTTTTACGCGTTAAATTTTCAGAACAGTTTGTTCATTTTTAAAAAATGTTATCAGTAACAAACGAATTGTCGATTTCGCCGATTGTTTAGGTGTTTTGAGAGACTGAGAAAATAATTAATTGCAAGCAAACGCGAGCCATAAACCAAATGGTGTACTTAGATGACCAAATAATTATTAATCAGCGGCCCGCAGGAATAAATCTAAATGATTTAATAACGTTAAATAAATAATTAATTAGCAGCAAATAAGTAGTAGTTGATGTAAAGATTCCACTAGCGAGTGGTTTGCATTAATAAAATAAATTTATTTATTATTTTAAAAGAATAATAAATTAAATAACACAACTATCCAATTAATTATTTGGTAAATCAATCATCGCTGCTCTTCTTACTTTGTAATGGTTAACTTTATTTAAATAAATTTTCATTTTTCAATTATTTTCAATTATTTTAGGACAGTTACAACTTTCCAAGTCTGAGGAATTTATTTATTTTTAATAAATAACGAACCCGTGACACGTGACTTTTGTTAATTTAACACATTGTTGGTGTTACTTTACAGCGCGTCCGCCGCTGTGTTAATTAGCCATTTTAAGCATCTCATTATTGCTTACCGCTGATTTTCTTTAAATAGGTGTTTTTTTCACTAATTACATTTATAGAGAAGATCAAATAAAATTTTAAGTTGAAAAATGAACTGAATGCAAGGGTCAATTCTTCCATTTAAAGCATAACTTATAAAGGGCAAACTCAAAAAGTTCACACTAATTTTTTTGGCATTCTACTTCCATTTATAAAGAAGATCCAATATAACTTTAGTTGAATAATCGACAAATTGCAGTTATAGTAACTCAATATTAGGTTATGTTATTTCACACTAACTATAAATCTAACTTTAATAGCCGTACCAATAGCTTTCGATACTAAAACTGCAATGGCGCCCATTTTGCTATGATTACGAGCTCTGTACACAAAGTAATGCCAACCATACGAATAGTCGTATCGTAGATCTCTACTTAACCCATTCCGCATCCGAGCAGTAGTAATGTAACTGTACAATGAATGTAACTATACATTAAATTTCCTTGAAAATGTAGAATAACCTTTTCTCCCTTTTTTTTATCCTTTCCTTCCTCTACAGCAGAAAGAGATGCAAGCACTTTTTCTTACCTCGAGTTGTAAAATATATTTTTTATAAACTCGGCTCATTCAATTTAAATATTTAAATATTTATGATGACATCCTCCGGAAGAGATTTATTAAAATCCGTAATGGAGGACACGAAAATCTCTCGGAAAGGAATAAGCGAAAGCGTAAGAGGGCGAAAATTATAGGCAGGGTGAATACAGTACGTATTCACCCTGCCCCCCCCCTCTTTTTTTATTTTTTTCAGAGCTCATATATTTATATAGAGTTATAAGTATAAGCTATAATATAAAGCTCAGATTATTGCTTCAATCTCGGCCCATTAGTTCTTCCGTGTAATAACATTTTTTTATTATTAAAGACGATTGATATTTTTTTTATATAAATTTATATATCGAGAGTTTCTAAAGGCGATTTTAATTACTTGAAAAGGGGCGGCTGTTCCGAGTTTGATGAATAATTAAAATAAACGATTTAAAAATCTAAAGAAAATAAGGCAATTCGAATGAAATGAGAGAGGAGGCGGAATGAAATCGTATTTAATTAAACATTCTTTTTAATTGTTTGTTTTAATTTGTTTTTGTCAAGAGGATTTTTTTTTTAGTTTTTATCGAAGATGTTCGGAGCTGCGAGGGCACTTAAAAATTGGTAGAGCACTTGATTGGAATTGTGAGTAGGGTGTAAATCGAATTCGAGCCAATTAGTTCGGTTAATTATGATCGATGTGACATAGTTCCAAGTATCGGGTCCCGTTGCCAAGATAAATCACTGTCTCCCTTTCCAAAGCTGTGTATGTATATATGGATGGATGGATGTAGGTTAGCGTCAGTTGCTTGCAAATGTCTCTGAGACGATCTAGCTTATGTGTTTGGGCAATCAATTAATTTATTTAGCTAAATTTGTTTGGTATTGTCATTATCAACAAAGTTGCTATTTATTTTTTAACTTGTGAATATTATTTATTGATTCAATAAATTTTTTTTTCTCGAAAAAAATTTTTATTTAATTTTAAATAAAATTATTTTTTAATAAAATATTCAATATATATGAAATATATGAAAAATTGATGTGGGTACTCAAATGAAAGGTCTTGATGTGTGTAACATCGGGATGAGTTTATATCTTTAAAAATGGTAATAGTTCAAAAGATATAAGGTCATTTCTTAACTTTTTAATTACGAGATAAATTTTAAATGCAGCCTAAATAATCATAATAATATAAATTTCACTAAAAAACCAATTTTATCAAATGACTATTTTGAAAACAAAATTTTTTTTATTTTTTAAAAAAAATAAATTGCTTTATTTAAATTATTTAATAATATTAATAAAAATTAAAAATTATCTTGATTAATTTAACAATTTTGAATATTAAAAAATTTTTTTCCATTATTATTATTATGATTATTATTTGCTACAGGGAAAAAATCCGAAAAACATTAGCGAAATTAAATTATTGAGCAACATATGTTGATTTAAAAACGCCAGTATTTATTTTAAATCAAGCATTATTTGATTTATAAATTTCCGAGTGAATTTTAGTGAAAAAGTCTGTTTATATATTTTAAAATGACGACTGCATTTATTTAAATTCACTTGGGTAACGTGTATGACATATTATTGGTACATACTACTTAAATAAATGTTTTAATATGTTTTAATGGGTATTAGTTAAAAATTTGGTGTATTTATTCAATTTATTACATTAAAAAATAAAATTACATTCGATTTAATTTACGAAATTTATAATATAAAATAAATTTATCAGAATTTTTATTGAATAATTTAATCGAGCGATTTTAAAAATAATTGCTCCAGATTTTATTTTTTTAAATTCGTTAATGATTAAAATAAAATAATTCCCACCATAAAAATTCAACCCCAACATTTCTCGAGTAAAATCCCTGGAACAAATGGGTGGAAAAAAAATTCAGTGGCCACAAAAATAGAGCGAAGCTCAAAGAAAATGATAAAGCGGCGAACGAAGCTTGCTACCTAATAGAGAGTAAACTAATGCGAGTTTATGATCTTTAGTGTTTTGATACAGCCAGCAGCCCCAAAGTAAGCCCGGCATCAGATATTTTATGCCGCGGTTAGAGCTAAACGGATTTGGCGCACGAGCCGCAACTTTACAGAATACATGAACAGCATCACCAGCGCCAAAGCGGTAACCATGTCCGTAAATTCTTCCATTTTACTGGTACCAACAGAAGTTGCCGTACAACTGCCTTAATCATGACCCGCAGTTGAACCTTCTACCTTCAGCCCCACCCTCTTTCAACCCCTTTTCTACCCTCTACTCAGCTGCCCTCCAATTCAACTTTCAAAGCGCCTCATTCCGGATTCAATTCACCGACGTACAATTTTTAAATTACTTAAACACTTCACAAGTGATAGTAATTATTACAATTGAATTTCTCATTCAACTTTTTTTCTTTACCAATCAACCTCTTTTTCTCTGATAAATTAACCTCTTTGCTTCTGATAAATTAGAAACAAGAGACGAGATCATTTTCAAGCTTTTGATTTAGAGCTTGATTATTTTATTAAAAATTAATTGCTTTGAAAAATTTGAGAATTTATTCATTTTATAACAAAAATTAATAAATAAAATTTTTTTAAGCTAAGAATTTTGCTTTTAAAATTTTTTACAGTCGGTACAATTAATTTTGAAAAAAAAAAAATTAAATTAAAATATTTTATTCGTGTTGAATTATTGTGGAACATTTTTTTCATAATGAAAAAAATTAAATTTTGTATTTTAAAAATTTTTAATTTTTGGAAAAATAAAAAAAATTTATTGAACATTTCTTCGGTGAAAAAAAAATTAGTTGATTTAAAATATTTTTAATCCAAGAAAAAAATTATCTTGATAGATTTGTTGTCTTTAAAGTAGTCTTCTTAGTAAAAAGAAATTTTATTTCTAACTTTATTTATTTTTAACTTTTCTGTAAAAAATATTTTAAGCTCTAAAAAATTTTTAATTTTTACCAAAAAAATTGTGAATTGAAAAAATTTAACTAAAAAATGTTTTGTCATAAACTTTTGAATTACCGAAAAATTAGTATTAATATTTTTTAATTATATTCAAAGCTCATAAAATGTGACGGTAGAAAGTCACAATAATTTTAGTAGCCAGTAAATTAAAAAATATTTTTATTTATCTTCAATATAATTAAAAAATTCGATGAATTAGTAAAATTCTTTAATGAAGATTTTTTTTATCTATCCTTGATTTTTATTTTATTAATTAAAAAATTTCTTGAATTAATTTAAACTTTATATCTTAAAACAAAAGTCAAATTTTTTTAAAATAACTATTTTTTAATTTTTTAATCTACAAAATTTGATAAAAAATTCCTTTAAAATTTAAAATAGTCAACCAAGTAACATCAAATAACTTCAGAAAATATCCGTCCACTTGTATAAGTAATGACAAGCAGCTCGGCAAAGCAATTACCGTACAAATCGAAGGTTTCTTTGATATAACTCAGGCCATAGACTTAGCGCACGCGATATTAGAGCGATTCGAAGGAAACATATAAGAGCCAGTGATTGCAATTGGTATTAGATTGCTCATAGCTTACATTTTATGCTGCACTAAAGTACATGTCAAAGCCTTTGATCCCGGCTTCCATTGCTTTTACTTAAATCATGCGTTATACTTCTATTTCTTGTATTTATAGAGTCAGTTCTTTATAAATTCATCGAACTGCGTCTGTCTCAGCTGCTCCAAGAAGACATATATATATTTTATACGAAATTTATGATAAATTATTATAATTCCGTCGTTACATTTTATTTATTTATAGTTTTTTATGCCAGAGCATTTGAATTAGTTTTTACGGACTGTAAAAATTTTATGCTGGAATAAATATAAATGTTTTTATTGTACTTGGTATGTACACGGTTTAATGGCGTGTAAAAAGTCTCTAGTTTTTATTTAATTTCATTTTTGAAATTTTTTAAAGGAAATTGAAGTATAAATAGTGAATTGAATATTTTGTTGGATTTAAAAAATTTTTTTAATATAAATTAAATAGTCCGAAAAAAATTAAATTGGTATTTTATTAATTAAATCTAATTAAAATAAATCAATAATTGATGCAAATTATGAAAGAATTTTTTTTAAATATTAATTACGTGTTGTTTGTATAAAATAAGCAGAATAATTAATTAACAAAACTGCGGAATAAAAATAGGAATAATTATTTGAGTATAAAATTCAGTTCAGTAATTTTATTGCAGGTGTACGATAAAAAAGATAATTAATTGGAAATTAATAAATTATTACGGAACACTACGTTTTATTTTTATTTATTTATTTATTTAGTAATGATAACAATAATAATAAACAATAAGTGAATAGTAATTGTATTTTTTTTTAATTTGACTTTTAAATATGGAACCAGAAAAGTCTTGTATCTTGTGTATTAAAAGTATTGAAATTTTTAAAGATATAAGCTCATCCCGATGTTATCCTCATCAAGACCTTTCATTTGAGTACCCACATCAATTTTTCATATATTTATATATATTATATATATGTATATATTAAAAATATATCAAAAATGCATGTGGGTATTCAAATGAAAGCTCTTGATGAGTGTAACATCGGGATGAGCTTATATCTTTAAAAATGTCAATAGTTAAGAAAGTACAGTGACTTCAAGGTTGCTCGTAAAAATTATTTTGTTTTGTCTTGTTGATAAATCTTAAAGTAAAAAGTTAAAAATAATTTAATTAATAAAATTTTACTGAAATTAATTTTTATACGGCAATTTTTATGATTTTTTTACAAATAAATTATTACAGTTGTGTTCTAAAATTATTAACAATTTTAAATAAAATCTCGGACTAATTTAATAAAAAATGATCCTTAATTTTTTTTACAAAGTAATAATTATTATAATATTTCTAAAATCACAGTAGTACAAAAAAATAATTAATAAAAAACCAGTGAACAATGCTTACTTATAAGCATAAGTGTATCCATTGTTAAAAAAATCCAGTGATATAAAAAAGCGCACGTAAAAAATATATATTCAAGCCTGTAAACCGTGGAGTGCTGAAAACCTCGGTAAAATAATTCTAAAATAATAATGAGGTCTAGAAAGAGCGTATGTGGAATTATCGAGCTCTCACCGTTTATTTAGCTCGAGTGTAGTAGCACACATTGGCTCGATCCTCCTCGAATTCTCTCTGCTCCCCACAACTATCACTAATTCAAAGTGTGATTACCAGTAGAAAATAAATGTAAAAAAAACGGAACCCAATATTCTCACTCTCAATTCATATCTCCGCCTCCCACCCAGCTGTCTGTTTTCCTACCCACGGTCTCTTTCAGCTCACTCGATTCTTTTTGCTCATCTCGTCCCTGCAATACAGAGAGATTTTGCGGCTAGAATGTAGGAGAGGGCTGCGCCAGTTCTGAGTTCTACCGACAGAGCACTACCGGCGTTTATGTGCTCTCTTATGTACATCTCTAATTGAGTCCGGCGAAAGGGAGGACCTTATAGGTCGATATTTCTTTGTCCCGTCGTACATACTCATTGTTCCTCCTCCTCTCGCTTCTTCTCTTTATTTTTTTGCCTCCCCGCCAACCCCTGGCCCCTTTTTTTTAATCACAGAACCGCATCAAACTCACGACGTTCCACAAAACTCGTGGCCCGTTTTTAACTTTTACTCCAGCCTCGGGCTTATTGTTGCTGTCTAACTCCAAATCGTCTACTATTTTTATTTTCACTGACATGATTATTTTATTATTTTTACACCGTCAATTTTTGGAAAAAAATTGTACTAACTCTGTTTGAATATTTTGTTACTTCTATTTGAAGAAATTAGTTACAGGTAAGTGACTTTCCGACGATGCGTCACGCGCATTCGGTTCAGATTTCAAACGCTTTGCCATCTTAATAATTCGGTAAAGCGTAGGAATTCTAAAACAAATACAACGTTAGTTTTCTTGAATTTCATTAAACAACGTCTGCTCTTTCTTCTCTTCTTCACTTCTTTTTCTTCGAAATTTTATGTCTGATTTCTTCAGCAAATATTTATCTTCCTTGCGGAGCTTATTTAGTCAAATAACGAGCTTTTATTTGAATTTCTTTGGAGCTAAAGTTTTACTAAACTTTGTATTGGTTTATTTTTATAGTTAATTATTTTGGAAACAATTCAAAAATCATTCAAGAAATTTTAATAAATTTAATATGGTAATAATTGTGAATTTCCAGAAGTTTACTTCTGAAGGAATGAACTCAAAAGTCTCAAGTGAGTCAAGTACTATATTTTTTATTTAAAAACATTTATCGGAAGACAACCAAAAGATTGAAGAATATTTTGGTCTTGATTTAGAAAATTTTGATTCGAAAGTTTACAATAATTAAATAAAGTAAAATTATTTTTCAATCGATATTTTTTATTTTTTTATTTCAATTTAATAATAGTGTTTTGTTGAATGAAATTAAATTTATCAACGCAAGAGATATTTTATTTGCTTCAAAGCCAAATAACTCGACTCAAGAATATGATGTTCTTGGCTTTAGACGATTAGACCGCAGCGCCGCCTTTAGAATGCCGACAAAATCAAATACTACTAACATATCGATAAATACAGCACTCTTTCACGAGGCGTGCAATGGCTGAGCAGCTTGTGTGGTTGTACTCGGTCCGGTCCGAGCAGGGTTTGAGCCCCACTGTGGGTATTTTATCCGTTGATTTTAATTTATAAAAAAATAAATATTCTGAAGCCAAGAACATCGATGTTCTTCAGTTGAATATTTACTTCTTGACTTGTGAGTATTATTTCTTAATTCAATAAAACTTTGTACTTTTGGACGAAAAAGTTTTTACTTTAATTTAAAAATAAATTTTTTTTCAATAAAAAATTTATTTGCTTCATTAAAATTCTTCAATAATATTAATTTAAAATAAATTTATTTAATAAAAAATAATAAGTTTATTCAATAAAATAATATTTAGGGCATAAATGTTCTTCATTCAAACTTACTTTTTTTTGTTGAAAATTTTTAATAAAAAATTTCTTCACTGTTCAATAAAAAACTGGATAATTATTCCAAATATTCAACTGATATATATTAAAAATACATTCAAACAAATTAAAACATTAAAAACACATTTATTTAAGTAGTATGTGCCTATAACATGTCATACGCGTGAATTTAAATAACTGCGGTCTTCATTTTAAAATATAAATTCACTCTGAAATTTATAAATTAAATAATACTCACTTTGAAATAAACTCTAGTGCTTTTAAATCAACATATGTCGCTCAGTAATTTAATTTCACTAAAAGATTTTTCAAACCGCGGATTTTTTTACCGATTTTTCAGCAAATAAAGTTAATAATCATAAAGTAAAATTAATTTGAAAATAAGTCTTACAATTAATTATAATTAGATCGACAAACTTTTTTATAAAAAAACGGGCAAATTTCAGAAAACTACCGGGTCATCCGAGTCGTTAACTTTTTCCGAAGCCGGTGGCGGCATTTGACAGTCAAAAACAAAACTTAGAAGCTGAAAAACTTCCTAATATTATGATAAAAAAAAGTAAATTTTATAACGAGGTGAGGTGAACAAGTCACGACTCAGTTTCTGGCCTTGTCTGGATCTCGGTAATTTTTCTTCCATTTAAGTCACCGGTCACCTCTCCGTCAGCGCTGACAAAGTAAACTGTCGGGGAAAGTTTGTAACCCCCTTAGGATTAAGAACCTCGGGAAGAGTTTATGAAAATATTATAATACAAAAAGTAAAAAATTTACAAACGAGTTAACTCGATAGCGAATAAATATGTTAAATTTTTTCGTGAAAATAAAAACCTGGAAGTGCGCAATAAATATGTTTAAAAGTTTTCACACCTTAAAGAGATCCACGCAAAGTAATAAAATTTTTAAAACTTCCTGAAAATTTGTAAATTCATTACGTAGCCTAATAATTAATGAAAACACAAAAAAAAAAAAAAAAAAAAAAATATTGTTTTAGATTTACAAAAATTTTTATCCGACAAAATTGAGCGTGAATGTATTGTATTTTTTTTTTTTTTTTTTTTTAAATCACTTCGAGAGTGAGTGATCTTGCGGGTCTCGTGCTGATATTTATTTTTATTTTGAATGGTTGATGGGAAGGGATGGGCGATGAAAGGTGGGAAAACCGAATTACGGGGATGACAGCTCATTTCTCCGGTCGCGCGTCCTCCTCCCGAATCGTTTCGGTCGCGTGAAAAATTACCCTTTGCCTCCTGCCCCGTTTTCACTTGCTGCCACTCATTCTCATTTCATCATCCTGCCGAGTGTTCTACACAGTGTGTATCCCTACAATTCTGCTCTACTAACTCGCGATTCAACCCTCGTACTCCATTTCCACAGGCAATATACACGGAGCTGTGTGGGTGCTCCGAAAATCTATAAAAATTTATATAGACATCCGTTAAGCTGTCAGGGATTAAATGAAAAATTTTAAGTTATTTCGGGCTGATGGAAGGACAGAGAAATATTAAATATCTTTTGCTAAGTTTTAATCTGCTTTTTTTCTTGTTACATTTCTGAAGTTATTCAATCAAGAGAATAATTTATGATTTATATGTCATCATTTATGGTCTATGGTGATTCATCCGTACTTATTGATCACTCATATTCATAAATATATTTTTATTGCATGCGTGATGTGTTCTATTATCACCTAAAAATCAAGATTCTATCTTGTCACATTAAATCATATCAGACAGCCTTAATGTACATAAAAATTATTTAAAACTATTATAAATACTATTATAAATAAAAATGATCCCTGAACTCAAAAAAATTTTTTTTAAATCGACTATTTACTATTTTTATCTAAAAAGTGGTTTTAATGGCTGGTGTGAATTTTTGAAATATTTATAGAGATGTAAACACGATAACTTTTTAAAAAATAAAATTTCCAACTCTATTTATTTTTTAATCTCTTCATTTGCTTCATAGAAACTTGGGGATTGAAAATTGCAGCTTAATATTCTTTTGTTTAATTATAATTAATTTTTTTTTGGCTGGCTAATCACCGGTAATACACTCGTTTATTGGTTCTTTTTTTATGATTCACTTATCGGACCCCAAGAGGGCGTTCAATTCGTATAAAAAAAATCCGCGGGAAAATTTAAACGTGCTTTAAAATAAAATAAATTTCTTGTAGTTTATTTATCAAAATAATTTTTGCAGCATAGATTAAAAAATTTTCTACAAAATTCCAAAATTCTAGTGCTATTAATAAACTTCAATAAATTCCCACAAGCTTTTAAAGCTAATTTGGATTAACCAAACTTTCTCTCCATTAAAAAGTCAAACCATTAACAGTTTAAACACTTGCTCCAATAGTCACCTGAAAAACACGCAAAGAAACCTAATCCTCGAATATAAAACAATTACCTCGCTAACAAGTTACCCCAAGCGCAATAACAATTCAGAACAAAAACTATTATAACCCCATAACATAAAGTTTAACCAAACAGAAATGGACAGTGGGTAATTTAGTTAATGCATGAAACCCCCGGCGCACTAAGCATTTACCACCTAGAACATAGCACTTGGAACAACGTACTAGTAACAAGTTTGCGTGTCGATTATAATGATCCCCTTAATGTTTCAGTTAGTCGCATATCGAGGCACAGTGGCAATGCACGCGGGTCATAAGTAAATGCCATCGGATTGTTAATGCTAGGCTGCATACATCCTTGCATCATATCCATCCAGTCCTAAACCTCTTCGATACAATATAACTCGGCATACTCGGTGACCCACCACCCACCACCCACTCTATCTATATATATCCATCTATCTATCTATCTATTTATCTATACCAGGGCCAGAGTAACGCCATTGCCTGAGTCACCAATGATGGATGTCCGTGTAGATAGATAGAGGTGGGCTTGTTTTGTTTACCGTTTCTATGACGCTCAACTCTGGCTCTCTATCTCCAGGTCATGCCGAAGCTCGACGCATCGCTGGCATTCCCGGGGATTTACCTCCACGTATTCTACTAATTTCACGACCATTTTACCCCTGTTGTTCTAGTCCTCGTTTATATCCTCGGGAATATGATACCTATCTTTCTTCTCTAAGCTTTCTTTGTTTTCAACTCCTCTGGTTTATTTTTCTATCTCCGTTCCACGAAACTCGCTTTGTTGTTGCAGCTGGACGGTCTCATAAATTTTCACAAACGATTATTTCGATAAATGCCGCTCCCAAACTCCACTACTCAAGTATTAGACCAGTGCAATTGAATTTTCTGGTCTTCACGCCCCAGAGACCCCGCTAAGGGGAATTGAAAAATATTACGTGACCGCTGATAAAACTTTCAAATCTATATAAATATTTTTCTGCTTCTTCGACTTTAGAGCTGAAATAATCCGATGACTTATTTCTATCGAGAAAATATATATTTTTTTTTTGGGAGGAAATGAGGTCATTCCATGCGTTAGACATTAAAAAAAGTCAGCTTGAAATTTATTTTAGAGCTTTTGAATTTATGAGTTAAAAACTCAAAATTTGACTTCTCGCTAAGAAAATTGAAAATTTTCTAAAATCTAAAACTTTTGAAAGGCTTGACCGATTTCATCGCGGTTGACGCCATTCGATTGGACTTAACTGAACTTAGATTTTTAATTCAATTTGGACCGATTCGAACCAGTAAATTTTGAGAAATATCAAAAAAACCATAAAAAAATTTTTTTAAAGCTTAGTTAGTCAAAATTTGAAATAAAAAATGATAAATATTGAATTTTAGTCAAAATATTATTAATACAAATTTCTAATTGAAATTTTATCAAAATTTATAAGCAGCAAAAATAATTTAATTCCTTGAAATTTAATATAAAAAAGCAGAACTTTTAAATTCAGATAAATTTGCTCCAATTCATAAAAACAATTACTGAAACGATTACACATTTCCCAAGACAGTAGAAGTTTCAGTAATATTCTAGAAATACAACTTCTCTCAGTTACGTCAGACCATATTTTGTAGTAAAGCTTCTTATCTTTCTCTTTCTACAAAGTTACATGCTTTTTATCGATTCTGTAAAACGAGTGTAGCTACAAAACAACGAAGAATACATACTGTTGGTCGTAAATCAAAAAATTTCATTACAACTCCAATATTTATCAAGTATGTACTTAAAACCTTAATTAATCATATTATAAAAAAAAACGAACATTAAAAACTTTAAACTCTGGTGAAAAATTATTCAGAGTTTATTAAATAAGCTTAATTAGTCACTTACAATTAAAATATAATATTTAAAACATTTTTTAATGGTTTGTTTCTAAAAATCCGGATTTTTTACTTTAAAAATGCCAATTTCATCTATAGTCTTAGGAAAAGTGCCATTGGCGCCATCTCTTGGATCTTTTGCAAAACTTGAATCGTTAAAATAAATTATACTTTTTCAAAGAAATTTTGTAATAATTTAAAAATATATTTATTAGAAAAAAAAATAATTTTTAAACAAATTTAAATTGAAAACTTTTTTTTTTTTTAAAGTATTTACAAAATTTTAGAAAAATTCAAATTAATTAAGTTCCATTGGAAGTAAAGAGCGCGGTCAAGCGTTTGTTTAAAAAAAAAAAAGTATTTTTAAAAACCGACGAGATCTGGAGTGATAAATTAGAACTGGCAGTTTGCCATTTCAATCTAGCGAATCCTGGAAAGGGACTGGTAGCGACAAGCCTCAGGTTAGGTTTTAGGTTATGTCGGACTTGCTTTCACCAACTCCTCTTTTGATTTTATTTATACACATTGTGGTACACAGAAAAAAAGGATCGAACGAACTAAAAACATTTTCGTCCGTAATTTAATATTTTTTATTAAATAAATATTATTGAAGAATTTTAATAAAGCAAATAAGTTTTTTATTGTTTAATGTTTTTAACTTAATTGTACTTGAATCAATTTCCTTTTTTTTCCCTGTGTACATTAAAATTTACACTCTACTCCGCCATTTTGTTATTTAGCAGTTGTATGGTTATATACCCTCTCTTTATCCCGAAAACCGCGGTTCCAATAATTCATTGCAGCGTAATAGTTCAGCCCTTTGATGTCGATACGAGAGAATGTTTTTTAGGTGCATAATTAATTTATCGGTTACAGAAAATTCATCAGGCTCGCCTGATGTTTATCTCGCTGCTCGCACTAACTAGTACAGTTTAGTACAGTATAGTATGATATAGTACGTAGTACAGTATAGTATATGTCACGGAACACTACTAGTAGTATAGACTACTCGCCCAAGGGACAAAATAATTACATTTTCAGTTAGTTCCGGAACAATTCACCGCTCGCTAAACAAGTTGCCGAATACTTTTAATTGTGTCTACTCTATACCTGTATTTTATATACATATACATATATATTTATATATTTTATACTGGAGTTTTAATCAACAGTCGATTGATTTACATATATTTGCCAACTAGTCAACAGTCTCGTTGACTTGTTAACAAATATATAGCCTTTGAATAATTTATCTTTTTAAATTGTATCATTATTTACAAATTCACCTATTACGTATTTTATCATTAATTTAATTTATTATTTTTTTTCAATTGTATAATTTATTGAATTTATTAAATAGAGACTTTTGTTAAATTGCACTGTACTTTCTTAAATATTGACGTTTTTGAAGATATAAGCTCATCCCGATGTTAAACTGATAAAGAGCTTTCATTTAAGTACCCACATGCATTTTCATATATTTTTCATATTTACATATATATAATATATATAAATATATAAAAAATTGATGTGGGTACTTAAATGAAAGGTCTCGATGAGTGTAATGTCAGGGTGAGTTTACATCTACAAAAATGTCAATAGTTCACGAGATACAGAGTCATTACTTAATCATTTATCTAGAGCTAGAGAATTTTTGAATGCAGTCTAAATACATATCATAATATATTTTCTTATTCTCTTAATAATATAGAATAATTATTTAAATTTTACTGAAATTAATTTTTGTACGGCAATTTTTAGGATGTTCTTACAAATAAATTATTATAGAAAGAATTTATAAAAAAAATAAAATTTGTAAAAATTAAAGAAAAATATTCACACATTTTTTTTTCAATATATAAATTTATTTGTTACATCAAACGAACGAAAAAAGTTATATCGTGTAAAAATATAAAAAAAATACACAAATAAAAATATTTGTTTCATTACTTCCATTTTTTAGATTTATATTTGAAAAAAATACTGAATTTACAGTAAATTTGTCTCGGAAATATTTCATGTTTGTTCACAAACATGAAAAATATTTAAAAAAACAGTGAGCCGAATTTAATGAATTTTTTTTTTATAGTCAACATTTTTTTTTGTAAAGAAAACTTGTCTGTCACGTCACATTCGTCAATTTTTCCACCCGATATAATTTAAAGCTCCCCTTCATTCATCGCATTAAAGTAAAATTTTCCTATACATAAAACATGTTTATATTTTCATTTTTTTTTTTTTTCAATATTGTAACTTTATTTTTCCAAATATTAACACGCACCAGGATTTTGTCCGGTAAAAAATGCGAAGCGTAATAAAAGTGCTTGAGGGTATTTTCATTCAAATATTTTTTATTTTCCGCAATAGAATAAAATAAATAATAAAAAAAAATTTCAATCCCTTGAATAGGTCAAATATTGAAAAAAATATTGCACAATTTGAAAATAATAATAACAATATAGTTGGATTATTATTTCTCATAAATCATATTTTTTTTTTTATTTTATTTTATTTTATTTATTTTTTTTTTTTTTTATCAATCTACAAAAAACCGCGAAATAGAATAGTTGGTAATTTGGTACAAGAAAGTTTCAGCTAATTAAAATTAATTTTAGTGTTAAAACTCTTTTGAATTTTCTCAAATTAAATTTTATATTCACTTAAAAAAAATTGCAGATTAAATCCAATAATTTAAGAATAAAAATTATTAATTTTTTCACAGTGTATAAAACAAAAATTAATTTTTTTTTTGCATCAAAAATTCACTTTAATAAAACAATTTTTGGATATTTTCAAAAAATAAAATTTTTTTTCTACCAAAAATAAATCACAGTTTAAAAGTTTTTTTTTTTTAATGAAGACAAATGATTCGATCCCGAGGAAAAAAAAACTTCCGAACTTCAGGTAGAGTCAAAATTTCCCTAAAATTCCTTGGGACTAAAACTTCAGCCCCCAAATAACCATTAACCGGGTAACAACTTCCGTGTAAAAGTTCCCGATGACAAGTTGGATCTCAATTACTATGCCTCCATAGAGTAGTTACGCAACCGTCCGGCAATCGGGGTACACCTAATTGGCTCTTGAAGCGTGAAAACTACCCTCATCCCTCGTCCTCATCCTCCTCCTCCTCTTATTCCTCTATATTCCTCCCTCGCTCCTCCAGCCAGCCCAGGAGTAAGAGTGAGAGCAGAAGATCTAGACCCTCTACTACAGATATGCATTAGCCTGGAGCAGAGCCCACCCGATACAACCCTTACCTATCCTCCCAACAAACCCTTATCTACCCCACAGACTCTTCACTAACCTCAATCCCAATCGCCGAACTTGCAAGCACAACTCTAGTCCAATGCGAGCTAAACTCAAATTTTGAATTATCATTATTACCGATTTGCATTTCCGCCACTGTTAAATCCCCTTAATCTCTCTAGCGCGACTTTAGAATCTTTTCTGGACTGAAAAAAAATTAATTTGAACCAACAAATTCATTTTATTGTCTTGAAATGTTTTAAAAAAATTTTTAATCAAGTAAAATTTATTTTCATTAATTAAAAATTTTTTTTTTACTTAGATTAAATTTTTTTAAATTATTTCCTGGATTCAATTTAATTTTTTTTTCTACACGGGAGCTGCGCAAACTATCAATGTCGCATCTTAATGAATGATGAGTGATGAATGACGAATTATTCTGCAGAATTTACATCATTAATCCTCCTCTGAAATATTAACTAGTTGCAGAAAAGAATTTCAAGCCCAAGAAAATTTTTTATATAATTTTTTTTTTGATACAAAAATTTTTTTGCATCATTTAAAAATGTAAAATTGTCTTTTGTGTTTTAAAAAGAAATTTTTTTTTAACTTAAAAGAATTTTGAAGAAAAAATTTATTTCAAATTCCCAAGATTAAGTTATTTAAATATTTAAATACAATTTTTTTTGAACCCAGAAATTTTTAGGACAAATTAATCATCTTAAATAGGGAAGGAAAAATTTAGAATTAATTTTTTCTTTATTCAAGATGATAAATTACTCTTGAGAAGCTTTTAGGAGTTGAAAAAATAAAAAAAAAAATTTTTTTTGACATTGTTCAGCAACATTGAAAAATATCAAATTCTTCATAATAATTTACGTTTCAAAAAAATTTTTGAACTTTTCAAAATAACTCAACAATTAGTAATGCAGCAGATAAAAATTGTTTTTTTTCCCCTCCGGGTGTAAAGCGTCAACTTTAGCCCCGCTGCGCTAAACAAAGTTTCCGCTTTACACCTTCGTCAGGGAAAAAAATAGTATACACTCCTCGGGAAGTAAATAAGAAAGCCTCAGATCACATGTTTGTTGACCTCGGCTTCGCCTCGGCCAACAATTACATGTGATCTGAGACATTTCTTACTTTACTTCCCTCGGTGTGTAATATACTATTTAATTTAAAAATATTTCCGCCCATAAAAAAAGCTTCAAATTCTTCAAAATAATTTAAAATAATTTTTTGATAAATTCTTTATTAAAAAAATTTTTTTTAGAACCTAAAAGACTCTTCAATAGTAAAAATTGTTTTTTCCAAAAATGAAAAACTTCCCAAACCGCTCCCAGTTTCAAAATTATACTCAGTTGCAGAAACTTACCTCGCTTGGACGTGCTGTCGGCACTGTTAATAAATCCAGGTACGGCAATCACGAGAACAAAGAGTCCACAGTGTACCCAAAACATGTTTATGTCTTAACAACATTGTTCAATTCCATCATACATAATAATAACAACAACTTCCGGTATTCGCAGGTATATCTGCAACAACCACAAACTTATATATAATATTTTCCAAATTCCGGGCAATTTTAGATTTTGATTTGGAGCCTCCCGTATCGAGCATAATTCCGCAAATCAGTCCATAGTCCCGACAAAAATTCCAACCAACTCTATAACGGCACTCGAGACGAAAATTAGGCTCGTGCTCGGTTAAAATTTGAGTATTTTCGGTTAAAAATTGAGTTTCTATCACGTGGCGACCATTTTCGACAAAGTTCCGTCAGCCGGCGGATTGCGGAGGTTTGCACGACGCGGCACACGTCACTCCACGGGAGGCATCTTCTTCTGCCGGTGGAAGGCTGGAGTATGAAAATATTTGTAGCTCTCTCTCCTCTCCGGGAAGTGGCGCAGGAGTGGGGGGCTGGAGGAGCGGTGGGGGCGCAAGAGTGCAGGAAAGTGATGCAGCAAAGGAGGGAGCTGCCCCCCCCCTCTTTGCCTGGTTGGGCAAGTTCTACGGCTAAAAGAGGGAATGGCGCCCGCAAGCGCGAGCTGGCCAGACTCTCTTGGTCCTACCTCATCAGCATCATCTCTCAGCCGGTGTCTCGCTCGCTCCGGACAACTCACCCTTATCGATTCCTGCGCCATTCTACATATTGTCGAGGTCTCGCTCGCTCTCCGCGGGTCTCTTTCGCCCTCCCAGCCAAAGAATCAATAAAATCGGCCGCTCAAACTCCAGGACCGCTCGCTCACGGGATTTTCAGGAAGCTGGATCCTGAGTGAGCACTGGAGAGAAGAAATCATGGAAATACGGCGGTAGATCATAATCTAGGGTCGAGGGCGCTGCCATTGGGTTTTTTATTTTGGAGGGAAATTTGAAATTTTTCGGAAAAAATTAATTTGTTTATATTTCATAAGATTTAATAAATGATTTTTTAGCATCATAGGACTTAATGAATATTTATTTAAAAAAAACAATTTAGATCGAAAATTTAGGAATTTTTTTCAAATTTTTTTTTTTTTTTTTTTTTCAAATTTAGAAAAAAAATTTTTTTTAATAAGGAAGTTATTGTTCTTCAGTTAAGAAATTAAATTTTCAATAAATTAATTAGATTTTAGAACATGGCACATTTTTTTTACAAAAAAATTTGACCTTGGAAATGAATAATTGAAAAATTTGGAAAAAATTCTTTGAAATTGTAAAAATTGAAAGAAAATTTATCAAATTTGAATTTACAAAAAGAGAATTGATTTTTTGATGATTTAATAAAATTTTTATATATTGAAAATTTTTTAAAAAATACTTACCTTAAAATTTAAACATATTTGAAATATTTATTTCTAATTAATAATTGATATACAAGTTTAAAAAATTCAAATAAAAATTCACTGAATAAATTTTTTTTTTTTTAGTATTTAAAGTAATTAAAAAAGCTGTATGTCAAATCAAATAACTCAATTTTTAATTTTTGCGGTATGTAAATTTTACCTCTGCAATATGTAAAATAATATTTCAATAATTACGAGAAAATTTTAATTTATTTGAGGGCAATTCTCATAAATTTCCATTAAAAAATAAATTTATTTCCACCAACGTTAAAACTTTTTAATAAATTGAAAAATTAAAATGTCGCGGTAGTTTTTTAATCAATTTAATAATTTATTGGGTGTAATAAATTCTGTTTTAAATTTTTGACATTTTGCTTCATTAAAAATGTAATTAAAAAAAATTGTTATTGAAAATTGGAATAAAATTACACTTACCGTATTAATAATTTGAATAAATAAAAGAAAAATGAAGAAAATGCAAGAGCATAAACGTTCCTGCGTTTTATATTTATTTATCAATTATCAATAAATATTACGTATAAGATACACATTAACCGACAACCTAACAATCTACTCGCTCATTTAAATCGACAGAACTCAATTAATCTCAATATTTTTATTAATTAATTAATTAATCAATCAATCAATCAATAATTAATAATCTCACCCTATAACATTTAACCGGAAGAAACTCATGTAATTACTGACAAATATATTAGTAATTGCATAAGACTTCCTCAATCGTGCAAAAATACAGTCTCACTCTCTCCATTCTCACAATTATTATTATTATTATTATCGTTAAATGTATTTGAGGATTAGACTTTACCGATTGAATGATTAGCGTATAAATAGATATCGAGTGACGTGTGAGCAACGTTCGAAAAACTTACAAACTACTTCTTTGTAATAATTGATTTATTTATTTATTTATTAAACCTTTCATTTATTTATTTAAATCCATCACTGGCAGCCTTTGTAAAACATCTTGTTCCTAGTGTAACTTATCTATCATCGATTAGTGATATATATATATATATATATATATATATATATATATATATATATATATATATATATATATATATATATATATATATATATATATATATATATATATATTTTTGTTTTTCATTTATTTATTTATTTATTTTTAATATATTTATACACATATTTATACAAATACATTTTTATAAATATGTATATGCATATATAAATTTTTTTATATTAATTAATTAACTAACATTGGTTTTTTTTTTTTTTAAATTATTTTATCTATAAATTTTCTTAGTCGGCTAAATGATTGAAAAAACCGTCCTTCAACATTGCTCCTCCTGTTGGGAGTTTTTATCCACCCAAAAATCTAAATTTAATTAGTTAGATGAGACGGAAAAAAAATTATATGATATTTTATGTATTTATTGAAATTAAGAAAAAAATTTTTTTAAATTAGTGTGATTAGAATATCACATATGATATCATATATGATCATATATGATATCATATATTGCTACTCATGATACTATATATGATCATTAATGATATTAATGATCATATATGATCACATATGACATCAATGATCACATATGGTCACATATGACATCACACATGTCCATATGCACTTATTATCATGTATGACATTATATGTAATCATGTATATCATTACATATGGTCATATCTGACCATATGGTCTTTTAATAATTTATGACATCATATATGATCATATATGACATCATATATGCCATCATATATGACATTATATATGATCATATATGATCATCTGTTACAAAAATTTTTTTTTCAATCAAAAAAAAAATAATAAAACCAAAAAAACCCTAAACCTGCAAACTAAAAATTTTGGGTGGTCCTCTTACGCATAATTTGTTTCATATTAGATACCTACCAACAAAGATCTTACCCGTGGTAGTACAGTGAATTTCTCAATAAAACCATACAGTTTTTCACATGAGATTAAGTATCAGTATCATTAGTTAAATTTCTTTAGTCAAAAGGCATTTAAATGATTAGTCACGTTAACGATTGACTAAAATCACAATTGTTTTAAAAACCTCGTCACATCGTTACAATTTATGTTTCTGTTTTATTTATATCATTTATTATTAAGTAATAATATCTTGATGTACAGGCATAATCGCACATGATTTGTTCTTACGCAGGTAAAAATGAAAGACGCGTTATTTTAATAATTTAACTTTTATCGATTTCTTAAGTCTTGTAATTTCGTACATACATCTTACAATAATAGTTTAAACGCTCCCGCTATTTTTTACACTTCCATTTTAATTTTTTATGTCCCATTTTTACGACGGCCATCTTGTTGACAGTTTTATCCTTTACTTTTCTTAATCATTTTTCATATTTTTTTTTTTTATATATAATTGCGAATTCACTGTTAAATTCGTAAATATTATTATTATTTTTTTTCATTTCAATTCTCTATAAAATATAACATTTATAAAATACAAAACAGTTTTTTTAATTTGACACTCAATAATACTGTAAAAATTTTATTATAATTAAAATTCATTTATTTTTAAATTAATTCAAAAAAATACATTTTAATTATAATTAAAATTTTTTTACAAATAATTTAAATTACAAATTAAATTTTTTATAAATTAAAAAAAAAATTTATTTTTTTTTTTATTTTCTTTTTTTTTTTTTTTTTATTATAATAATTTTTATTTTTATTCAACGAGAGCATCCATTCTCACGCACACACTCACACGATTTAATATTTAATTGCATTATGCATTAATTTAAATCTCCATTTGTTTATTTATTTATTTATTATTTATATCTCTCAAGTCTCTCTAAACGAATCATCGACAGTGAATCGCTACTTGGGTATATGCGTTATTTATATACTTAGAATAGAAATATATTAAAATTGCAAATTCATACGTTGTGTGTGTGTGTGTTTTTTTTTTTTTTTTTTTTTTTTAATTAATTAATTTATTTATTTAATGGGCCGCGAAGGCTCTTCGAGCACGCCACCGACAATCCTGCGCACTGATTTATTATTTTATTTTAAATTTTAATAATTACTTTTTTAATAATTAACATCGTTTGAACACTCTTATCTCCCCTCGTTACCCCGAAGAGCGAAATTAGATTTATAATTATAGGTTTTTTTTATTTACTAATTTTTTTTAATCAGTTTTAAAGTTGTTCTTTGACGGAGCCTCCGTTTTTTTACTCTCATAACTCAGTAATTTATTTTTAAAAATCTAATTACAATTTTGCAAAAATTTTCCGGAGTAGTTTAATTTTTAAAAAAATTTTGAAAATTTCTGTTGTACTAATTTACTTATAAAATTTTTTTTTTTTTTTGTAGATTAAAAACAGTCGCTGTTTTTTCTTCTACATTCATTGAAATTAAGCAGGAGGCGCCATCCAACATAAGGTAAGTTTATTTTTTATTTTAAACAGTGCTTAATTGAATAAAATATTTTTTTTAGAATTATATAAACTGATAATTATTTTAACAATGATACAAACAATAAAAATTCAGCAAAATTTTATTAAATTTAAAAATCCTAATTTTTTTTCGGCGCCGGGAATCGAACCCGGTACTTTTAATCATCTCTTTCTTCAGTTTGTCATCAAGCTACGCTAAAACTTCTAAAGACTTGAAACAAAGCAAATAATCACTATTTTGGCACCTTAATACTGAAATTTTTCATATTTTGGCATTGAATTATTTAATAAATTTTACCAGTTAATAAAATTCTATAAAAAAAGGAGCCAATAAACAAAACATATTCAAACATTAACGATTAATTTATGAAACTCTAATAGATGTCTTATACAATGATCGATCATTAATATTAGTACTCTTCATGACACTATTAAATTCACTGATAAACAACGCGATAACAAGCCAAGAAGAAACAGTTCAAGTAAACATTTGAAACTTTTTAAAAATACAAACCAACAATATTGATATTCAATATGAAAACGAGCGGGTGTAGAATTACGTAATAAAATCCGACGGTTCTATCCGCCATTTTGTTTAATTAATTACTCAGAAACGTATTTTATTATCTCTGAAAATTTTAAACTTTTTATATATTAATATGTATTTTTTTAAAATAGGGCAGTGTCGTGGACGGTTACGGAGAGCATCCGTATCCCAAAATGTTTCCTACAAGTACATACTATTTAATAATAATTAATTAATTTAATAATAATAATTAGTAGTTCCCGAGGGGGCTAAAGAAGCCTCAATATTTCTCATTATTTTCTTTTATGAAAAATTTGAGAAGAAAATGTCTAATTTAATCTCAAAAGTTACATATTTGAGCACTTTTTTAAAATTATTTGAGAACTTAGTGATGAAATATGGAAGAAAAAAAAGTTCCGTGGCGGAACTTGGAACTAAAACTTGGAACTTGTTTGGCGCCCTCTGGATCTACATATTCAACAACCGTCATTAGATCTAAGGTTTACAAGTATCGTTATTTAAGATGTATTAGTCCTTTTTTGCGTAAGAACGTTATTATCAGATAAATAAAAAACAATGGTATTATTATTAATTATGATCATTATCATTTTTCATTGTTGGTACGGTAAAAAATTTTTCGTCATAATTTCGTCACAAAAAATTGTGTTAATCTTTGCATTACTTCAACACAAAACGTCAGCGTTAACACAAATTTATTCCACAATTTTTTATACCTTTTTCGTGGTAAAATGTTGTTTGTTAGACAATGAATTTAAATTTTCTAAAGAAGTATTTCTAAAATTACAACATAAAATACCCAAAAGGAACCTTTAAAATTAAAATTTAACCTTTATACTAAATAAAACAATGATTATCAAAATCCCATTAATTTTAAATGACAAAAAAGTATCTATGGAATTTTTTAAACACATTACTAGCTAAAATGGCGCCCAAATGAAGAACCATCTTAAAAAATCCATCAAATAAATCATCAACCTAACTAAACAACATTTAACCATTTAAAAAATTACCCAAAAAATAATTTACCGTCCATCAAAGTAAAAACAAAGTCAGTCGGAGCCGAATTGTTCCGTACCGACCCATCCAATTACAATTACCATTATAATTACAATTACACTAATAATAAATACGATAAATCGATAAAAAAGGTATGAAATTGCGAAAAAAACGACGGTATACCTAAAAAAAGATGATTATTAAAGACGATCTTCCTCCTCCTCCTCATTGTCTTCATTATTCTCCTCGCTCTCCTCCTTGTACCCGGGATGCTCGCTGATCGCATAATAATTCCCATTGTAAATAACCCCCAACTCTCTGAGAACGTCACCCCTAATAATGGCTTTAATGGTCCAATTGTAGCACTCCTCGCTCTCGCTCTCCCTGTCCAGCCTCTCGACATCGAGGATCTTGGAACTGAGTCTTTCCAAGATGATCCCGATATCCTTGATACTGAGATGGTGCTTCTGATCGACCGTAAGCTGGTCAATCAGGAGGAGAAACTTCTCAGAAGTGACAATCTCGTCCTCCATTATCGTGTTCTCGGTCTCGGACTCGGAACTATCATGCTCCTGATGGTTGTTGTGGTGCATATGGAACCCCGAGTTCCTGGGAGACTCGTCGTCAGCAGTGTCCCGGAACCTGACGTGGCCCTTGACCATCCCGGTTCTGCGAGTGCCGTCTGAGAGCGAGGAAGGAGGTTGAGGGGAGGGAGTCTGGGTCTGAGTCTGCTGTTGGTGCTGATCCCGTTGGACCGCATGCTGGTCCTGGATGGGTGAGGTAGCAACTGACTTGTGGACCGCAATCCTCCGACCTTCCTCGTGAAGCGCGCAGCAGTGAAAGTCGCACTCGTTGGTGTTGTTCCCGTCGGTTCCATTGACCGGGCTCCCGTTTCTGGTTACCGGCTGATGAATCCGGTTCGAGCACTCGGGAGTGTGAATGTGGATGGTGGAGCTGCTCTCGAAGGAGTTGGTGCCCTGCTTGACTAGCCGGCCGGTTATTCCGGAGTGAGAGTGGGCGCTAGCAGCCCCTGGACCAGTTCCGTAAGAGCTCGGGCTGGTGAAGCTCTTCTGGACCATGTCGTCATGGTTTATCACAGTGATTTGGGGGCTGGCGTACCTAGGGGGCACCAATTCAGGGTGGCCCTTGTCGTACCCCAGCTTGTCGAGGCTCGTCTGGATCACCAGCGAGGGTCGCTGGTTCGGGCCGCCTAGATCCGCCTTCTTGGTCGGCGAGTACTTGGAACTAGAAGGGTCTGTTGACTTGGCCTGCTGACCACCCGGCTGCTGCGTCTGGCTACCCGATCCCGAGGACCGCTGGTCCCAATGGAGCACCACCGTGACCCGGCCCTTGTTGTCCATGATCTTCCACGAGGGCGTTTCATCGTGTAGCTCCAGCGCGTGGATAGTTTCGCAAACTATTTTTGGGATTGCTGAGATAGCTGTGGATAAAGACAAATATTGGTTTTTAGCTAGGTTTTTTTTTGAATTCCTGGTGTCGTTCATCAGACCATTAGATTTTATGTCTTGGTAACAGGGTGCCAGTGTAGTAGCAGTACCTGCGCGGATGATGTCGACTCCTGTTGGACACCACCGCTCCCCATGCCGCAGCAACAGCAGGATTGTGTTGTTTGCTAGGGTCTTCAGGTATTCGCCGTCCTCCACCTGTGTGCCGTCTGATTCTAGCACCAAAGAGACATTTTCGTTCTGTGGCACGCCCAATTTTTCTTTTCCTAAAGATAATGACGATTTGTTAGTTCTAGACTTTTTAAAAGGTTTTTTTTTCGGAAAATTCCATATTTTTAAAGACACTTATACAGTTTTCGACAAAAAAAAAAAAAAAAAAAAAAAAAAAAACTAGAAAAATAATAGTAAAATCCAGAAAATAATTACCTCGATGTAACAGCTCCTCAAAGTTGCTTACGACTAGACCCTTCCGTACGTTACGCCAGCTGTCCCATATCTTGAAAGGTCTCTTGTTCCGTAACTCCTGCGCAAAAATAAGCCTCAATATAGTATAATAATACCTCAATGCCATTGGTTGGAAAAAAGCGTCATAAAAATAATAAACAAAGTACATAAAAAGCTGCTCTTGGAATAACCGAGGTTGGTAACTTTTAAATAATCGCTGGGTATGCTAAATAGAGTATAGTATCTGTACCGGGTCAGAGGAGGATTAATTTACCCTTTATCCACACTCTAATGTCCCTATCTCCTATCGGATTCTCCTGACCACGAGACGAGCATGAGACTCTGTTTATTTATAAATTTATAAATAATCCACCATAACTGGGTTGCTCTGTGTACAACAGCCTAGCGTGGAAGAATTGCTCGGTCAAATGCCTAATGGCAATTTATTTAAAGTCACCAAGCTGGATTTCTGTGAAAAATTACCTCGATTGCCAGCAAATTTTTAAATTTTGAACGAAAAGTCCAATTGTTGGGGAAAAAGGCATGAAATGTTCCTGTTACCTCGCCCACGTCCATCACTTGGTTCATAAACTTGGAAGATGAAGAAGCTGTATAAAAGAGAGCAAGATCCGAAGAAAAACTGAAGAAGTGTCCAGAAAATGGCGAAGAAAGTGTTGGAAAGCAATGATGATGATCAGGAAAATATTAGCGCAATAGGTCATTGGACGGTAAGAAAAAAAATGCGGGCGATGCGACGAAGGGGAGGAGCCCCTGAAGGATCGGGGTTGGGGTGGCATGAAGGAGGATTAGGACGAAATAATGTTTGGGTCGTTCCGCGTTTTCAACAGGGTGGCGCTAGACCGTTTGGGCGCAGACGCAGGCGGCACTTATAGTCGACAACACTGACCTGATTCAATCATTCTTTGGGAAAGGTTGTATTCGTTGAATCCCGAACTGATAAATGGAATGGAATGGAATGGAAATAAGGACACGGAGATTTGGACGTTAATCTGGATGAGCTTGTCGATCTTAGTATGAATAGACTGGAAGCTGATGACTAAAATAACCAAGAGAACAAAGGTTGTCTCGGTAAATTAAAAACGAGCTCGACAAAACCATTCTTTGAATAAATACTGACGAGGTCGCGATCGTTAAATGTGAAGGACGTATCGATTCCGAAGATGCAGACGCCAGACGTTAAGTTATAGCTATACTTTAGTGTAAGCTATCAGGCAGGCATGGCGCCCAATTCCGGATTTAGAGTGATCAAAAGTTTAAGGAGGGTTCTTAATTCCGCCGTTCCTCATTTGGGATTAGGCTTCGATCTGAGGTTCATCATACGGGAACCCAAGAAAGAGACCGATAAATAGAAAAAGGGTGAGGAGGAGGACGTCCCCAATATCCTAGGCCACCCACACTTGCCCCGCTCCCTTACCTTCAATCAGGGAACTCGAACGGCCGTGTCACGGGGTCATCTACCAGCCGAGGGAAACTGGGTCACGGATTATATTTGGGCCAGGAGGTGTTGGTCCACAATCTAACAATATAAACTAAACTTGAAGCACTTGCCACTGAATTGGCTGATGTGTTCTTGAATTGTGTTGCCGTTCACTTACAGATTGATTGATTGATTAATTGATAGATTGCAGTGGTTTAGCATAAGGACTATCATTAACACCACTCATAACTTTACCTCTCTTGCCATTACGTCATATCCCAGCAGGTCTCGGGACCGTCCCACTTGGCACTTGTTAAAAAGTGAATTTGGCACTTGGCATTATTGGTTCCCGAGCCAACCAACGGCTCCCGGTCACCAGAACCATCAAGCAGGATGGAAGAACCTCGGGAAGACCATCAGTTGGATGAGACTCTCGTCTTCTTGGATGTTGGATCTTGATTAGCACCAGGCAGTCAAGTCACTTGGTTAAATGTTGGAGAGGCGCACCTTGGTCCATATAAACTTGGCCTCCTATGCGACACCCCAACCACCACCACCACCACCAGCACCAGCACCACCAGTAGCTACCACCAGCCAGCACTACGACCTAGCTCCGTCGACGGACGCGCGTCGTCTGCGCGGCCGTTCGACGCCAGCACCACCGACGGTTAACCCCGACGGGAACGCCACCACGAGGGTTTCAGGAACCAGCCCGAGGAACCGACGCCCCAATGGTCAAGAGACAACTTATAGAGGCACACCCTGCTCTGCCACAGTTACTCCGCTGCCAAGGTAGTCTTCATTTACAATTCATTCCTTTTTATAATTCACTGCACTGACACTCTAGGCTGACGAACGAGGAATCAACGTTGACTAATGAACTAATCCTAGATGATGATCTCCAATTATGGTTGCTGTCCTGGACCTCTGGATGGTGGATCCCTGCTGATGCCCGTCGACTGGCAATCTGCGGGGAAATGTTTGTTCAAGGAATAAGTGATTAGATGGCTGTTTTTTTTTTGGGTAAATTGTGTTAAATAGAAACTAGTTACCCGTCTTAGGTGAGGTGTCTTAGACGGCCCTTATGGACTAGCTCCCGTTCTTACTGCGGCGAATCGAGAATTTCCGTAGATCGATCCTACCGGGCGCACCGTTTACCAATTACCTTCCTACTATACTACTACTCCCGTTCTTTCCTCTTTTTTTTTACAAACAGATGATGAGGCCGGGGAGGGAGTGTCTCGCTTACTCAGGAGATCCTCAAGGTGTCTCTTACTCTCTTTCTCGATGCTGCCTGGCTCGAGCGAACAGGATGCCTAACTGAGATTATGATCACGGGAAAATGGACGGGAGAAAACACTCGCGCCGCTCGAGGGGTTAGCACGAGCGGAATAGGTTATTGCAAGATCCATTCACGGAAGTTAAGTTTGAATTCTGGGAGTTTATTGGTGAGGGATACAAACGCGGCTTGCAGCTCATGGAATTTTTTTTGGAAATTTTGGAAAAAAAATTTTTTTTTTTTAATTTTTTAAAATTTAATTGCAATTTTACTAATTTTGTAAAATTTTTTAAAAATAAAATTTTATGAATTTTTTTTTTCAGATGAAAAAAAAAATTTTTTTTTTTTTTTAATTTTATAGAATTTTTTGAAAATAAATTTTTTTTTCTTTTTAAAAATTTATTAACAATTTTACTAATTTTATAAAGAGTTTTTTTTAAAAAAAATTCTTTAAATATAATTATTAAAAAATTTTTATTTTTTATAAATTAAATTTTTTTATTGCAAAAATTGATTTTTTTATTCTTATTAAAATTAAAATACAATTTAGAAAATTATTGACATTAATTTTGGAATTTTTACGTTTTTAATTACTAATAGAACTTTTTAAAAAAATTCAAAAAATCGCGCGCCTTATAGAGGGCGCCAAAATAAAGAATAGCATCATTTGTAATCAACAGAAATTTTCAAAACATAACCTAATCAACGTTCGTCGTAAACACAAGCCAGTTGTGTTTTAAAAATTCCATTGTTCATAATTTATAAATTAAAAAGTGTATAAAAATAATTACAAGTAAATTACATAATAATAATTGACAATGGGTAAAAAAAGAACAATTACACCGTCATCATCATCATCATCATCATCTAAAAATATTAAAGTTGAAGTAAAAGACGAAATCAGTAAGTGTTTATTTATTTACATTGAAATTAACAGATTCTAATAATCATTAGATTTTTTAATTAAAAAAAAAATTTTTATTAATCTATTTGTCAAAATTTTTTTTAATTTTAAATGAAATTTTTTTTCTTTGTAATAATTTTTTTATAATTGTTAAAAAATTATGAAATGTCTGCTAATTTTAATATTTATTTATTTTTAAACAATGAATTGAGAAATTTTTATTAATTAATTATTATTTTAATAAATTAGATGACAATGAAGTGGTCGTAGCCCGTGATCGTCTAAAAGGAGCTTTAAGGGAATTACTACGTAACAGCGATGAAGGATCTTCTGGAGATTCTGATAATGAAAGAGATGGGCCGGAATATAAACCAACTCCTATAAAAAAGTATGCATTATTATTATTATCAATTAAACATTTAAAAAAAATTATTGTAATTTTTAAGTCATTATTATTATCATTATAATTTTAGAATGTCAAATTTATTATAAGAATTTTAATAATAATAATAACAATGGCAATAATCTAGGCTTTAAAATTGCAAGAATTTTTAATATTGTTTAATTTTTTAAATTATTTTATAAAACTAGAACACGACAAACTCCAATGCGCAAATTAAAAAAAAAGAAGCCACTAGCAGCAGACCAGTCATTCCACCACACATATGTGATGAAACTCTTCGACAGAAGCGTCGACCTGGCAAAATTCCGCGAAGACACTCCTCTGTACCCGATCTGTCGTGCGTGGCTGGCCAATCAGCCAAGGAATCCCAACTTGGTCCCAAAGGAAAGGACTCCCAGTCCGGAGATTGTCGAAGAAGTGCACAAGGACACTAGTTTTGAAGACTCCAATGGAGAATTGAGAGATGTATTTAACTTACCGGCACCTAAACCCGCTGAAGAAGCTTTCCCGAGGAACCGCATTCCTTCTCCAGTTCGCCAGCCGAAGGACAAGCTTGATCTTAATTATGTAAGTTTAAAAAATTTTTTTTAATTAAGAAAAAAAATTTTTTTTTTTTAAATGTATAAATTTAATTTTTTTTTTTTTTTTTTTTTTTTTTTTTAAGGATGGAAAATCTTTAAAGTCTAAAGAGACTTTAATGAAAAGTCATAGACAACATTGGAACGCAGTTCGTCGTAAATGGCACAAGCAGGCTCAAAAAAAGGAAAAAAGATTTCAAAAAAGCGCTAATATATTGGAAATTATTTTTAAAAGGTAAATTTATAACTTTTTTAAATTATTACTAAATAAAATTGAAAATAAAAAATTAAAAAAATTTTTTTCAGGGCACAAACGGAGTTTGAGTAATTAAAAAAAAAAAAAAAAAAAAGACGTAAAAATTCACTTGACATTTATTATTTTTTTTTTTTTGACACATATACTTGACGATAATGAAAAAAATTTAATTATAAAAAATAAAAGTCAGAATAAGAAAAATTTTAGTTTAAAAAAATTTATTTTTTTAATTTATAAATTTTTCGACTTTAATTTTAAAATAGTAATTTTAATTCATTGAATTTAAAATAAAATAAAAAAAAATTAATTAAATACATTAAACTAGCAACCTTGCAGTCACTATGCTGACACATAGATAAATTTCTTCTTTATATAATTTTAATTAAAATAAAAACTTACCTTAAAAAAATATAAAATTTTGCTCTTAAAAATTCAAGGGAGCAAAATAAAAACAAATAAATTTGAAATAAAGAATTATTTAATGAATTTGCGTCAATTACATTGACAATTAGCGGTAACTTACATATATATATATATATATATATATATATATATATATATATATATATATATATATATATATATATATATATATATTTATTTACTTTCAATTAATTAGAATTCACGCAAACACCATTATCGTTTGGTATTTTCTCTCAAATAATAATCAATAATAATTACCGAAAATAATTAATTAATTTTTTTATTACAATAATTAATTAATATAAACCCGCAGCTATCAACGATTAACCTCTTATCACTCCATATAAAATATTTATGAAATGAATAAAATCTTTAATTCGTTCATACCTATTCTAGATTCCGATACTTTGCCTATCATATAAGATATTAATTTATTTACTTTTATATTCGCTAATTGCAGTATAAAATTTTAAATATCGGCAGCCATTTTCTCCAGATACTTATTAAAAAGCATCAAATAATAATTTACTTAATTAAATTTATTTTTAATTTTTTTTCCCGGAAAGGAAGAAATCCTAAAACAATTTGGCTTTTTAATCTCGGGTAGTTTTCCGAGCTTCACTTTTCAGTAAGCGAAAGCTCAAGCACCTGACGAAAGGTTTCTTCTTCGAGCAGCCGTCTTTGCTCGTCCTCCAGCTGCTGCTGCTCAGAGAGTCTCAGAGCGAGCTTTAATTGGTCAGCAGTGTCTGGAATCAGATCATGGTTCCGCTGGTCTTCCAGGACGTTTGATCTGGAACTGGTCCTACCATTTTCGCCCAGGGACTCCGAGGTCTCTTGATAAAATTCCAGGCTCTCTTGTATTGCTCTAAAAAAATTAACAATTTTATTAATCGTCTACTAAAACAATTAATTAATTGTATTTAACAAAGCCTGATCGATGATTAAAAATTTTTTAGAGTTAAAAAATTAAATATTAAATTATTTTAATGAAAAAATTTTTATAATTATTAAATTTAGTGCTTTAGTTAAAGAATAATCTTTAAAATATTATTAGTGCGTTGGGGCTCAACAAAATGGCCGTAATAAATTTACAAAATGGCGGATACTTTTTAAATTTGCCTCGGGATCAATAGGAATTTTTATTTTTAAAATTAACCAATAAGGAAGGTTATTTTTTAAATCAACCAATGAGAAACAAGCTTTTATTTTTTCACTTTTATAATTTGAATTATACTCAGTAGAATCTTGGATTATATAATTTTTTCAAAAATTGTGAGGTTCAATTTTTTTTTTTAAATTTAGAAATTTTTTTTTAAATTTGTTAAATTTGTGATAATTAATTTTTTTTTTAATTGTTCATTTTTTTATTTATTTTTCAAAAATGCAATGCAATTTTTTTATTTGATTTTATTGAAATATTAAAAAAAAAAAAAAAAAAAAATGCACAATTAACAATTAAAAAAAATTGATTACCACAAATTTTACAAAATAAAAAAAAAAAATAATAAATTAAAAAAGAAAAAAATTGAATCTCACAATTTTTGAAAAAATTATATAATCCAAGATTCTATTGAGTATAATTCAGTTTATTCTGAAATTTTTTAATAATTAAACAGCGATCAGACTTAAATTGATAATTAAAAAAAAAAAATTCAAAAATTTCTAATAAACCCGGACCCACCTGACTGACGTGAATCGAAACCATGCAAAATAATAAAAGAATTAAACAAATAAAGCATGCAAAGACAAACAAATATTCAGAAGATGATACCTTTGAAGTTGTCGCTCTTCTTCGGGCAACATGTTCGGAGTGGTGGGTCTCGAGGGCTTTTGGGCTCTCAAAGCTTCCCAAATATCAACCTCGTCCCTTTCACTGCCGGCCTCGAGTAAACTTTGCTGAATAGCAAACTGGAGTAAATCGTCTTCTTCCTCAATACTGAACTGCGTGCGATCGAGCGCACCGAGTTTGACGTAACCAGCTGGTGCTTCGAAGCAAATATCATCAACAATGCACGTCGTTCGGGGACCCTCTTGGATTCTCTTTACATGCGGCACTTCTTGGTCCAATCCAAATATGTTTCCGAAGGTTATTCTCGCGTTCAATACGTGAAACAGCGGGATTTCTGGTAAATAATTAAATTATTTAATTTTATAATTTATGATACAAGGTCATTAATTATTTACCTATTTTTACAGGAAAGCCTGAAGGCAATTGCATTTGAATAAAATTCTTAAGTTTGGCAAAATGAGTGCTGGATATCGCCATCAGGTCAACGATTGGCATGATCTGTTCTTGGAGACTCAGTGGATATTCTTCAGACAACCACAAAGTCGCTCTGAATTTTTGAATTTTTGTCGTTACTTCTTTAGGTCTGCCGATGTCTCGGCCATTTAAATCAACTTCAGGGTCAAAATATTCTTCGGGAGTTATATTTGAAGGGTTTCCTACATTAATAAATTCTTCCTACATTAAAAAAAAAAAATTAAAATAATTAATTTTTATTTTAAAATAAAATTTTTTTTAATCAAAATTATTATAAATAATTTTTATTTAATTTTTTTTTTTTTATCAAAATTGAATAAAAATTATTGATGAAAAAATCAAATAAATTTTTTAATAAAATTTTTGATAAAAAAATTTAATAAAATTTTTATTGAAGAAATTAATTAAAAATTCTTAATAAAAAAATTTAATTAAAATTTTTGGTAAAAAAATTTTTTTAGTAATTCCAAAAAAAGTTTTATTACTTAAAAAATTTTTTCACCTATTTTAATCTTTAAAAAAAATTAATTAATTAATCAATTAATTTTATTTTAATTTTAAAACTCACACTACACGTAGCACCACCATTTTCTTCCTGCTGTTGTTCAGCAATACCAAGGAATGATTGAAGAGGAGTACGAGGCGCATGAGACCGTACTTTATCGGCTTCAGATAAATGTTCAAGACGTGTTTTACTGATCAGTTCAACATTACTGGCACTGAAGACTTTGCACTCGTGGCCATTTACCACTTCGCTCTTGTCTGACCTCCAGCCCCATATGCCGGCTTTGTTCCTCTCGAAACTTATTTTATCGGTGTCGACGTAGGTCGTTACTATTGGGTTGGTCAGGCGGGCCATTATGCCCTCTTCCGAGGGCACCATCAGCTGGACATTGTCATCGTCTATCAGCTTCATGTGTTCTACGTAAACTTTCCGGGTTTCGTGATCCACTTCCATCATTGTAGCGCCGTCGTCTTCAATTTAAATAATTTAGTTAATCATCTTTACTAGTTTGATAAAATTTAATTTTTCTCAAAATTTAATCACAATTTTTTTTTACGGGTTTATTTTGTGTTACGGCTAAATTTTAGTTGATTCGTAACCAGAATTAGTAATTATAATTTTTACAAAGAAATTTTTCAAAAAAAATTTAATTAAAAAAAATGAATTTTTTTAAATTGCACTGTAGTGTCGTCTTAACTATTGGCGTTTTTAAAAATATAAGCTCATCCCGATGTTACACTCATCAAGAGCTTTCATTTGAGTACCCACATGCATTTTTATATATTTTTCATATTTATATATATAATATATATATAAATATATAAAATATATGAAAAATTGATGTGGGTACTCAAATGAAAGGTCTTGATGACAGTAACATCAGGATGAGCTTCTTTCTTTAAAAATGTCAATAGTTCACAAGATACAAGGTCATTTCTTAATTATATATCTAAAGATACAGAATTTTCAAACGCAACCTAAATACTTATCATCATAAATTGCTAATTAATTTATTAATTACAAGGGACAATGATGTGCTAAGGTGGATTTTTTCGGGATACTAAATCACCTGGTGTATCTCCAACCATGCGGAAGACATAGCTCCGATCGCACCTAATAGTCACAGGTGCACTTGGTACGTCTTCTTAAATTGCATTAATTGTATGCAAAGACAAAAACATGCGAGTTTTATTTTTTATAAATAAATTAATATTTTTTTTTTTTTCAAACTTACTCTGACCCTTGAAGACGTAACTCAGATTACCACGCTGCCAATTTGCGTGATCGAAACCGAGTAATGTTGTGTCTATTCTTACGTTGCTGCCTTGTTTGTATACTTTGTATGTATCACTTGGACACATACGCGATGCCAGAGGGACTGAAAAATAAATATTATTATTTATTAATTATTACTTAATTTTTTAATCTTACAAATTAGAATTTATTATTTTAAATTTATTGAATTTTAATTATTAATTGAAAAAAAAAAAAAAAAAAAATTTATTTAAGGCAATAATTAAAAAATTGATTATAATTTTTTAATTAATATTTAATAATTAATTTTTGTTGAATTTTTATGATGAAAAATTAAAAAAAAAAAAAAATTATATGATGAGTAATTTTAAAAAATTAAATCGATTAAATATTTAATAGAAAAAAAAAAAAAAAGTACTATTAATAACCGGTAGGAAACTAATCAAAGATTATAAATATTACTTATTAATATTTCAAGGCTAATTGATAAATAATTCATGCCAGGCTTTCTATAATACTTTACCAAGAACTACCACTGTAATAAATAATTCATTAAAATCAAAATAATATCCAAATAAAAATTAATTACCCCAGCTAGTAAATTCCCACTTCATTTCAACGTAAAAATCCGGGGCCTGTTTTAGCTTGTGAAGTAGCTCCGGGATTCCATCAATCCGGTTGCAATATCTTTGGTAGTCTCTCCGTGCCAGGACCATTTGCAAAATTTCTGGGTTGCCCGTGCCCGTCGCTTCTTGTACCACTAAAAAAATGTACAAAATTATTATTATGATTAAAAAAAATTAATTAGACTTATTTGAGAGGATTGAGAATTTTTTTTTGATAAAAAAAAAAATTACCGCTCCATCCTTGGGTGTTTTCAGTGTAAACATTGGCCTCATGATTCAACAAAACCTCAACAGACTCCTTGTATCCCAACGTTACTGCTAGCATCAAAGGTGATCTGCCTCTATTGTCGTGCTTCTCTTTGTCATGCTGCAATTAAATATTTTATTAATCATTTAATTATTTATTATTTAATATTTAATTAATAGAAATAAAAATTATGACTTGAGATTTATATTTCATCATTAAATTATTTTTTAATTAATTATTGTAAATAAAAATAATTAAAATTTAATTTTTAATAAAAATTAAAAATAATTTTTTTTTTTTAAATTAAGATCAAATTTTTTAATTTTATTTAAAAAAAAATTATTTGAAATTTTTCGTAAAATTTTAAATATTTAAAATTTAATTGAGTAAATTAAAAAAAAAAATCATTAAATTTTTATTTTTATTTTTTAAAATATTTAATACTAATTTTTTTTTTTGGCAAAAAAAAAAATTTTTTTTAAATTTGCTTATCAAAAAAAATTAAATATTTTATCAATAAAACTTTGTCAAAAAAAATCAAACAATTTTTTTTATTAGTAAAGAAAAACGTCGAATGTCTGCTGCAATCATTATAATTTTTAAAATAAATAATATTTCAAACCTAACAAATAAATTTAAATATATAATATTAATACAAATACAAAGTAATTTATATTTATGCGGCTTCCCAACAAATATGGCTTCAAATCCTAGTTACCCGCACGACCACAATAATTAATTATTCACACTTGCATACCCACAAGCTAATAAAAATAAAATTATAATAAAAATCAAGAAAAATATTTAGATGAGATTAAAGTTAGCAGTCACTAGATAATTTTTTAATTTTTTTAACTAACAAATTTGTTTTGAAAAAATATTTAAAAAAAATTGCATTTTTTATTTTTTTCAAATTTTGACATGTCAATGTTTTTTTATAATTTTTTTTTGCCATAATTAATTGTTAAAAAATTTGTTTAAAAAAAAATAAATTGACACGTAGAAATTTAAAAAAATTATATAATCCAAGATTCTACTGAATATAATCTAAAAATTATTTAGTATAATCTGAATTATGTGTGATATTATCTGAAATTTTTTTTCACCACAGATTACACTGAGTATAATATAAGAAGATATGCAGTGTAATTTTTTTTGTTCTTTCCGAGTACCATATGAAAAAAATTAAAAAAAATTAATACAATAAAAATAAAATAATAATCAGATCTCTGCTGATTAGTATTAAATTGTCACAAATTAATAAAATTAAATGACACCTTGAAAGTGAATTATTTCAGATAATTTAAAAAAATTCTCCATACCTAAAAAAGTAAAAAAAAAAAAAAAAAAAAAAATTAAAAACTTGCAATTAAAATAAAAAATAAATAAAAATAAAATTACCTGATTAGTTGACAGGAGTCTGTCAAGCTCATTGTAATAATTGTTCCATACGAGCCAGTGCAGCGGATAAGTCTCTTTTATTTTATCAATATTCACCATTTCTCCAGTATGTAAAAAAACTACTCAGACCTTATGTTAAGTCAGAAGGTATATATAATAAAAATAAATAAAATATTCAGATTAAAAAAATAGTGTCTGTTACATTAAATATTATCTTATCAATTTTTATCAGTAATCAGTAATTATTATTATTAGTATAAATAATAATAATAATATGAGGTGTCACGACTGGAGTGATAGCCACGAGGTAGACACAGACACATACCTCTTGTAATAAAAATTCATAACGAGTGTAATGAGCAAATCTCCATTGACAATTGGTCCGACGCAACCAAAAAAATATTAGTCCTTAACTTTTGCTTGCTTTTGCTGCTTATTGTCACGAGGCGTCAAAGTTAACTGATTATTTTTATTATTATCATTATTATCAGATTTTTTTTACGAGTTTTTGTTATTATTTGTGTCTAGTGTCACTCAGTGCCGGAAAAAAAAATTTATGCGGAATTTTCGGGAACTAAATTTAAATTTTATTCAAACTCAAAATTTATAACACTGAAGTTGACAGATATTAAAAAATTTTTTGCAATTAAATTATTAAAAAAAAATTTTAACATGTAAAAATTTTTAGAAACATTTTTTTATTGTAATTAATTTGTTAAAAAAATTTTTTTTATTAACAGCTGATCGCTATAACTTCAGAATTATGAAAATTTTAATTATTTTGAAGGTTAACCTACAAATTTTTTATTGTTGTGATTTATTTAAAAAATTTTGTGTAAATTAGGGTGAGTAAAAAATTTTTTTATTTAAGTTAGTTACAAAATTATTTTTTTATTTTATTTAATAAATAAATTTTGAAAATTAATTCAGCTGATAGTTGATAATTTTAAGAATTTTTGTAACAAATAAATTATTGCACAAAAAAATTTATAAAAAAAATTGACATTTAAAAATTTTTAAAAACTACAAATGCAATTTTTTTAAAATAATTTTTTGGAGCAAATTTATTTGTTAAAAAAATTATTAAAGTTAGCTGTCATTTGACAAATTTTAAATTTTATTTAACAATAGAATTAATTCTAAAAATTTATTTAAAAAAAATTGCATTTTTAATTTTTTAAAATTTCTACATGTCAATTTTTTTTGTCATAATTTATTTGTTAAAAAAAATTATTAAATATCTGCTAAATGAATTTTCATAAAATTTTCTAGGTTATAAAATCTGTCATTTAAGTGTTGTAGATGTCGCGCCGGAAAATTGGAGTGGTTATTGGTGAGTGAGAAACATGAAAAGTCTAAAGCTCCGTCGTGTCACTTACTGATCGTTTGACGTCACTGATTAGACCGCCAAGATGGTTGTCAATGTTGATAAGTGGTTACCGTAGGAAATACCAGTGCCTGAGGTGGTTGCCAATTGATTAACATCTATTTATTGTCAGGAATTCCCAGTGCGCGATAGTGCGCTCACAGAAAGAACCATTGGAATAATGTCTGTTAAGTGATTGCAATTTGTTGGTGCCTGGGTCCAGGCGACACTAATTCATTAGTTATCAATTAAATATATTTCTTAGTCTTTAAGTAATTATTATTATTTATTTTATTTCTGTCACTATTATTATTATTATTATTATTATTGTCAATATTAACATTGGTATTAAAATTAATAAACAAAGCGACGAGCCTGAGGATGGCAGAGGGCGAGGATGCCGAGCTACGTCGGGCGCTTGACGTCGTCCAGTCGATGATCGAGATCTCCGCTGAGAGACTCGAGGGACTCAGGACCAAGTGCTCGACCAGTGCTGAGCTTACTCAACAGGAAATTCGGACTCTTGAGGTAGGTGCAATTTTTTTATTTTTTTTAAAGGGAGATTTGTTGTTGTTATTGATTTTTTACGTGTGTTTATTTTTTCAGGGGAAATTGATTAAACTTTACTCAAAACAACTTGTGACTAAGTCGAAACTTGCTGTTGAGTCTCTGCCACCTGAGATGAGACAGTATCCATCGCTGTCACAGTGGTTGAGGGTGGTTGGACTTACTCCGGAGTCTATTAATGTAAGTTTTTTTTTTTTTTTTTATAGATTTTTAGATTTTTTATCTAATAATTGAATATGAAAATTAAGTTAGCAGTTAATTGATAATTTTATTTTAATTTTATTTAACAATTAAATTTTTTTTTTAAAAATTGCATTTGTAATTTTTTAAAATTTCTAAATATCAATTTTTTTTTTCATTTATTTTTGCCATAAATTATTTGTTAAAAAATTTTTAAAATTAATAAATAATTGCTAAATTAATTCTCATGAAAATTAAGTTAGCCGACATTTAAAAATTAAAAAAAAATTTTTTTTTTTTAAATTTGAAAAACTATAAGTGTAATTTTTTTTGTAGAAATTATCAGATATTTTTAATTTTTTTTTATTTAATATTTATTGAGAAATAAAATGTTAGAATTAACAAGTATATTTTCTTAAAATGTATATCGCTCGACGCAATATTTACATATTATATCTGAAATTTATATGAGTGTTGTGTTATCTTTTAATTTTATATTTTTCATATCTTAAAATAGATTTCATTTTAAGGTACACGTTTTTTACGTCGATTAAAATATAATAATTGTCAAAATTAATTATCTTTAAAAATTTTTTATCTTCAATGAAATTTTAATTTTATATTTTAATGATAGCTACTTTTGAAAAAAGAAATTGAGCATTATTATTATTATTATTATTATTATTGATATTATCTATAAGTGCTCTATCTCTAGATACATAATTAAGAAATAACCTTGTATCTTGTGAAGTATTGACGTTTTTAAAGAAAGAAGCTCATTCTGATGTTACACTCTTCGAGACCTTTCATTTGAGTACCCACATCAATTTTTCATATATTTTATATATTTATATATATTATATATATGTATATATGAGAAATATATGAAAAATGCATGTGGGTACTCAAATGAAAGCTCTTGATGAGTGTAACATCGGGATGAGCTTATATCTTTAAAAACGTCAATAATAATAATAATAATAAAATTTTTCAGAATGTATGTACTAAAGCTCAAACACTAGAAGCATTAAAAGAAAAATCAGAGCGTGAATTAAGCACAATGTTAGGAGAAAATAATTCCCGACATGAAGAAGAATTACGTCGTCTTTGCCGAGCTCTGCACAACCTCCGTCGTTACATTGACGTTCTCCTTGAAGGAGACAAAGATACCGACATGAATTTATACTGGGACTCATGGGATCGTCATCAGCTGCGTAGCGGGCCTTCTCCGCGACCTGTAAGGTCCCGAACAACCCGAAGTTCAGTGCCATCCGAAGACAGTATTCCTTACCACAACAATATTAATGTAAATAACGACCTCCTGAGCCAGTCCTCTTCGATAATTTGCCTCACGAATAGCCCACCGTCGACCCCTCGGCTCAACAAGCACGAGCGAGCCAACGTAAAGTTCCCCACGACCCCGCCGCCGAACAAGAAACAGAGCCCGCAGCCTCCTGCGGATGTCTTTCCGCTGACTAAGTCAAAGTCCCACGAGTCCCAGCTTGCTAATCGACTGGAGAACGGCGAGACTGAGCATCCTAGAAGGATTAGACTCCCCACTGAACCAGGGTCTGGTACCAGCAACGCTAATATCGCCAATGATACTCTGAACATCAGCAGTCCTATTAAATCTCCGCCTTACTCTAGTGCTGAGAGTGATGACAACAGTTTTAAAGGGACTGTTACCAGCCTTCAGGTTAGAATTGTTCATTTTTTAATAATACAAATGGTTTAATCTATATTATTAAGAGAGTAAAATAATTTATATCTCAAAAAATGTCAATAATTAAAAAATTCCTTTGTATCTTGTCAACTATTGATATTTTTAAAGAAATAAGCTCATCCTGATGTTATACTCATCAAGAGCTTTCATTTGAGTACCCATATCAATTTTTCATATATTTATATATATATTATATATATTATATATATATATCTATATATGAAAAATATATAAAAAATGCAGGTGGGTACTCAAATGAAAGCTCTTGATGAGTGTAACAACAGGATGAGCTTATATTTTCAAAAAAATCAATAGTTAAGTAAGTACAGTAGGTAAAAAATTTTTTTTATTTTTTCATCAAAAAAAAAAAAAAAGTTTCAATTTAAATAAATTTTTAACCTGATAAAAATGCAAATCTATTTCAGGTTCCAAAATCTCCTCGCACTCCGACAGTGACCCGTGGAATGGGTCACATAATAAACCACCGTTTCACGAAAACCTTCAAGATAAAGACAACGTGCGACTACTGCGACAAGCAGATGTTCATCGGAACGGGTTTGAAGTGCAAGGAGTGCAAGTACAAGTGCCACCGGGACTGCGAGTCAAAGGTCCCGCCGTCTTGCGGGCTTCCACAGGAATTATTCGACGAGTTCAAGCGAACGCACCAAGCTGACAGCCTGGCAAACGCTTCTCCGACTCTGAGCAAGCCTGGAGTGACATCTCCGAACCACCACCACCACCACATCTCGAATCTTCTGAGCTCGTTGAACCGCAAGGACCGAAAGCGGCCGCACTTGCACTCGCCGAGCAACATACCGTTCACGAGCGCTGACTCAAGTTCAACTACCTCGAGCTGCAACAGCTCAACTCCTTCTAGTCCAGCGTTACTGCCGGGTAATCAGACGACTAGTCAAACGATAAGTGTCAACGTTACCAGCACAGCTACCAGCACCCACTTGCCGACAGTCAAACAGCAGTTTCACTTCCCGGAGGTGACTCTTAACGAAAAGACGCTGATGGTCGACGGGCAGCACGGCCGGCTGGACAGCACCATCATGTCCAGCGACAGCGACAAGACCGTCAGTGTTTCTGGCTCGGGAAGTGTCAGCACTGACTCGGAGCGCACTCCGGTGAGAGTCGACTCTCAAGACTCCCAGGTGTCTGACGGAGAACCTGGAGACAGCCGCTGGCCGAGGCAGAACAGTCTCTCGATGCGCGAATGGGAGATTCCCTTTGATGAGCTCAAGATTGGCGAGCCTCTCGGCACTGGCAGGTTCGGGACTGTCTACAGGGGCAACTGGCATGGAGATGTGGCGATCAAGATGCTCAATATGGACCAGTACTCCGACAACAACAAAACTCTCGAGGCTTTCAAGCTGGAAGTCGCGACCTTTCGCAAGACCAGGCATGAGAATCTTATTCTTTTCATGGGCGCTTGTATGAAACCTCCGGATCTTGCTATTGTTACCAGCATGAGCAAGGGGATGACTCTGTTCACTCATATACATTTGAGGAAGGATAAGTTTAATATGAACAAAACTACTGTTATTGCTCAACAGATCTCTCAGGTAATTTTTTTAACTCTTAAATTGATAAATTTAAATTTTTATATGAAAAAACTTTTGTTAAATTGCACTGTACTTTCTTAACTACTAATATTTTTAAAGATATAAGCTCATCCCGATGTTACACTCATCAAGAGCTTTCATTTGAGTACCCACATCAATTTTTCATATATTTTATATATTTATATATTTTACAAATACCATATATATAAAATATATAAAAAATGCCATGTGGGTACTTAAATGAAAGGTCTGTTTAAGTGACACTCACGAGCCGGCTTAGAGTTTAATTAAATTAAATTTAATTATTTAGAGTAAATAATTCAATAGAGCTAATTTTTTTTTTTTTTTTTTTTTTTTTTTAAGAAGAGTTACTCGGGGTGTAAACACGATAACTTTTGAAAAACACCATTTTTTACCCGGATTTTTGTTTCTATCTATTCGTATGATCACCACGGAGAACTCTATTGAAAATCTTGCCTCAATATTGTTTCGTTTAATTATAATTAATATATTTCGGATGGCAGTTAGACCGAATTTTCTACCCGTCGATCAGCCTTACAGTTTAAATTTATTTGAGGAGTAAATACAGCCGAGCTTATTACACTTGTACTATTTTACTCTTGACTATTGTTCGAAATCACCAGAAGGTGGCGCGGTAGTATACTTCTACCAGGATGTACAGTTTCTCTGAAGAAAAGGCAGGCTATTAAAAAAACAAACGTTTTTAAAATACTTATTTTAAAAATACTATTTATTGTGTACTTTAACACTTATTAATTTATATTACGTTCATAAATTTAATTTTCACTCTCGATATTTTATTTCAATTCTTAAATATTTATACAAACTCGAGATACTTTTTTTTCTATGCTTCATTGTAATGTAAGGTCTAATTAAGCTCGCTTTTTTTAAATTTAACTTTACCAGAAAATTATGTTAAAATATAAACTAACCAGGGCTTTTCAATCAAATGTTGTATAGCTTTTAGTTTTTAAAATTTTTTACTGCGTAAGAAGGCCAGGGTTCGATTCCCGGCGCCGTTAAATAAAATCCATTAATTATTAATTCATGTTTTTTAATAGTCAAAAATTTTTATTGCATCGGTACTAACTCATAGTGTTTATAAAACTCCCAACTCGTAACTTTTACAAAAAATAATTACAATAAAAATAAATTATGCAACTTTTTAACTGTACCAAGGTAAAACAATTTTTGAAAAATTTTTTTTTATATTATTTATTTATTTCTTATATTAAATTTTTTAATAAAATATTTTTTTTTTCCAGGGAATGGGTTATCTCCATGCACGCGGAATAGTTCACAAAGATCTCAAGAGCAAGAACATATTTTTAGAAACTGGCAAAGTTGTAATAACTGACTTTGGTTTGTTCAGCGTTACAAAACTCTGCTACGGCAACAGGTAAATTTAATTAATCAAATATTATCATTTTTTTTATAAAAAAAAATTAATAAAAATATTTATTAAATCAGAATAAGTGATGGATTAAGCATTCCACCCGGTTGGCTGTGTTACCTGTCTCCTGAAATAGTCCGAAGGCTCCGACCGCAGCATACCAGGGATCAAGAAGAACTAGCCTTTACAGAAGCATCAGATGTCTACGCCTTCGGGTTTGTTTTTTTCTTTAATAATTATTAATCCTAAGCGAGTCAAATTGTAGCTTTATATTCAATAAAAACAATATTGCAGGACCGTATGGTATGAATTGCTCTGCGGAGAGTGGCCATTTAAAGGGCAACCCCCTGAAGCAATAATATGGCAAGTAGGTAAGGGGATGAAACAGACACTAGCTAACTTGCAAGCTTCTCGAGAGGTCAAGGTATTTCTCTTTATTTTTATATTATTATTACAATAAAAAATAATATATAAAAATAAATCGCTCAAGGATGCACTCATATTTAATAAATATCCAAGATATTGATATTTGATTGCTTAAAAAAAAAAAAAAAATCATAAATTTGTCTATTTAATTTTTTTAATAAAAAAAATTAATTAAATTTTGTAATTTAATAAATTTTAGTGGGTTAAATTTTGATGAAAAAAAATTCTCTACAGAATAAATTAAATTATTTTAGAGATAAATTTAATTACGGCAGATGCGTAGAGACTTTTTAAAATATAAATTATTATTTTGGACATCAATATAATTTATTAAACGGACGAGTGAAATAAATTTTACATAATTTAAAAAATTTTAATAAATAAAAAGGCGGAATTAGAAAGAAAATATAAACGTTTTAAGTAAAGTAGAGTAAATATTTTATATTTATTTTGTTATTATTTAATTACAAGTTATAATGTGTGCGGGACTGCCGAAATGTAGATACTTGGAAACTCGAGGGTACTTGGAGTTTTATGGATAAAATCATAAAATGTATCCCGGGTAATGAAGTGAAAACGAGTAATAAAAATATAAAATGTGTTTTCTAACAGTAAAATCAACTAATGGAATGTAATAAATAGTGGAAGTAAAATTTATCTTCATATTAAATTTGTAAATTTAGAATCACTTAGGTTGTTTATTCGGCTGTAATAATATTGTCAATGATAATAATAATGTTGAATTGTTACAGGATATATTAATGCACTGCTGGTCATATCATGCGGATAAGCGCCCGGATTTTGCGAAGCTACTGTCAACGCTTGAAAAGCTGCCGAAAAAAAGATTAGCGCGTAGTCCCTCACATCCTATTCAGATGTCACGTTCCGCGGAATCAGTATTCTAATAATACGCTTGAAGGGGCCGGAACTAAAAGGGTGTAAGTGACTAAAGAAACTTGTCTTTTTTTTTTCTATTTTACACCTTTCTAGTTCCAACTCCTTCAACTATAATATTAATTATTTAATTATAATTGATTACGAAATCAGTCAAAGATTAATTAACAAATTGTAAATAACTTGTTAATAATAATTATGAATTATTATTATTATTATTATTATTATTATTATTATTATTATTATTATTATTATTATTATTAAGTACCTTGACTAAAAATAATGGACGTGATGTTAATTTAAAACGTCTGGCTCGAATTATTACCGAGTATTCAATCAATAGTATTACATGTTATTATTTTAAAGACATTTCGGCATTTATTAAAAATACTTAATCTAATATCTTAACAGATACTCAAATTATAATAATTAAATGTCTCTTTTTTTATTCACTACATTTTTTTTTTTTTTTTTTTCGACAAAATAATTTCGCTGAAATGTCAGTTATTATTTTTAAAAATTTTTAATACAATCTCTTTTTTTTATTGGTTAATATTTCTTCTCTGGTAAAAATTCAGCGAAGAAACACAAACTTTGTACTAGTCTGCGCGTGCGCGGCTTTTTTAACATAAAAATGACCATTTTAATTAGGTTTATTATTTATATTTTGAGTATTGTTAACACTGAAGAAAACAATTATCTCAAAGGAAATAATATCAAAGGATTTACCGATAGAGAATTATCAAGTGCACTAGTCAATCACCACTTTTTATTCTTTACTTTCTTCTTTATCAATTTATATATGTATATTTATATATATAACAGACACGTGCATTTTAAAGTTGAATTTAAACTAAATTACCATTATTTAATTGAGTTAATTTTTCGATTGATGTAAATATTAAACAAAATAAATCGATTAATAATTAACTCTCATTTATTCAACACCTTAATTCATTAATTTGATAATTTAATCCACAAAAGTAAGCCCCGATTAAGGAAGATTAATAATTGAAGTCTTAAATTGTCTCAAAATTAATGCTTGCAAAATTAAACTAGAGCTAACAACGCTTCTTAAATATGTAATCGTCCTAAATAAACGTTGCATTTAAAATCAGAATTAAAATAATTTATGAAAAATTCTCTCTTCTATCGACTTGTTTAACTTGGCAATAAACGTGAACTTTTTAAAAAGCAATCAGAGTTTCTATGGGAATAAAACCTTTATGAATGTAAATAAAAGGACAATTACGACTAAATTAAATTTTTATTTCAAATAAAATGAGCCAGTTTCATTTAAATTGACAGTTTTAAATGTTATCAATAGTCATTACAACTATTTACATACTCCATTAGCCATTAGCTGTTTAATTAAATTTAACAAAAATTACAGTTTAAGTTTTACAATTATAATTACAATTAATATTTTTATTAATAATTAAATCTGTAGTTACAGAATGTGAAAAGCTTTTCACTCTTTTATTTTTTCAATAATCACTTATATTTATTTTTTTTTTATTATTTTAAATGGTAGCTCGAAATGACAATTATTGCACCTCGTCATTTTTTTTTTTTTATATTTTATTGACTAATTAATAAATTATAAATTAATTCTTAAATTAGTAATTTAAATACTGAAAGTCATTATATTTAATTAATATAATTTTTTTTATTATTAAATAAGTACTCAAGAGGCTTTTTTTAATTATTACAACATTTATTACAATTAATTATGTTTTTATTTAATATTATAAATATTAATTTTTATGTTTGCAGATTGACGTTAAGTTTAAAATTAAAATTATAATAATAATAATGTAAATTAATTTAATTAAAAAAAATTTTTTTTTTCAGAAAATTTTCAAAAAAAACTTTCAATAATTTTCAAAAATTAAAAAAAAAAGTTTGTAAAAAATATAAAAAAAAAAACAATAAACAATTATCGTAAAAAATTTTTTTTTTGAAAATTTTGTCAAAAATTTTTTTTCCAAAATTTTGAGAAAAATGTTTTATTTAAAATTTTGAAAAAAATTCTTTTTTTTAAATTTTATGAAAAATTCTTCTTTCAAAATTTTAAGAAAAATTTTATTTTCAAAATTTTGTGAAAAATTTTTTTTTAACAATTTTTTTCAAAAAAAAAAAAAAAAAAAAAAAACTTGGAAATAAAATTTAAAAAAAACAATGAATTTTTTTTCTCACTCAGTAGCACCGACATAAATATTATGACAATTGCGGATTATAAAAAGCTCCAGAAGAAAAAATGTCAAGCTCTTTCTTCAATTTGGTCATAAATTGTTAAAGTTTATTACAACAAGTAATTAATGTGTCGGAATAAAATTTGATTGTTTATATAATAAATGATTAATTAATTTACGAGAGGACACAAGAATTTCTCTTGCCACCAGAGCGCTCGCGGATCTGCTGCAAGTGCTGCAATTGCTGTAGCGAGGGCACATGGGCGGTGCTGGTGCGGGAATTATGCTGGGGCGGAGGTAAGGATTGACGTCTTCTGCGTCTCAATGCTGGACTCAAATTGTACTTGACCTTCGCCTGGACCAACAACTCTTTAAACACTTGAGAGATGTTTACGTTGTCCTTCGCCGATACTTCAACAAATCCATTTTCCCATTCCGTCTCGACTAATTCTCTTGTCCGCTCCGTGTTTACCTGAAACTTAGTCAATTATATTACTTCAGACGGGTCAGACTGACAGTGGACTATTTTATTATTAACTTATTCCAATTACTTTACTACTTTTTTAGTTAAATCACTTTACGGGTGCTTGGAGTTGCGAATCGACATGCTCGAGATAATTTATTTAATTGGGTCACTTAAATAATTGAAGAAATATTGCAAAAAAATTTTTTTTCAGGAATTATTTTACCCTGGTACAGTTAAAAAGTTGCGAAGCTCCAGAAAAAAAAAATTTTTTTTTTCAAAAATTTTTTTTTCAAAAAAATTTGTTTTTTTTTCAAATTTTTTGAAAAATTAATCTCCTTGATTGAAAAAATAAAGATTTTTGAGAAAAAAATTTTTTTTCATTGAAGAAATGAATAAAAATCGAAAAATTGCTCATAATGGTGATTTTTGCAAAAACAAAGAATTTGAAGCTTCGGAACACTATGAAAAAAAAAATCGCAGCGCTTTGAATTTTTCAGGGATTTTAGGGGACACTTGGAGGTTGAAAAATTACCGACTATATCCTTTGTTCATCCATTTTATCCAAAGTTATATCAAGTTATCCAAATATCCTTAATTATGCGAATTTTTGTCGTTTTTTCAGTTAAAGTTTTCAATTCAAAAAAAATTTTTTTGACAAAAGCTATTCACGGTATCTTACAGAGAATATTGTGTAGTTTTAAAAACCGTCCTTCGATTTCCTATACGATCATTATTTCCAGAGTTATTGATTGTCAAAGTGAAAAAGTACTTTTTTGCTTTGACTGACGATAACTCCGCGGCAAATCATCGTACAGGCTTTTTGATTACGTCAAATTGAAGGGCATCAAATTTTCTAAAAAAGCATTTCAGCGAAACAATGGAAAAAAATTTTTTGAAGCCCGTAGAATTTTTTTAAGACGAGAAAAAATTTGGAAAATTTTTTTTTTGTAGTTTTCTTAGGATTTCTCGAGACCCGAACATGATAAAAAATTTTCATGGTCATATCTGAAAACTAGACACTTGGAGCTACAATTTGTTTTTTTTTTTTTGTTTTTGTTTTTTTTTTTTTTTTTTTGCTGTACGATCATTTTCCTCGGAGTTACAGCTCGTTGAAAATTACCCAAAAATTTAGAATTTTTTTTATATATTTTTCATATATACATATATATAAATATAGAAAATATATGAAAAATTGATGTGGGTACTCAAATGAAAGGTCTCGATGAGTGTAACATCGGGATGAGCTTATATCTTTAAAAATCTCAATAGTTCTCAAGATACAAGGTAATTTCTTAATTTTGTATCCAGAGATAATTTTCGAATGCAGCCTAATACAGATTATTGTTTATTGATAACTACCTCTGAGTCACAATCAGTTTCGTTGTCATTCTCCATAACCAAATCAACTTTATTCCCAACAACGACAATGGGCACAGTTCCTTTACTGGCAAGAATCTGGGACCTGAGTGCTTCAACTTCAGCAAATGTACTAGCGTCGTTGACGTCATAAACGAGGACAAAGGCATCCGCAGACCTTATTGACAATTCCCTCATCGCTGGAAAATCATAGGAACCCGAAGTATCAAGTATGTCAAGAGTTAATTGGATTCCCGAGACATTAAAATCCCCACGGTGCATTTCTTCGACAGTGCGTTTGTACTTTGGTGAGAATGTATTGTACAGAAATTGATTAATTATTGCTGATTTTCCGACTTTAGCCGCTCCCATCACGACTATTTTGTGCCGAGCTGGTGCTTCTGACGATTTTTCGTCCGATTCTGACTCCACCAGTCTTTCATTCCTGAAAAAAACCGCACAATTATTTTCTCAAAAATTTTCTTCTCAATTTCCCAAGATTTTGATGAAGAAATACATAATTATTATTATAGCAAGAAGAATAAGAAGAAAAGAACAAAGAAACGCAATGACTAGCTCAATTTGCTTTAATTAATTTAAGAAAACGACCGACGGAGCGCATTACGCACACCGGCGGTCGTAATTAAATCAAAGCTTTACTTCCAGGTGTATGTTCTCCAGCAAGCTTTAATAATTCCTTTTCTAGGGGATAGAGTGCTCTGTACTCTATACTCACTGCTCGCTGTTCAACAAATGATTCAACTTGTCATTACCTTAAAGTAAAATTGTACAATTGTACAAGTATACAAGTGCTAATGCTGCTTTGATCAATTTAAACTTTAGTAATTGTAAAACTAATTTATTTTATCAGTCTGGTAATTTTTACAATTTAACTTTTTTTTTTTTTTTTTTTTTTTTAATTTGGAAAAAAAAATAGATTTACCAGTTGATTGCTTTTGGCAAGTTTTTAAATTATTTATCTGATAATTCGTGTTTTTTTTTATTTATTTTAGATAATTAGAAAAAGGCAAAAGCCCAAATTATTGACAGGGCTTAATATTTTTTATTGAAGTATATAAATTGAAACTTTTTTTTTTGATGAAAAAATAAGAAAAAAAAATTTCATTTGTAAAAAAGTTTTTACCTACTGTACTTACTTAACTATTGATGTTTTTAAAAATATAAGCTCATCCCGATGTTACACTCATCAAGAGCTTTCATTTGAGTACCCACATGCATTTTTAATATATTTTTCATATATACATATATATAAATATATAAAATATATGAAAAATTGATGTGGGTACTCAAATGAAAGGTCTCGATGAGTGTAACATCGGGATATATTTTTTTTTTATTGTAATTTATAAAAGCATATTGAAATTTCACGGGTGACTGATTAATAATTGAGATGCATTAAAATCAGAGAGTTATTTGTTAATGAGAGAATTAACTACGCTTTAAAGTAATTGCAGGTTATGAAACAAAAATACTTTTAACTATTTGGATGAAGGATTTCAATTTAATTAGAGAGTATTGTGAATATTAATTATTCGGTTATTAATGTAGCTGAATGGTTGAAATAATTAAAAACAATTGCAATAATTGTTTTTGTAAAAGGGTTATTGAAAAATGAATAGATTAATTGAATATTTGCATATTGAAAATTTAATTTTTCGTAAAAAAAATTAAATTCCAATTTACATTAAATATTTATTAAAATTTACGATTAAAAATGAAAACTTAAAAATTTTTTACGTGATTCAAAAAGTTTTCTATAATAAATAGAGTTCAAGAAACTAGAAAATAAAAAAAGTCAAGTATATGTTACTAAAAATAGCAAATGCACAATTTATTACTCATTAAATCATTCCGCTAGAAACTTGGAACGTTTCCAGAAAAAGGAATTCATTTTATTCAATAGGTAATTTACAATATGACATTATGAAAACAAATGGAGAGTTATTGTTCGTACTAACAATAACTTTTTTATTGTTAAAAATAACAATATAAACTCATTCATGTCAACATTAAAAAATTTTATCCAATTATTTACTTAAAAAAAAAAAATTAATTCAAATTTCGCGCTTTTTTTAAAGCTTGCTATTTACCCGAAAAAATGGCAGCTGGATTTCGTATCAGCTGTTTTTGCCGGTTTTAGCACTAAAACACTGATTACACCCGAACAAAAAGATTTTTTTTATCAATTTTTTTTTTAATTTGTCCTTTTTATCACTCTCGAGCTGATAAAAAAAGAATTACGTTGATTAATCAAGTTTTTCATAAGATATCGACATTCTTTCAAACTATCTCTCATGTTTTCATTAGTTTTCTTTGTAGTAGGCCAAAACGGTAAAGTTTTTATTATTTTCCGTCACTAAAACATATACTTTAAGTAATTTCATATAACGATCTTTAAAAAGTTGTAAAATTAAAAAGAAAGTTTAAAATTTTCATGGTTATCTTAAAAGCTAGGCTGAAACTTTTATCCGTAAATAAACTTGACAATTCCCTAACTCTCCACTCAGAAGTTTAACAACTTTGTACATCAAGGTCTTCATAATTCTGATCGAATAACCAGACAAAAAAAAAACTCTGTACAAAATTAAAATACAACAAAGCCTTGTTGAAAAAAATAAAAGATATTATTGCGCATTGGCAATAAAAAATTTATTTTTATTGTAATTATTTTTTGTAAAAGTTACGAGTTGGGAGTTTTATAAACACTATGAGTTAGTACCGATGCAATAAAAATTTTTGACTATTAAAAAACATGAATTAATAATTAATGGATTTTATTTAACGGCGCCGGGAATCGAACCCTGGCCTTCTTACGCAGTAAAAAATTTTAAAAACTAAAAGCTATACAACATTTGATTGAAAAGCCCTGGTTAGTTTATATTTTAACATAATTTTCTGGTAAAGTTAAATTTAAAAAAAGCGAGCTTAATTAGACCTTACATTACAATGAAGCATAGAAAAAAAAGTATCTCGAGTTTGTATAAATATTTAAGAATTGAAATAAAATATCGAGAGTGAAAATTAAATTTATGAACGTAATATAAATTAATAAGTGTTAAAGTACACAATAAATAGTATTTTTAAAATAAGTATTTTAAAAACGTTTGTTTTTTTAATAGCCTGCCTTTTCTTCAGAGAAACTGTACATCCTGGTAGAAGTATACTACCGCGCCACCTTCTGGTGATTTCGAACAATAGTCAAGAGTAAAATAGTACAAGTGTAATAAGCTCGGCTGTATTTATTCCTCAAATAAATTTAAACTGTAAGGCTGATCGACGGGTAGAAAATTCGGTCTAACTGCCATCCGAAATATATTAATTATAATTAAACGAAACAATATTGAGGCAAGATTTTCAATAGAGTTCTCCGTGGTGATCATACGAATAGATAGAAACAAAAATCCGGGTAAAAAATGGTGTTTTTCAAAAGTTATCGTGTTTACACCCCGAGTAACTCTTCTTAAAAAAAAAAAAAAAAAAAAAAAAAAAATTAGCTCTATTGAATTATTTACTCTAAATAATTAAATTTAATTTAATTAAACTCTACGGCTCATGAGTGTCACCTCGAGATCCAAACTCCATTAAACCTCTTGTTATTTTTTCTAGAAAAGGTCTCTGCGGTTTGTCGAGCCGGGTAATCCCCAGGTTTTTCAACCCCAAAAGATACGTCGGTAATGATGGCAATCAAGGCTTGTTACACTAGTTTTTATATTTTCTCAAGGTTTATTTTTACTATTTCAGCCTTTTACATCCAACACCGAGCAAACGGCGTATCACCTCATCATCCAGACCCTTTGAGGTAACAAGAAACATCAGTGGTGAAAACCACAGTCGGATTTTATCCACTTAAATCTTTAATCCCTTTAAGATCTTCACTTTTATCTATTGTATGAACACTCTGGATTGATAAATAGATCCACGAGCCGGAGATTCACCTCGTGTGAAAAGAAATAGAGTATGAATAAAAAACTCGAGTGGAGAAAATTTAATGAAAGATGGATTGAAGAAGAATGGTAAAAATAAAGAAAGAAGAAATGGAAGAAGTGTGAGGTAAAAAATGAATTACCTGATACTTCGAGTTGGTCCGTCTTCTTTTTCTTCTTTCAGAGACGAGGATGGCTGAAGACTGAATCTTCTGCGGAATTGATGCCGGCTCTTCATCATTTGCCGTCGCGGTTCTACAATTATGTTCTAAATATCTGAAAATAAAACGGGAAAATATATATATATATTTTTTTTTATTAAATCAAGTGAATGTAAGAAGAGATCAGCCGGAAGAAAAAGTATCCTGTTGCATTGCAAAATGAACTTTTGAGTAAGAAATAAGAAATAGCAGATATAGATTTTTATGTCGGAGTATTCAATGCCGGTGTTGCTTCCTTAAATTTGTGAGGAATAATAGAATATCAATTTTCTTCGGCTCCAGTGATTATTCATGCTAATCGATTTATCAAGAGAGTTTTTATTGCGAATTATTGGAATTTCTGAGGTTACTTTTTTTATTTTATTGTTTTATTTTATTTTTTTTTTTTTTTTAATATCAATATTATTAAAAAAAGAAAAAAAAATGTTGTATCCAGAATAATAGTGAAATTTAGTGTCATTGCAAAGGTCTTGTATTTATTTGTATTTTATTTTATTCTTCAGAGCGGCTTGCTAAAATATTTTACGGAAAATAATAATAAATTATTATTAATGCGCTGCTGGTTACGTCATGTTGATAAACATCTGAATTGTGCAAAACTTTTACCAACATTTGTTGTAAGTAATGAAACACAGTGTATTGTGAATCAAATTTATCTTCATGGTTAAATTTATAATGATTATATTGTTAAATATTACTTGATGTGACATTTAATTATTTGTAAATTTAGAATCACTTGGGTTGTTTATTCGGTTGTAATAATATTGTCGATGATAATAATAATGTTGAATTGTTATAGGATATATTAATGCACTGCTGGGCATATCATGCGGATAAGCGCCCGGATTTTACGAAGCTACTGTCAACGCTTGAAAGGCTGCCGAAAAAAAGATTAGCGCGTAGTCCCTCACATCCTATTCAGATGTCACGTTCCGCGGAATCAATATTCTAATAATACGCTTGAAGGGGCCGGAACTAAAAGGGTGTAAGTGACTAAAGAAACTTGTCTTTTTTTTTTCTATTTTACACCTTTCTAGTTCCAACTCCTTCAACTATAATATTAATTATTTAATTATAATTGATTACGAAATCAGTCAAAGATTAATTAACAAATTGTAAATAACTTGTTAATAATAATTATGAATTATTATTATTATTATTATTATTATTATTATTATTATTATTATTATTATTATTATTAAGTACCTTGACTAAAAATAATGGACGTGATGTTAATTTAAAACGTCTGGCTCGAATTATTACCGAGTATTCAATCAATAGTATTACATGTTATTATTTTAAAGACATTTCGGCATTTATTAAAAATACTTAATCTAATATCTTAACAGATACTCAAATTAAAATAATTAAATGTCTCTTTTTTTATTCACTACATTTTTTTTTTTTTTTTTTTTCGACAAAATAATTTCGCTGAAATGTCAGTTATTATTTTTAAAAATTTTTAATACAATCTCTTTTTTTTATTGGTTAATATTTCTTCTCTGGTAAAAATTCAGCGAAGAAACACAAACTTTGTACTAGTCTGCGCGTGCGCGGCTTTTTTAACATAAAAATGACCATTTTAATTAGGTTTATTATTTATATTTTGAGTATTGTTAACACTGAAGAAAACAATTATCTCAAAGGAAATAATATCAAAGGATTTACCGATAGAGAATTATCAAGTGCACTAGTCAATCACCACTTTTTATTCTTTACTTTCTTCTTTATCAATTTATATATGTATATTTATATATATAACAGACACGTGCATTTTAAAGTTGAATTTAAACTAAATTACCATTATTTAATTGAGTTAATTTTTCGATTGATGTAAATATTAAACAAAATAAATCGATTAATAATTAACTCTCATTTATTCAACACCTTAATTCATTAATTTGATAATTTAATCCACAAAAGTAAGCCCCGATTAAGGAAGATTAATAATTGAAGTCTTAAATTGTCTCAAAATTAATGCTTGCAAAATTAAACTAGAGCTAACAACGCTATTTAAATATGTAAGCGTCCTAAATAAACGTTGCATTTAAAATGGTATCTTCCAGTGAAAATTTAGTGTTGAAATATGAAATTTAAAGTTGCGCTTGCGCAACTTTAATAACTTAGAAATTACCATACAAACACCCATGAAAAAATTATGACTCGTACTCATTTATTGACGCAAATGTCATACGAAATTTAATATTAATGACAGGATAAAATGATTTATTGCTCGAGGAATTTTACCCTAGACTTTCCAGACTCCCTGACGTAAATAATTAATAACTGATGGCTTATTAATATATTGGTATATTTTATTTACACAAAAAAAGACATAATCTCCTTCAATAAAATACGTCTAATTTTTTTTCGGTCGAAGAAACAAAGGGAGAAATATATAAATAGATAAAAATTCTGCGTGGAAGTACGTATACCCACATCAATATAATCTAACAAGTTCACTAAAACCGAGCTTCATAAATAATTAATCACCATAAATTAAACAATGACCTAGTTGTCGCAATCTATTGCTGCGAACTCGTTTCACCGGGAATTTTATACTAAATAAAGTACAGAAATATTTTTTTTTTTAATTTACCCCCTAATTTATGCGTAAATTTTAACTACTCGTAAAAGGTAATGTCAGTGCAATAAAAACTAATTAATTTTAACTTTTTTATTTTTACGATTGCCAACTCAGAGATATAAAAAATAAAGTAATTTATATGTAAATTATTTTTATTTTTGCGATATGTTAATAAAGTTTAAGTGTCTCTACTCCCGAGTGTTTTATGTAGAACTGAATAATTACTGGGTCAAGAGGGTGTTGCGCGTTTTTTACAATCTTTGAATCGTCATTTATCGATGCCAGATAACTCTCCCGACTCTTGACACGTGGTTATATTTCAAAGTTATGGATGGATCCAAGTTCTTAGATGTTAACATACATTCTTAAGATTTTTCTTCTTTTTAACTCGTATTTAAAATTTATAAATTTTTTTTTTGCTGTAATAATAAATTTTTTAATAAAATATTTAATTTTCTTCAATTTTCACAAAATAAAAATGTGTAAAATTTTTTAAATAAAAGCATTTAAAATTTAAATTTTAAAATTAAATATCTCTGAAATTAAATGGTCAAAAATTTTTAAATTTGCTCCAATCGATGCAGAATTATATAAACATTAATCTGCCAAAATTAAAAAAAAAAAAAGAAGCTTTATTAACTGTTAATAAATGATTTTTTTACATCATAGAATTTAATAAATATTTATTAACAGTCAATAAATTATTTATTAAAATATTTAACAACAAAATATTTATTAAATGTTAATAATTATTTGTTAACTATTAATAAATATTTATTAACTATTAATAAATGTACTTTCCTCCCGAAGAAATATTTATTGAATGTTAAAAAATATTTATTCAAATTTAATTAATTAAATAATTATGTTCAAATGAATTATTAGGGGATCAGTCAAATAATTATTAGATGAAAAATATGAAAATATATCATGTAAGCAAACTATTCGTAACGTAATTGGTCAAATATATCGTAAGCATGAAAATATATGCAAATTTTAAATTTAGGCGCGCGTTTGCGCGCGCAAATTTGAATTCTAGTAGTAAAAAATTTCAAACTTTTTTCGGCTCAATTTTTTTTTGTAGCAAGCTAACAAAAGTCAAATTAATTTTTTTTTAATTTTTAAAATTTTAACGATTAATGCCTTATAAATTATTGATTTTAAAATTTTAAGAATTTTTCCGGGTTTTATATTTTAATTTGTGACTCAATTGGAACCAAAGGACTTCCTTGAGGAAAGCACAAATCAAATACGAGTATAAAGATATAATATTTCAAAGTTTTGAGATGTTAACGTGTATTCAATAAAAATATATTCGCGCCCTCTTATCTCAAGAGATTGTTCGGATTAATCGGATTCTAAAGGATTTATCTATTGTCAGAAAATAGAAATCATTGAATTCAAATTTCTTTTGAATAACGATAACAATAATATCAATAATATTGACGATAAAAAAGTGATATTAAATTTCAATTTCCATTTACCTAAACAAATAATATTTTTCAATATCCTTTCATCGCCAATTTAATAAAAACATTGAAACGCGTACCGAAAAATTTGATATCAAATCTTTTCAGTCGGTTCGCTGTTGACGTGTAGCAATTTGCACTTTAATTACAGCCCGCCCGATTGTTGAAAAACGTAAACTAATATTAAAAATAAAAATAAAAAAAAAAAAAAATGGAAATGTTAAAAAAAGGCTTGTCAAGTTCAGTGTATTAAATTACACCCGAGGTATAAAACACTGGAATAAATAAACCCACTTTTCTCCCCTGACTATCATTATTCTTGAGGTAAAAGAAAAAAAAAATAAATAAAATTGTATACGTCGATAATATTTTTCGAGAGCCCGAACACCTACCGCTGAAAAAGTAACAAAATTACCTTGTTTTTTCGACAAGACAAACTATTCGACCCTTGTCATTTTTATTAGCCCGCCCTCTCTTGTTTCTACTGATAAAACTTTCATGCTTTGTTTTACACACCCTTACCCTCATGATCAACCATTACTGATTAAACTTATCAGCAATTACAACTTACTAATCAAGTTATTTACATTTTTATCTTTCGCTCCTAAAATCAGACAAAAGTTGCTTACGACTGAACGCCATCTAGCGGATTTTTACTTTAAGTAAATTTACTATCTAAGCATTAGCTGATTGCTATTTTTTTTTACACTAATTGATCATTTGCAGCAAATAAAAATTTTATTTCCTTTTTTTAGGCGTAAAAAAAGTGAATTTAGCTTAAAAATTTATTTTTTTAAAGATTTTGCATAATTGATGTCTAATACACAACTATAATAATTTTTTAATCAAAAATGGCTGACTAATGCCACTCTAAATGTTTTTTCGGCTCTTATATAATCATTTTATTTTCAAAATTCTTTACATAATTTTTTTTATGCTTAAAAAAAGATGAATTTCGCTTAAAAATATATTATTGTGAAGTTTTGGTGAAATTGAAGCTTATTAAAGAATTATAATAATTTTTTTGTCCGAAATGGCGGACTACCGCCACTTGAAAATTTTTTTTGGATTGTTACATGATAATTTTACAATAAAAAATCTTTGAATAATATTTTTTATGCTTAAAAAAAGTGAATTTAGCTAGAAAGGTGATTTTTTTTAAGTTTTGGTGTAATTAAAGTCTATTACAGAGCTGTAATAATTTTTTAATCCAAAATGGCTGCCTACCGCCACTTGAAATATTTTTTGAATTGTTATACGATAATTTTACAATAAAAAATCTTTGAATAATTTTTTTTAAGTTTAAAAAAAGTGAATTAAGCTAAAAAAATTAATTTTATGTTGAAAAAAATTTTTTTTAATAACATTATTAAAAAAAAAATGAAATTTTCTTTATAAATAAAATGAAAGTAATTAGTTTCGTTAGAATAGAAAGCATCTTGACAAACTTAACGCTTTTCCAGGCAATTTTTTAAGGTCACTGCCGACATTCTAACTTTAGCACCAAAATACCTTGTGATTATTTTCCACCACAACAATTTTCTCATTTCTTATATTTTCTGCATCCCCACAGTGATTTAAAACCCGCAGCTTCAATAAACGATGACCTCGGTGCTAACGCGTTAGAATTCTTGAAATAACTCCGGCGGATCAGTTTAATAAAACAGCACTTTAACGCAACAGGTGACATATAATCCGTTATAGATCGAAATATACATATAATGTACAATATGTGTGAAGTTATCTCTAGCGGTGAGTATATATGTGCTAACGAAACCGATTTCAGTGGTCTAATAGTGGTCTAGATTCAACCGCGATATAATTAATTCCAAATAAGCGGGTTTATTAGACACAACTGGATCAATAGTCCGTAAAATTCGTTCTATGCGGGTGGTTGTCTCTTTTTAACCGAGACGTAGAACTAATCAAAAAAAAATTCCGAAAAAATATTAATCTACGTTAAAATTTTATTAATTAATTTAAAAATTAATTTTAAGATGCATAAAAAAATTATTTCTACGTAATATTTTTTTATAGACATTTTTTACACTCAAAAAATACTTGGAATTACTTGAAACAAAGTTTTTCTGATAATTTTTTGAATTTAAAAGTTGGCAACGCGGGAAATGACGTACATAGATGGCGCGTCGGTAAGCGCGTGAAATTTGAAATTCAAAAGGTGCCATTATTCAAAAATATTTGAAAAAATTGTTTCTTTATTAAATTTTAAACTGACGTTGAATAATTTTAATTTTTTAAATAAAAAATAAAGTTTTTTGTATTATTTTCTACTCAGGGGATATTTATTTTGTGGGTATTTTGTTCGGAAACCATCATGAAACCATTTTTACATAACCTACAAACCATAATCTTGTTATTTCCCCGATTAATCTCGAAATGTAATAATCGCATAAGTTACAAAAATAGATTTGTGGAAAATCCGTAAATTTAACTCGACAGCTAAATCGAAAAAATAAAATTTACAGGACGGTAACATTTATAAACGGAAATTGAGTTTCTTCCTCGTTTCTATTTTGTTTTCCACTTTATCATTTTTCGCTGTTCACTTTTCGCTCTGTCAATATCCAGTTAGTGATGTAACATCACGTAGAAAATATAATAGGAAATTGTTGTTTGTAGTAAATCGCTTTCTTAATAACAAAACTTGTTGTATTACCTCTTCAAAAGCTCTTTAGATTTATTTACATTGAGTAAGGAAAAATTTAACGACCCAGTCTCTGAGTCAAGACTTTTAATTCCAGTGTTTTGCTGTAGGTGGCCTTGTATAACCTCAACTTGTGTTTTATATAATATTATTATACTTCTTACTTTAACTCGTAACTTGTAGGGAGACCCACAGGTCTACTTACTACAATTTCCAGATAAGAGTTATAATTTATCGATTTTATCTCCTGCTTTTGATAAAATTTTAATCCAGGCTACTCATTTGCCGTTCTTAATTACTTTACACACTTTTAATAAAAGTCTGATAAGTATTTTATACCTTTTATTTTTCACCGACGCTGAATTTGAATAACTAACTAGTTCTTTACTTCGTTCCACTCAATTCGCTTTTAACACTTTTTTTTTTTTTTTTTTTTTTTTTTTTAGTTAGTTAGGAAGCGTCTCGTTTGTTGCTGGGAATTTTTGTGGGGTAAAATAAAATTTCAATGTACTGAAAAATTTAATTTGAATAATTGATTAATTTTTACACTGTTATTCAAGGAAAAATTTAAAAGTGGAGCTTTATTTCAACGTGTTACCTTAAAATTACAAATGGCTGACTTGTTACCGCTTGGAAAGTTTTATTGAGTTTTACACAAAGAATTTTTAATAAATCTTATTTGAGTAATATTTTTCAAGTACAATGACAATGAATTAAGCTTATAAACCTAATTATTTAAGATTTTAATTGAATTTAAAGTGTAAATAACAACTATAAACTTTTGATTAAAAATGGCCGACTTACTACGAAATTTTTAAATGTTTTGATTTTAACCTATTACAGAATAAATTTTAATAATAATTAAATGAAAAAATAAATTATTTTAAAGTTTGTAATAGTGAAAATAAACTTTTAACATTTTTATTAACACTCACTAAAAAAAAATTAGTCAATTCGAAATGGCTGACGCGAAAAGTAACAACCATTGATGTAAATATGAATCGCGCTTAAAAATGGCCGACTTGCTACCACTTGGCATTACTTTTTAATTGTCCCGTGAAAGATTTACATTAAAAAATGTTACAATAATTTTTTTAACGCTCAATAAAAGTGAATTAACATAAAAATACCCTATTCAACTCGTTTTGTTTAAAAAAAACCCATTAAAAAAGCCTGAGACTGTGTTTATAAATTATGAGGTTAGAACGAGCGGTAATAAAATCAGATAAAAGCAAACTTAATAGTTAAAAAGCGCCAGGAATTGAATTTAAATGAATGAAAGCATAAAATGGGAACAATACAACACTCCTTTAAAATTCAAATCTACAAAATAAAAAGCATCGACGTATTACCTCGATAATATCGGAGTTATAAAGCTCACAAAGCTAAAGTCCGCGGATCGAAGCTTATATGGGACTTCCAGAAGACATTAAAGTGTCCATTAATTCTTATAAAACGTCTGGCGATAACTCAGGCTCCTGTATAACCGGCAATAAGTCCTGGATAAGTTAATGGCCGCGTCTCTGCATACAGACATTAGAGGTTATACGGAAAAAGATAAAAAAAAATATGCGAACCGAATGACCATCGATCCAAATGTTTACTTGGCACGTTTGCCTCTTGCAATATATCTATAATACATGTAATATAGTCAAAACTAGAGCAACGACCGAATATAAGAAGAGCAAACCCGAATAGAAGTTGGCCGGGAAAACTAGTCGCCGCGGATCCTCAGTTATCAGGATCGCTCCGATTTCCAAGACAGGAAATGACGACCTCGATCTACTTTTGTTTAAGCGGCATTACCCGAGAAAAACCAGTAAGTATTTTATTTATTTTTTCCGACCATTTGACCGCTCTGTCTTGTATTTTTTCCGAACATTATCGCGTTCTTTATTGCCGAGGGAGATCTTGTTTCTGCTCGGTAGGACGCACTCCGCACTACCGGGGATCCTATTAATTAAAAGGATGCCTCAAGTGCGAAAAAAAATTTATTTACAAAACCGTAACTCTTTCATTTCTCTAATTAAAAATTTTTATACACAAATCTTTTGTGTCATTCTGTTTTTATCAAAGAATAATTGTGATTTATATAAAAATAAAATACAAGATCTTTATCATTAATTCAAACTCCACAAAATAGAGTTTTTTTAATATTATAGAAGATTGAAAAAAAAAAATATGGAAATTTTGCGTGTCATAATCAAAGCTTATCGCTCGGATTTCCTTCTTTCAATCTTTGTTAAGTATTATCTACGGAAACGTTAAACCAAACATCAGTTTCGAGATAAGATATTGTTTTTTTTGTAGAATATAAGGTAACATTAAGAAATGTTTTTTAATTTAAGTGTAAAGGATAAAATATTTTTTTTAAATGTCATTTTTTGACAAAATATAATTTTAGAAAATTAAATTACACTAAATTTTACTAAAAAACGCGATTTTATAATTTGCAAAATTTTTCTTATGCTCTTAATAATATAGATTATTAAATAAATTAATATTATTGAAGAATTTTAATGAAGCAAATAAATTTTTTATTGAAAAAAAATTTATTTTTAAATTAAAGTAAAAACTTTTTCGTCCAAAAGTACAAAGTTTTATTGAATTAAGAAATAATACTCAAAAGTCAATAAGTATATATTCAACTGAAGAACATCGATGTTCTTGGCTTCAGAATATTTATTTTTTTATAAATTAAAATCAACGGAAAAAATACCCACAGTGGGGCTCGAACCCTGCTCGGACCGGACCGAGTACAATCATACAAGTCGCTCAGCCATTGCACGCCTCGCGAAAGAGTACTCTATTTATCGATATGTTAGTAGTATTTGATTTTGTCGGCATTCTAAAGGCGGCGTTGCGGTCTAATCGTCTAAAGCCAAATAAAATATCTCTTGCGTTGATAAATTTAATTTCATTCAACAAAACACTATTATTAAATTGAAATAAAAAAATAAAAAATATCGATTGAAAAATAATTTTACTTTATTTAATTATTGTAAATTTTCCAATCAAAATTTTCTAAATCAAGACCAAAATATTCTTCAATCTTTTGGTTGTCTTCCGATAAATGTTTTTAAATAAAAAATATAGTACTTGACTCACTTGAGATTTTTGAGTTCATTTCTTCAGAAGTAAACTTCTGGAAATTCACAATTATTGCCAAATTTAGTTTCAAAATTTTTACTAAAAATTGAAAAAGAAAGCTCTAAAGATTGATGTAATGATTTGAGATAAAAATCAATTATTTTATGGTAAAAAATTATTTTATAAGTAAATTATAACTCACGACTAACTCAATTTTAGCTTAAAGCTTCACTTCTTATTCTGAGATAATAATAATAAAAATTTCCCCTCAAATTACCTCGCAGTAAAATAAGTAAAGTGTAAAACCAGCAAAAGATTTACCATCGTAAAAAAAAAGTCACGGCCACCTGTGAATTTAAATCATTGTTATTTAACCGAAAAAAGTAAAAGGTAAATTTTTTACTGCCGAATCCTCGGAATCTACGGAACGCTTTATCATAATAAAGCTCGAGATTAAGAGGAAAAAGAAAACTACTGAAGATCGATAATTCAACAAGCGATAAGATTAGATAGGATTGACAAATTCACATGAAAGTTTATGCCACTGAAAAGTAACTTTAATTCAGAGCTTCTGTTGGGCTTTCATCAGTCCAATAAATCTACTCGACAGTAATCTCATTTACATTTCCTAATCCTCTATGTCGCGGGGCGACTTCCTCAAACAATAAATTTTTTTCTCCCATCTGTTTCTATTTTTCATTCTTCCGGCATTGTTACAGCTACTTTCTTACTTTATTTATTTCTTCTCTTCATTATTGTTATTATATTATACTACTCGCTTTTTTAATGATTTATTTCTTCATTTTTTTTATTTATTATTTTTCTGTGTTTTTTTTTTTGCTGCTACAAAACCAGAGACAAAAAAAGAGTAATTAGGAAATAGAATCTCTCTTGAGTAATCGAAAGGATGACTCTTTTGTTCATCAAACCCTAATTTGTTTCTTTGTTATTAAATATTTCTTTCTTGTTTTTTTTTTTTTTTTTTTTTCTATTAATATAAACTATCATAATTGCCAGTTATATAAATTGCTGTAATTTATTATTAAATGACAATTAAAATTAATACTAACTGCAGTAAATATTATTAAGACAAATTCAACAATAGACAAAATAATTAAAAAGTTGTTTAAAAACAAAAAAAGAAAGATTTTAGCGTTGAAACAAAATTTTCCTGATAATTTTTTGAATTTAAAGGTTGGCAGCGCGGGAAATGACGTACATAGATGGCGCACCGGTAAGCGCGCGAAATTTAAAATCCTAAAGGCGGTATTATTTAAAAATATTTAAAAAAAGAGTTTCTTTATTAAATTTCAAACGAATATTTTTAATTTTTGAATTAAAGGACAAAGTTTCCTTCATTTAAAAAAAAAAAGAACTTAAATTATAAGACGTGACGTTGAAAAAATTATCGGAATTAACGTTTAATTTATGCCGACAGTTTGCGATCAGTGAAATGAATAATTAATGAGCTGAAATTATTACTACCATTATTTAAACATAAAAACTGTTAATTTCTATTGAAAAAAATTTTTCACACAAGACTTGAATTTCTTAGTCACTTACCTTTGAATCTAAAAGATAAAAGAACATTGTCTGGTATTAGTTCAAGTTGACAGCTACGGAAATTCATGTATCTTTATCACAAGGCCACGGTATCGAAGGTAAGGTAAAATTTTAAAGCTCTTCTATTATCACAAAATTGATTTATTAAAGCATTGAAATTATAAATTCTATTTATAAACTCCTGAGATATTTATTATTCAAAAGGGAAAAAAAAAATAAAAATAATAGCGGTAGTAATATTTTCGTAGAATTTATCGAACAAAGTCAAGACACTTTAAAATAAAAAATAACAAAGAACAAGTGTTGGTTATGTAAGAGTCAGTGGAGTAGCAGTTGTTATGAGAACAAGCCGAGCAGTCGAGGGAAAAGGAAGTTGGAAGTTGTTGGCACGACACGTTTCCACTTTTTCACCTATCACCTCTTGCTTTTCTTCTCTTTTTTTATTTTTTATTATTTATTCCGTTGCTTAGTCAAACTTTTTATCTTCTAAATTGCCGTGGAAAAATTCTCAAGGATATACAGGTCCACTTGCGATAACGAATCCTTGTAAAATGCTCGTATATATTTATTTGGTAACGTCTCCACCTTGCATTCAATATAATAAACTTCCTTTTTACTTTTTATTCCTTTTCTTCTTATGAATCTTTAAATAAATATCTTCAATTTTTAATCAAGGAAAAATCTTTTCATTTTATTTTTCTCACAATTTTCAGATGGCTCATTAATTATTCATTTCATTGATCGAATCCTATCGGCATAAATTAAAAGTTAATTCCACTAATTTTTTCAATGTCACATCCAGTAATTTAATTTATTCTTTTTTTTTTTTTTTTTTTTTTTTTTAAGTAAAAAAACTGTATTTTAATTAAAAAATTTAAATTATTTCTAGTAAGTTTAAAATTTAATAAAGAAACTCTTTTTATTCAATATCTTTTAATAATACCGCTTATTGGATTTCAAATTTCGCGCGCTTACCGATGCGCCATCTATGTACGTCATTTCCCGCGTTGCCAACTTTGAAATACGAAAAATTATCAAAAAAACTTTATTTTAACGCTAAAATCTTGCCTAATCATTTTTTTTCATTAAAAAAAAAATATTTATAATAATTTCTTGAATTTTTTAGATTTTTTTTTAATAAAAAAAATTCTTAAAAAAAAAAAAAAAATTCTCAGTACTTGTAAAAAAATCAAATAAATTTTCCCATCGATAAATTCTCAGCAAAACACAAGTTTCGGCTGAGTAAATCTGAGAAAAACGTGTCCAAAGGGACGCGATAACAACACTCGTCGATTAGGGAGTAAATGGCACGTCTTTTATTTTCTCAATCCGAAACTCTTTCTATTTAATTCCACTCTTACTTTTATTTATTTCCCCTTTACCTTAACCTTCTCTCGACGCTTGGATCCAGTTCACGCTTTGAATTTACCGCGATAAAATTGCAGGATCACAAGTTCGTCAAAGGAATTTTTCAACTAAAAATATTATTAGATCTTCTTTATAAAAAAGTATTCGAAGAAAATTAGCGGTAGGCAATAATGAGATGCTTAAAATGTCTAATTAACACAGCGGCGGACGCGCTGTAAAGTAACACCAACAATGTGTTAAATTAACAAAAGTCACGTGCCACGGGTTAGCTATTTGTTAAAAATAAATAAATTCCTGAGACTTGGAAAGTTGTAACTGTCCTAAAATAATTGAAAATAATTGAAAAATGAAAATTTATTTAAATAAAGTTAACCATTACAAAGTAAGAAGAGCAGCGATGATTGATTTACCAAATAATTCATTGGATAGTTGTGTTACTTAGTTTATTATTCTTTTAAAATAATAAATAAATTTATTTTATTAATGCAAACCACTCGCTAGTGGAATCTTCACATCAACTACTACTTATTTGTTGCTAATTAATTATTTATTTAACATTATTAAATTATTTAGATTTATTCCTGCGGGCCGCTGATTAATAATTATTTGGTGATCTAAGTACACCATTTGGTTTATGGCTCGCGTTTGCTTGCAATTAATTATTTTCTCAGTCTGTCAAAACACCTAAACAATCGGCAAAATCGACAATTCGTTTGTTACTGATAACATTTTTTAAAAATGAACAAACTGTTCTGAAAATTTAGCGCGTAAAAGGTAAAAAAATACTCCAAAGCCGGTAGTACATGACCTCAAGGCGTGTCGAACAACCTGACAATCTACGAGCGTATTTATATATAATGCATATTTGTTTAAACAAGTCCGTATGCATACAACATTCTACCGTGGGTGCACCGCTTTGATTCGCGAAAGCACGAAATCTGTGTTGGAAATTAATGATTGCTGTGGTGCCGCATGTCTATAATAAATTTTATAAAAAATCATTGTTCACTTTAAGAAAATATTCCAATAATTCCTCTTCTGTGGAAATTAATTTCAAATTAGAATTTTACTAATTACATTTAAAAAAAAAAAATTTTTTTTAAATAAAAAAAAAATTCTAACTAAAAATAATCCCGATCGTATTAATTCAGTTTGCAAATAACAGGCAATTGAATGCATCCAATTCGCGTAATAACACGCTTGCAACTTTCCGTACCTCTATACCCCTGTTCCAACAATTCGCGTATAAATTTCTCACCTATTAAAATTATTCAAGCTTAAATTTCCATAAAAATTCAAGCAAAAAAAAAAAAAGAATTTTTTTTTTTACTCACCCCAAATAAAAACTTTAGCGGGAATTTTTCAATGTCTGACCGAACTGGACTTGTACTACTACTTGTACTCGATCACTTGAATTAATTAACCCACCACTTTTTGATTAATTAGATGCTAATCAATTCCTTTCGGAAGAATATTTGTTTTCGTTTGCGGAAAAACACCGCGCTGTTGACCGCTTAAACTTTCAACCCCGACTACGTTGGACGCAAAAGAGAGAGCATGTTGAGAGACGAGCTAGCTCTGTCCGGTGCCCCCGATCAAGCCGGGATGGTGGTTAGTATCCTCAATCAAACGCATGCGCGGTTAAAATAAATTACTAGTGTGTATAGTAGTAAGCGCAGTGGCTATATTAGATGATAGAGAAGGACTACACTTTACTTTGTCGACAAACGATTCCTATCCTGCGAATACTATTATATGTATAACATACAATATATAACATATGACGCAGTTCATATGTGATTTACGCTAGTTTATATTTTAGCGCCTTTTGTTTATTTCTTCTTCAATTTCTTCTTCTTAAATAAAATATAATATAATAAAATATAATATTTGGTGATAAAGTGCAAGGACTTGAAGTTGGACTTTTTTTTTATTTATTAATCTAACAGTTCAAAGGTCAATTTCAAATCCCGTTTAAAAATATTAATTAAAAATAATTTAAATAGAAATTCTGAAAAAAAAATATTTTTTTCAATTTTTTTCATTAACGATAACTCACGAACGAATCAACCGATTTTTACCGGCTTGGTCGCAATCGACGTAGTTTCTTTCTATTAATATCTGATTAATTTTTAGAATTAATTGATAAAGCCGTTTAAAAGTTATTCCAAAAAAATCACATGTGAAAAAAATTTTTTTTTAGTTTTTTAAAAATTTCTCAAAATCTACTGGTTCAAATCGGTCCAAATTCCCTTTAAAATCTAAGTTTGGTCAAGATCTTTCGAATGGTATCAATCGCGATAAAATTGGTCAAGCCGTTCAAAAGTTATGAGCGGTTATTGTAGATAGATAATGAGAAATTTAAATTATTGAAAAAATTTATTGGTGTACGCCGGACTCGAACCCGGTCCAATGCTTTGGTAAGCAAAGGCTGGATCTGATAGGCTACTGCGCGCTTTGTTAATAGTTTAAATATCATTATAATTACAAAATATTAATTCTTTATATTTAATTAAAGATTAATATCGTATTAAACAGTATAATTATCAAAATTATCAGCAATATTATGTAAAAATTGGAGTATTTTATTATATATATTTTTTTTAATTCATTATAAAAAGTGCAAGGGACTTAAAAAAAAGAAAGGAGAAAATTTGTAATTCTATATTTCAGCAGAGTGTTTGTGGGAAGAGAATATGAGGTAAAAGAAGAGGGGAAGAGAAATATCTGTATATCATATCCGATGGTAGTTATGATATAGTGTAGAGTTGAGTTAAAGGTTCACCTATGCTAAAACTAGTTCGCGGGCGAACCAGGTTGACGTATGTTTACTTTATGGCTAATTTCTCGATAAAGTTATCGACATTCTTACACGATATATTTTCAGAGATATTATTATTGTAATTAATAGTAAATATTTTTTTAATTTTTAATATTAATTTTTTCAAGCAAATAATTTTTTTTTATCAAAAAAAAAAATTTTTTCCTGCCAAAAAAATAATTTTTTTTCTACAAATTAATTTTATAATTTATTTGTTAAAAAATTCTAAAAATTGCATTATAAAAGTTAATTTCACTTGCATTAAATTAATTAATTTTATTTAATTAATTATATTAATATAAATAACTAATTATTTTTTTTACGTTTATTTCTTCACAGATTTTTAACAGTATAATAATCCCGGTTTATAATTCATTATTATTATTATTAAAAATTTATTTTCAATGTAAACATTAAGCACGCTACTAAATGTCAAAGATCAAAAAAGTAGAGGCCATTAAAAAATATAAAAATAAAAGTTTTAAACATAATAATAAAATTTTTTTTTCCGACTATCTCAGTCGTTACTCTCCTCGGAGTTTATACACTGTCCCGAAAAGTTATAATCGATTTAGTGACATCCAACAAAAGTTTATCTATCTCAGACTCGTTGTCGGGTGATGCGACTACTGAAGCCTTTCGTCCTCAAGTTTGACGAGATGAGATCAAGTAGTACTAAGTTTCTCAATGAGTAAAGAGCCGTGAGTTCTCTGAATATTTCAAAGTCAAGCAAAAGTTTCCGATAAACAAACTGTAAATTTAATTTATAGGCTTATTTTAAGAAGAATATTTAAAAAAAAATTTTTTTTTTTTTTTATTTATTTACAATATTTAAAATCATTAAAATCCTTTAATTTAAATATTTTTAAATTTTCCCGCGTTTAAGATTTCAAATTTCGCGCGCTAATTGACGCGCCATTTATGTACGTCATATCCCGTATTGCCAACATAAAGGCGCGAAAACTTTGTTTTAACGATGAATTCTTGAAAAATTGCGTTTTAAACGGATAAATTAATAAAAAATACGGAATTATAATTAAAAAATTGACCTTTATAATAATTTTAAGTACTGTAAATTTTTTTTTTATACTATTACAAAATTTTCTTTTCTGGCTACGAGTAAAATGCTCTGAATGGACTCATTTGAGTGGGCGATCTGCTCGGCTGAGAGTAAAACATAATAATAACAATGAAAAGAGATAATATAAGAAATGGAAGCGTAGAAGCCGTTGCGGTACTGCAGGTGATCCACCTCAAATGAAATTTCTTATTGACATAGGAAGTATTGAAGTATTGAATAGAAAAAAAAAAAATAAAAAAATTGATTTGAAACTTAAATAATATTTTGTGGGTAGGAATAAAGTTTAGTTTTTTTTTGCGACGTAAATCCAAAAGTATAAAAGCCGATTGCATATAGAAAAAATTTAAGTCAATTGAATATTATTCTGAGTGTCTTTCTAAGCTCGTTGAGAGCTTAAAATTTTTTTTCTGCTTTTAAAGGTATGTTAGCATTGAATATCTTAAATTTTATGGCGGATAAGATAGAAAAAGGCCATTAGGGATTTTTTTTTTTTTAGTCAATGGAGAATTTTGTTGGATCCAAAATTAAAAAAAAAAAAAAAAAAAAAATTGAATGAATAATTCGAGCTACGAAAGAAGAAATAAATTTTATTGTATGGATTTAAATGCCACCTCTTGAGTTATTAAAAAAAAAAATTCAATATTTTTCTTTTTAATATATCGTTCTTTAACGTGCAATCAACGGCAATATTTAATATCGGCTGCGATAAATCAACCTGAGACGATATTAAACAGCCAATTTATAACTCAAGAGAATTTTATTTAATTTAGCTCATGCAAACTCTTAACATTTTTCATGATTTCTCTTAAAGAAGAGCATCTAAAGTTATATTCCAAGCTCTCATTCTCCCCCAACAAAGACTCCTTTTCCTCTATTTAACTAACTCTAGACTCCAGAGCGAACTGTTTAAATTGCACAGAGAGGAAATGAAATAAAAAAATTATAAATAAAGCGCTAGAGCTGGAAGTTAAAAATTACTCGGTAGAGAAGAAACGAAAGAAGAAATATAGCAAACCATACTCGCTGTTCTGTCCTTTGCTAGCTCCTCGGGGCTACTTGGTTAATTATCTCCGAATGTATACAACGGATTTAACATTATTTATATTACTTTTGAATAAATTCAAAATTTTGCCCGCGCTATCTATTTAATTAATGGTGTAATGTTGCTTTATTATTTATTACAGTTTTTTTTTCGCTTTCTTTATCTTAAGAAACTTTTTTTAAGCCGTAACATTCTTATCTTACACAACTTTAGAACTTTCTAGCTTGTTCTTAAACAAAAACATCGAAATTATTTGAAATATTTCATTAAAAAACTAAATTATTTTTTTGTAGCTTCGAAAGTATCAGAAATTTAATTCTGCCTAAAATTTGTCTAAAATTTATTGCAATTTTATCTAAGAACCAATTATTTACAATTAGACCGTCATTTCGTGGATTTTTGCTAAAATGGCGCTTAGAATTGGTGGGAAAATTTGAAATTTAAAATTAAAACATTGATATCTTTTTTAAAAATTCCGTCAATGTTTTTAATTTTTTTTTTTTTTTACAGTTTTAAAAGTATATAAATTATCATTGTACAAAAAATTACTTCAAAAATCCTTCTAAGTTCTTTATAATAAAGATTTTTAGCCTAAAATTGTTAAGTTCTAGTCACTAATCGCCATTTTGTATTTAAAACTATGTTTGCTAAAATGGCGCTTAAAAACGGCGGTAAATTTGAATTAAAAAAAAAAATTCAAACGATTAATAGTGAGAAAGTATTTTTGAAAATTTTCTTCAATTACACAATTGTGCATCGGAGTGTAGTTTTTTAAAAAAAAAAAAAAAAAAAAAAGTACATTCTACCCTGGCCTACATACTGAAGTACGTCTATCAGTTTGAGTTTATGTGAGTTAGTTAGATTGGTTATTCTAGAGTGGAACCACAATCTCATGATAGAACACTAGTATTGGAGGAGTGCTCATGAGATTGGTGATCGTATTCCGCTCCTTATACATTGTACTGCTTCAACTCCTATTCCAGCGGTGTAACCATAACATAACACTCTACATGTGTTGTAGTACATACACATCATCAACTGATACCAACTACGCACACACAATATACTAACGAGTGCTTCGAACGTGTTACGTATCTCGTATCTACGTAACGATAATAATTTACGTATGTAAGCACACAAGAGAGCTTGCAAATTATGAAACGTATGATTAATTGGATTATGCGTTGAGACACTGAAAATTACAGCTAGCAAACTAGTTTAAATTACTTTAATTAGTTCAGAACATATTTGAAACGAAATTTTTACGAATTAAAAAAAAGTACAAATAATATTTCATTTATTTGAAAGCTCTCTACGCTAACTAAAAGCATGTGAATTTACTTTGACATGGAAAATATTGTCCCTCGGAAAATATTTTTTTTTTTGGGTAAAAGTAAGCTAGTTTACTCCGAAAAAGCACCGTTCATTAACGGCTGTCGAAAGGATACGCAGATATATGTTACGTGACGCTTGAATATTTATTGTACAGTAGTATAGTAAGGTGTCAATTAAACGGGTATGCAACAGTTGCGACAAACGTTCAATTTTAATCAGAGCCGTTGACCCTTTGTTGTATACGATGCTACATACCCGCAAGCGTTTACGTCAAAGCCAAAGCTTGTTTTTTTATGTATTTGGATCAGAACCGAGGATCATATTTCATACCGGGTTTGCTTAACCTAAAATAATAAAATTCTGTCTGCTGAATAGATTCAGGTCATACCGCAATTATTTTTAGTTATAATTACAATTTTATATTTAGGCTAAAAGTTTGATTTTGAGCACTTTAAGTCACTTTTTCTACTGCGCATGCGCGTGGATTGTTCCATGGCTTCCAAAAGAAGTTTATACTGCGCTTGCACGTAAATTGGTCTTTAGGGACCAGATATAATTTTACTGTGCATAAACAAACTGTTCCGTAGGTTCCAAAAGTCTTTTGCGCATGCGCATAAATTGTTCCATAAGTTCCCAACGTAATTTTACTGCGCATGCGCACAGATTGTTCTATAAGATCCAAATGTGACATAAATTGTTTTGGGAACCATAAGTTCCCAATGTATTCGGACTACGCGTGCGCGGAAATTGTTCCACCGATAAATACCTCACTACTATCATTTTTTTCAAACTTTTAAGAGAAAATTCAAGCCAATAATGTAATAAATTGTCTAAATAAATATTTAAAGAATTAAAAAGTAAAAAAATCAAATTTTAATTAATTTAAAACAAGTTAGAAGGTATTTTTTAGTTCTCACCTCGTATTTCTCCTCCATAAATAAATTTCGCATCTGTGACACGAATCCTATTCTCTGCGGCCACTTGATAGATGTACGGGTACATTTGTCATATCAAACAATCGGAGTCTCCACAATTGCGAGGGTGACGCTGAATATCAAATAGCCTTTGAATTTTCGGTGAGTCCTCAGGCTCTTCTCTCTGTTTGTCTTGCTTTATGTCACCTTCCGACGCAGACCAAACCTTACTTTATTTTATTTACCTAGAAAATTTTATAAACTAGTATTCTTCTTTTATATTTAATTCAAAATATCAAGGACACTTTACTCACCTTGAGCAATTGATTTTTATAAAAAAAAAATTTTTGATTTTTGGTTTTGCGCTTATTCCTTTCAAGTCTTCAATTCAAATTTGCAAAACCACTTTGGATAAAAAACTGCTCATATTACGCAACATTTCATTCACTTTTTATCAACCCTTCGATCAAAACGTTCCACGTAAAAGCTTTTTTTTTTTTTTTGTTTAAGTTCCATTTTCCAACTTTCTTTTTCATGCAAGCACAAAAATGTTCCAGAGAGATAAAATATATGTGAAAAAATAATTTCAATAAATTCTCTACTGTTAACGGTACATTAAATAGACAAACAATTTATACGCTCGACATTTCCATGCATGCAGTCCATTTAAACCTCTTTAAATATTCCAACTGTTATTATATAACCAACAACCGGACGAGGAAACTATTTTAGTTACAAAATACATTATTATTTTGTAAATGTATAATTACAGCGATGGAAAAAAACATTTAAAATAAAAATGTTAAGAATTAAGAAGACAATAGGAGACTTTTAGAACTTGAGATAATTTCTGAGCTTATTGCAAACGCGATCCGATGATTATCCCCAGGACTTTTAGCTCTTAGCTCCGTTTCTTCTTGCCAGTGCTGCTTCTTTTCTTATTCTTGTCATTATTCTTAGTGTTTTTGTTTGTTATCTTCGAATACTCGGTACAGGAGGGCTGGTAATAGCAGCTTGGCACGCTGGCGTAGGATATGACTTGGGAAAAACGGACCACTCTTCTGAAATTAACAAAATTTACAGTCTTTGTTTATAATTAACGTTTTACGCACTCAGGAGATTGGAAAAATTTTTATGTGAAATTTTATACACGGAAAAAATGGAAAAATTAAAAAAATTATTTTTAAATTAATTATTATCATGACAAAAAAATTTTATTTAGAAAATTTTTAGAAAAAAATATTTAAAAAATTTTGAATAAATAAATTATAGTAAAAAAAATTTATTTAAATAATTTTTTAGATCTAAATTTCTTGAGAAAAATAAAAAAATTATTAATTTTTTGTTAATTTTATTTAAAAAAAAAAAAAATTTATGAAATTTTATAAATTTTTTTATTAATAAATAAGACAAAAAAAATTTATCTGAAAAGTTATAAATGCAATTTTATTTTTTTACTGATTTTTAAATCTAGTTCATTTTTTTTTTTTTTAATTATTAATTTTTTTTGTTTATTTTAATTTCATATAAAAATTTACAAAATTTTATCAAGATATTTAAAACAAAATAATTTTATCAAATTTTAATAGTAAAATACTGAAAATATACTTGTAAAATTTAAGCTGAGGTTTAAAAATATTTCATTTTTTTCAACAATTAAATTACAAGTTAAAAAAATTTTTAAATGTCAGCTAATTTAATATTGTATATATTTAAAAATATCAATATAAAAAAATTAAAATAAAAATAGATTTTATAAAAATTCCAAGTGCGTATAACCCTTGAGGTCATGTCCCAAGACTTATCAATGAATAGTTTGTTAATGAATAAAAGATGAGGATTTACTTGGAGTGACGACGAAGAGGCAAGAGGCTTAAAATCCTCACGATTGTGCGCTCGAGACCCTGGATTATCCACCTGATACACTCGGCCATTCCATTTCTTTCCAGAGAAAAAGTAAATTCCCCTTTTTTTTTTACCCGATAAATTTAATCACACATGCGTTAATCCAGCATGCATTAATTTATATCTATTTTTTCATGCAATTCATTTCACCGCAAATTTAGTAAGAGTGCAGGTTAGATCTGAAATTTGTTTTATCAATATGCACTACTTTGTTTTTAGATAAAATAAATTGTTTAAAAATTAAGTCTCTAATTTCAAGTTTTCTCATTTTAAAGATGCAAATCTTAGATTTTTTAGTTTTGTAATATAACTTTGATGCATTTCAGGATATAACTTCTAAAGCGTGATTTATAAATAAAGGAAGCTTAAGTGAAGTCTAAAAAAATTAGTAATTTTTTTTTACTTCTTAATTCTTAAAAAAAAAAAAAAAAAAAAAAAAATACATTAAGAATTTTTTTGCTTCTAAAAATTGAATTCTTTGAATAAAAATTTCTTTGCTAATTTTTAATGAATAAAAAAAAAAAAAAAAATTGTAATTACTTATAAAAAATAAAATAATTGATATAATATTAAAAATTAAGTAAGAGAAAATAAAAAATTGAGCTTACTATAAAAGTCTTGGGTAAAACTTAACGGTAATCATGTTTAGCGTACAAACGTTGTTTCCGCTAGCCATTATATAGATATATAAACATAAATGGGATTGAAAGGGTGAAATAGGGGTGAAGTAGAGAGAGAATGCCCCCTGGTGGTTGCCCACCGGTGGGTGTATTCGTGCTGCACCGAGTAAGTAAAGCATACAAGGCCAAACTGATTAGCGGTGGACAATGTCAAACAACTAGGCGTGCTTCTCTCCACAGACTCTAGCCTCTAGTCTGGTAAGGTCTCTGGCTCCACTTCTGTCTCCTCCACACCCTCCACCTCCTTCCGCTCCTCCGCCGCAGCGACTCTTTCTCTCGTCTTCAATTATTAAACAAAACTCAACTAATTACATTGGTTTTGCCTTTTATAACACGCTCACAAAACAAAACGCTAATTAATCTGAAACTAAAACGAATTTTATTTAATAATAGTCATCGGTTTGACATCGACCTGCTCTTCTCAATTTATTGAATTTATTTACATTATAATTTAGGAAAAACAAATTTTGTATCTTTGTGAGCTTTATAACTCCGATATTATCGAGGTAATACGTCGATGCTTTTTATTTTGTAGATTTGAATTTTAAAGGAGTGTTGTATTGTTCCCATTTTATGCTTTCGTTCATTTAAATTCAATTCCTGGCGCTTTTTAATTATTAAGTTTGCTTTTATCTGATTTTAATACCGCTCGTTCTAACCTCACAATTTATAAACACAGTCTCAGGCTTTTTTAATGGGTTTTTTTTAAACAAAACGAGTTGAATAGGGTATTTTTATGTTAATTCACTTTTATTGAGCGTTAAAAAAATTATTGTAACATTTTTTAATGTAAATCTTTCACGGGACAATTAAAAAGTAATGCCAAGTGGTAGCAAGTCGGCCATTTTTAAGCGCGATTCATATTTACATCAATGGTTGTTACTTTTCGCGTCAGCCATTTCGAATTGACTAATTTTTTTTTAGTGAGTGTTAATAAAAATGTTAAAAATTTATTTTCACTATTACAAACTTTAAAATAATTTATTTTTTCATTTAATTATTATTAAAATTTATTCTGTAATAGGTTAAAATCAAAACATTTAAAAATTTCGTAGTAAGTCGGCCATTTTTAATCAAAAGTTTATAGTTGTTATTTACACTTTAAATTCAATTAAAAACTTAAATAATTAGGTTTATAAGCTTAATTCATTGTCATTGTACTTGAAAAATATTACTCAAATAAGATTTATTAAAAATTCTTTGTGTAAAACTCAATAAAACTTTCCAAGCGGTAACAAGTCAGCCATTTGTAATTTTAAGGTAACTCGTTGAAATAAAGCGCCACTTAAAAATTTTTCCTTGAATAACAGTATAAAAATTAATCAATTATTCAAATTAAATTTTTCAGTACATAGAAATTTTATTTAACAGTTAAGTGTATTAAAAAATCTATTTAATTAATTTAAATAAATTCTTTATTAATTTCTCCAATTTTAATAAAAAAATTACAGAAATTTCATAAAAAAATAAAAATTAAAATCAAATTGAGTCTAAACTTTTTTCCGAGCTTCCATGGCCATCAGAATCAACTCTGGACAAAACCACCGGCCTCTCATGCACACTTGTCAGCACAGTGTTGTGCTTTACTGTCAGCCCCGGGTTCTCCTGAGATGTCCTACCAGCAACAGCTCCTCCTTTTGCAGCCCCACCACTTCCTTTTTCTTTATCACCGGGTGTTGCTGCTGTTACTGATGCTGATTTTGATCCTGGTGGCTTGTTAACAATCACTTCCGTCAGCTGCATTGCCAAGGCCGCTCGGCGTCGCCGAACCTGGATCCAAAATGACAAATGATTACAATTTGCACACGGGTAATGCTTCTACGCTTCAACGCTAATCGAATTCTTCATTTGCGCCCGTTTGTTTCACGTTTCCATTCATCTTCTCATCTTCTCATCTTGCGAGTACACTCTACTATATACATCGACGTATCTACAGAATAGTCCATACGTCATTGCTGGCTGTATGACTTTATGGTAAAATTTAAATATCAAATTACTTTTTATAATTTATAGGGGAAGTGGAGGGTATTTCGAATTTTTTTTATTGATTTTTTAATCAAAAAAAAAATTTTTTTTTTTCAAATTTCTTGAAAAATTAATCTCTTTGATTGAAAAAAAATAAAGATTTTTGAGAAAAAAATTTTTTTTCATTGAAGAAATCAATAAAAATCGAAAAATTGCTCACAATGGTGATTTTTGGAAAAACAAAAAATTTGAAGCTTCGGAGCACTATGAAAAAAAAAATCGCAGCGCTTTGAATTTTTCAGGGATTTTAGGGGACACTTGGAGGTTGAAAAATTACCAACGATATCCTTTGTTCATTCATTTTATCCAAAGTTATACCAAGTTATCCAAATATCCTTAATTATGCGAATTTTTGTCGTTTTTTCAGTTAAAGTTTTCAATTCAAAAAAAATTTTTTTGACAAAAGCTATTCACGGTATCTTATAGAGAATATTGTGTAGTTTTCAAAACCGTCCTTCGATTTCCTATACGATCATTATTTCCAGAGTTATTGATTGTCAAAGTGAAAAAGTACTTTTTTGCTTTGACTGACGAAAACTCCGCGGCAAATCATCGTACAGGTTTTTGGATTACGTCAAATTGAAGGGCATTAAATATTCTAAAAAATTATTTCAGCGAAACAATGGAAAAAAATTTTTTGAAGCCCGTAGAATTTTTTTAAGACGAGAAAAAATTTGGAAAATTTTTTTTTGTAGTTTTCTTAGGATTTCTCGAGACCCGAACATGATAAAAAAATTTTTATGGTCATATCTGAAAACTAGACACCTGGAGCTACAATTTGCTTTTTTTTTTTTTGCGGTACGATCATTTTTCCGGAGTTACAGCTCGTTGAAAATTACCTAAAAATTTTTAATTTTTTTTTTTAGATCCCTTAATTTTTGTGACTATTTTTTAAATTTAATATTGTTCCTTAAAAAATGGCTAAATATAGTAGAAAATATTCCACAGATTTTAAATAACATAATATTCATATTGAGAGAAGATTAAAAGAAAATATATGGGATGAAAATACATAAGAGGATTATCAAGGATTTTCACGAGTATTTTAGTAATTTCGGAAAATCACCTTCTGGATGTGATTACGTGCGTTAGGTCGAGCATGTCTAAACACACATACATATGCATATAAATGTCGTACCCGTAGAGAGTAGAGACAAAGCTTCATTATATCAAAGACAAAGTTTGTCATTCGAAAGGGCAGAAGGTTAAAGCTCTCATACGGTTTATCGTTCTCACAATTTTTTATAATGGATAATAGCGACTCCCAATCTCGGCTATGGCTATGAGTACACAACTTTCCACGTTTTGGCATTTTATTTCCCCTCAGCTAGACTACAGCTTGTAGCACAGCGAGAGGACTATACCTGGTGTGCTTATGATAAACAGATTTTTTTATGTACGACACGTAAAAAATAAGATTACTGTAAATATAAATTTTCAGCGAATGAATAAAAAATCTGAGACCTTGAGCTTATCTCTCCGGGCTGAGTAGGCAATCCATAGAATGTAACAGCCCATTATGATAGTCGGTACGAATATTCCAGCTATTTTAGAAGCGTCTCTCAGGAGCACGTGATGGAGAGTTAGCAACGTGACTATTAGAAATGCCCCGACGGCGATGTAACGTCCTGTGCGATGTTTTTTTTAAAAAAAATACAGATAAAGTTAAATTTAATTCTGGGGGTAAATATTTGACGGGTAAATTTTTATTTATAACTTAAATTGTAAATTTTTATTTTAAATTCAAGCCTTCAAGCGATTTTTTTTATTATATTTTTAGATATTTAGTCGAAAAAGTCATTTAAAAAGTTTCTGGATGATTTAAACTGTTGAATTGCTGGAGAAAAAGGAGTTATAGGTAATTTTACGTTTGAATTTCCCGCTTGTGTAGTTATAGAAGCGTCCCCGCAGATGGCGCTCGAACTAATAATGGCAGCGGGGCTAGATCATCGGTTTTAGCGTTAAAATGGTGATTATAAAAAAACTAAAGGGATTTAAACGGTAATTTTTTGTAGAGTTCAAGTTTAGAGGATTCTGGAGCCTGTTAAGAAATAAAAAACTTGATTGAGAAATTTTTTTGGAAGATATCGTGAGTTTTAAGTTAGATTTGAGAGGCATGTTGAAATTATATTTTTAAATGGCTCTATCTCGGAAATGGTGAGTTTTAATCAAAAAATTCAGAAAATTTAAGCTCTCAAAAATATAATTTTAGTGGCATTTTGAGCTCTCCAAGCTCAAAAATCTGATAAAAGTTTAATAAAACACTATTTTGGGAATTTTTAAACTTTTGAATGAATGAGCCGATTTTTACGCGGTAAATACAAAATATATAAACGGTCTTGTTAAATAAAATCAAGATCAGGAATCTCAAAACCTCTAATTGGCGCATTAAGCTAAATTAAGATTTATACCCAAAGATATAAAAAGCATATCTATTTTTTATTCAAAGTAAGTAACACGCAATACAAAAATAACGCTCTTTTTTATCGATTGCATTCAAACAGGTTTCATTCCATGTCGTGACCGTCGATGAAGATACTTGTCAACCCGCAATTCAATTAAAATGCTGTAAGATTATATTAAGTGAAATTTGGGTTTATTAAGAGTTTTGATTTAATCAAAAAAAAAATTTGATTTTTATCGAACTCAAATTTAATGGTGAAAAAAAAATTTACAAAAGCCAAAAGGGCGCATTTTTCAAATTATGCGCTTTTGAATTTAAAAACTAAAAAATTTCGTGATCTAAAGAAAAAAAAAATTGGTAATTTTCGAGAATTCCGAGTCAAATAAAATTGAAAAAATATTCTTGCCATTTTGTAAAAATCTTTCTGTAATTTAATTTAGAATTTTTCATATTTATTATGATTTGTAACAAAAATAAAAATTGTTTTTAACGCTCTTTTGGCTTTAAGTTTCTAACGCGATATAAATTTGTATATTTTTTTTTAAACGAGAAGAAATGGCAACAATGTTTCAATAAAAGAAAATTGTTTTGCAAAATAAACGTTGTAGCGTATCAGTAATAATAACATTAATAGAAAAAAAGTCCACTCAACGATATTACCAAGCAATAATAATAATAGTAAATAAATAAAAGCAAACAACACGCGTGTGCTTGTCTTCCCAGTCATAATTGAATCGCAGTGAAGCACACACACGTCAATGTCGAGTTATTGCAGCAGAAAATTAGCGGCAATGATAGGAAAAATAATTTACCAATTGACAAAAATTTCGGGAATAAAATTAAGATGTAAGCAATGTTTTAGATTTTTTCAACGAATTTCTTGTAAAATAATTGGGTTGACCCCTTGGGCAATTGATAGCAATAATAAATACAGTGTTTCGTTCGTCGGGTCATATTACAATATATTATTTTGTATTATTTTTTCGATGTGGAGTCTTCACGGAGTGTTCAATGATCCACCTCCCAACATACCTGCAATATTTCGTTATTTAGTGATAAAAAGAATATTGTTCGTTGCACTGGTGTCTTCAATTTTGATTCCGCTGTATTATATTTTTCAACAAAAGCGACTGATAAGTGTTTACAATCGATTCGCAAAAGTCGACGGAATTTTAAAAAAGTGCGCTGATTATAAATTGAAAAAAAATTGCACTAATGATATTATTTACGGTGTAAATTTTGTAACAACTGTTTTTTTGGTCGTGATTTTGGACATGTGCTATTACAACCGGGGAAAAGTTTTGTTTGGATGTTTTCCGAGTATAATTGGCGGATGTGTAATGATTCAATTTACAATGCTGCTCAATAAAATTCAAAGCAGATTTAACAGTATAAATTCCATTATTTTAAAGATTAGCGAGCCAAAAATGAGCGTCGTTGGCCCGCAAATGATTTCAGAGATTCAAGAGTTTCAATTTCATGAATCAATTTTGTACGATATTGATAATCTCCAAAAAGCGTATTTAGAACTATACGAAATGTGCTATGACGCTGCTAAATTTTATGGGATCCCTATTATAATTGCCATCTTGTGTTGTGGTGTGAGAGTGATCTTCACTCTGTATCTAATAATTTTGTCAGTAATTTACTTTGAAAAGAATTACGCTCCTGTATGGCACGTCATAGGTTTTCGTTTCTTTTGGTTCGGTTTTCTGTTTGTAGTTTTCACTTCAAGCACAAATGCAATAAAAAAACAGGTACGGAAAAATTTGTTGAATTTACACTTTTTAAATATTGTTTTTTTGAGCGGGATGATTTGAAGATAATGTGTGAACGATAATTGAATTTGTTTTCAGAACCGCAAGCTTGCGAGGACTATATCTTCCCTTGTTGATCAAAGTACACTGGATGATAAAGTTGTCGAAAAGGTAAGATGTGCAACAACAATACTATTAATCCTTACACACTCATAATCAATTATTCCAACAGTAAGAACGTAAACGGAATTAATTTAAAAAAAATCATAAATTTTAGTCTCATACTTAAAAATATTTCCATTCAACTTTTTGGTTATTTTTCTTCTCTAAATGACAAAACAAGCCTCACAAGTTATGATACACATAATAAAATCTCTAATCAACTAAAAATCATTTTATCGCAGCTGTCCTGCTTTTACAGTGATCTCAGTGAATAAGAAATCGAATTAATAGCCTGCGATATTATACCATTGGACCGTTCGCTTTTAGGAATAGTAAGCAAAATTCAATTTTTTATTTATCCAATTGAATATGCTCCAGTATCTTTTTACATTATGTTATTTTCTAGGTAACGGGTACTGCGGCAGTTTATTTGGCCATCTCTTTACAATTCACACTTTTGAATAATTAAATGGAATCAAACTAAACAGTTTTTTAACATACATTTCAATCACGATAGTTTTTTTCACAACTGCAAGATACAAAACTTTTGAACACTATTTCTCATACTAATTTACAAATTGTCTTTCCTATGAATAATAAAACAGCGTAATTGAAGTATGCATATAAATAATTAGCGAATAGAAGTAAAATATGCATAGCAATAATTACGGAAAAAAATCAAGATAAAGAACCAAACAGCAATAACGTGTTGACAATTTCACAGTTGTAATCGTGACTTTGCAACATAAACACGTGAATATTGAACCACTGTGAAAACATATTTGCTGAAGCTATTGAATAAAAGACCAAGTAAATATCAACAATGAAAAATACCCGCAATAATTCAGATTTTTATCGAAGTTACAAATTTCTTCAACGAATTTCCTGCAAAGCTCTCGGATTATCGCCTTGGGGCGTTAGCAGCAAGCCAGATAATTTGTACAACGTTTCATACGTTGGAACGTACTACAATATTCTGCTGATATTTTTTCTAATCGTTCTCGGTGTCTATGAACTATTCAACAGATCATTGTCCAATGATTATCCCGGAAAATTGATGCCGTTAATTATGGTGAAAGTTGTATTCCTTACAATATTGTGCGCCAGTGTAATTCCGTTGCTTTACATAATTCGACAGAGAAAGCTTATAAACATTTACAATCGGCTCAAGTTTGTCGACAAGCTGCTAAAAAAGTGCGATAATCACAAACTGAAGTACGATTACACTAACGATGTTTTTTTCATCGCTAATTTATTGACAACTGTCTTTTTAGTTATTATATTGCAGTTGTGGTACATCGAAGCTCATCGAGTGTTTTTTGAAAATATCCCCACAGTCATCGGGGGAGGTGTTATGATCCAATACGCAATGCTGCTTAATTCCGTTGAAAACAGATTTAAAAGCATTAATTTAATTATTTCTAAATTCAGTCTGATTAAAAGCAATCATGATTACCCGCAAGTCTTTTCAGTTACTGAAAAAGTTCTGAAACGCGAATCAGTTCTCTACAATATAGACAACATAAAGGCCGCATATGTCGAACTTTACGGGATGTGCCACGATGCGGCGGACTTTTACGGAGTTCTTATTTTGATAACGATTCTTTGCTTCGCTGAAAGGGTTATTTATTGTGTCTACCTTTGTGTTTTAACGATATTGAAAGTTCAAGGCTTTCACGTACCATGGATCGTAATGATTCTGCGTTTAATTTGGATCGTTTTTATTTTTCTGGCTTTTACTTCCAGTGTTACAACCATTAAAAAACAGGTGAGTTATCAAACATATGTTAACTCTTCATTTTCTTCTTCTAAAAAATTTTTTTTTTCTTAGAATTGTAAACTGGCGAAGACTATAACTCTGCTGACAGATAAAAATACCATGGATGAAAAAATTATGAAGAAGGTATCTTTCATAAATATTAATAAAATTTTTTAGTAAAATAAATTTTATTAAATTTTCTTCTTGCAGTTATTATTCTTCTCGAGTGATCTCTCTCATTTAGAAATTAATTTAACAGCGTGTGACATCTTACCCTTAGACCGTACGCTTTTAGCGATAGTGAGTAAATTTTGTAATTTTTTTACTGTAAAAAATATTGATGATATTTCTTCTTTAGTTTTTATTTTTATTTTTTCTTTTTCAGACTACTGGTACCATTGCAATGTACCTTGTCATTGCTGTCCAATTCGGCAGTAATTAAATCTCTCATTAATTTAAAACCATGGTTTATGTCTATTTTTTTTCTATTGAAGCTTTCTAGAATTTTTCAGCACAGAATTTTATCAAGTACTTGAAAATAAGATTTACAATTTAAATTATTAATTTTTTTGCCTGATATACCCACTGTGTTATCCACGGAAAGAACAAAATGACACTGGATATCATCCTAGATTATACTCAGTGATATCTAGGGTGAAAAAAATTTTCAGATAGTAGTAGCTAGTATAATCCAGATTATACTGGGTGATATCTGAATTATACTCATTGTAATCTGGATTATACTAACTACTACTATCTGGATTATAATCATTGTAATCTGGATTATATTCATTATAATCTGGATTATACTAGCTACTATCTGAAAAATTTTTTTCACTAAGTATAATCTAGGATGATACTCAGTGCTATCTTTGTAACTAACTAATGTATTGTCGGACTTATAAATATTTCATTTATTATTAAAATTTTTTCCAAAATTTCTTCCAAAATAATATTGCATGAAAAATAATAATAATATCAATTTCATATTGTATTCAAAAATTAAAAAAAAAAATTTACTTTTTTAAAATTTTAAACCAGATAAAAAAAACAGCAACCGATTGATTCGAAGACATGTCAGATGTGAAAATAAAAAACTATAAATTTCAATGTATGCAAAAAAAAAAATAATTCCATATTGACTCTTCTTTTATTGACGATAGTCATTGTTAATAAAACAGAAAGCTTTTCTTCGGGCACGCAATTTTAAAACTGCACACTTCACTGTTTATTAATGTAACAGCGATGGCATAAATAAATTATTCATCCATTGGAAAAAGGATAGAAAAATCGAATATTTTTGCAATGTTCATTAGTATCAAATATGACACTGAAGCAAACACTAGTCCAGTGAATGCGATAGAACAAAAAGCGGGTGAATTACAGAGAAATTAAAAATGAATTTTTATAAAATAAAGTCAGTGTGTTATCGGCTTTTTGTGATTATTCAGTACTTATTCTTCAAACTAATCGGATTGTCGCCTTGGTCAATCGACGCTTCTGAAATAATTACCAGAAACGGAAGAATTGAAAGTCATAATTTTAAATACACTTTTTCATATATTGGAATATTTTATAACATTATTTTTATTGCAGTAACTTCATCGTTAAATATTTACTGTTTTCACTACATAACTTCGAAGAAAATAGTCGACCAAATTTTTGATACATTTCATAATAACTTTGCATTTCTTTCATCGTTCAGTATTATTTTTATTGTACTAATTATGACCATCCGACAAAAATTACTAATGGTTTTCATCAACTACCACCTGCGAAATGTTGATAAAAACTTAAACACCTGTGCCGATCATGATATAAAATATGATTGTACCAATGATGTAATCTTCGCTAGCAACTTCATCTGGACTAGTGCCATAGCAATAGGACGACAAGTTTTTTTCAAAACAAAATTAATTGTCTTCATAAATCTACCAAATTTTTTAACAACTTGGCCACTGATTCATTATACAATCTTCATAAATATGATAAAATTACGATTCAAAAGTATTAATTCGATGCTTTTAAAACTGGGTACCACCGAAAGTAAAATATCGCGATCGCGTGAGTTAATTCTGGATGAGCTTGATAGCATAAAACGCGCATACGCGGAAATTTGTAAAGGGTGTGATGAACTTGTGAATTTTTATGGAATTCCTACTTTGATTGTGATACTTATTTTTTCGACAAGAACTATTCGCAGTTTGTATTTTATAATGATACAATTAATCTCCAATCCGAAGATTGACCCTCTAACATATTTCACTGGACTTACTTTGTTGTATCCTATATATGTCTTCATTAACTTCACTTCTTCTGTGGCTCAAGTAGTTAAAGAGGTTAGTAATTATGTTTTTTTACATTTTATAATAATAGTTTTCAAAGCTACAATTTTTAAAATTGCTGGCATCCAAATCATCACACTTTTTCCGCATTACTTTAAATTTTTGTTTAAATCCCGCCATTTGTTAAAATTTCAATTTTTTTTTTAACTCATAGCTTGAAAATTTTAAAGAATTCGATACATTATTTTTTGTATGACCTTTTTTTGGACGGTCACACTAATGGTGGCCCTCAAATAAATAAAGAAAAATTATTAGAAATAAAATGAAATGTTTTCAGAATAAAGAAACCGTCAGGATTATCAACTCACTAAGAGATCGATTTGATATGGATGAAGAAATATTCGAAAAAGTGAGTGAATTATTATATCTTTGCATCATTTGAGAAAAAAATTTCCAATTAATTGTAATTGTAAAAATTTGATTAATTTTAGCTACTGAAGTTTTCTTCTCACCTTTCATACTTGACTGTTGAATTCACCTGCTGTGGAATAATACCACTAAATCGCACTTTTTTGGTTATTGTAAGTTTACTTTTAACGATACGATAAATATCCGATATCATTTTGAAAATAAAATTTCAGGTTTCCAGCACTATTGCCTCGTATTTCGTTATTTCTGTTCAATTCTACGTCAGCTTATCTGCCAATTAATTCAAAACTATATATTTCAACAAACATATCTGGTATTTTTTGGAGTTAATTATAAACGAGTTTGTATTGTTCCATTTTTGAGAAATAATACTGTATTATAAATCATAACCCAAGAGTCAAGTGTTGTCTTTATAAAAACTTTAGAGTAACTTAGTATGTTACTTCTATTTAGTTGTTGCTGTGCAATTCCATATCGACTTTTTTATTGGCGATGATCAGGGTTGAAAGGCAGAAAGCTTTTTTTCTTGCACGCAATTTTTAAATTGCATTACACGAAACATCAATAAAGAAGCGCAACCATAGATAAATTATGCATTTATTGTCACAGAAAATAAAAGCTAGATGGTATCGAAAATTCTTGCAACTTTCGTTAGTAACAACCATGGCATCAAAGCAAACACTAGTCCAGTGGATGAGATCGAACAAAAAACGGGTGAATTACAGAGAAATTAAAAATGAATTATCGTATAATAAAGTCAGTGAGTTATCGGATTTTTGTGATAAGTCAGTACTTATTTTTCAAATTAATCGGACTATCGCCTTGGTCAATTGACGCTTCTGAAATAATTACCAGAAACGGAAGAATTGAAAGTCATAATTTTAAATACAGTTTTTCATATTTTGGAATGTGTTATAACATTATATTCAGTATAGTTAGTTTTTCGTTAAATATTTACTGTTTTCACTACATAACTTCGAAGAAAATAGTCGACCAAATTTTTGATACATTTCATAATAACTTTGCATTTCTTTCATCGTTCAGTATTATTTTTATTGTACTAATTATGACCATCCGACAAAAATTACTAATGGTTTTCATCAACTACCACCTGCGAAATGTTGATAAAAACTTAAACACCTGTGCCGATCATGATATAAAATATGATTGTACCAATGATGTAATCTTCGCTAGCAACTTCATCTGGACTAGTGCCATGGCAATAGGGCGACAATTTTTTTCCAAAACAAAATTAATTGTCTTCATAAATCTACCAAATTTTTTAACAACTTGGCCACTGATTCATTATACAATCTTCATAAATATGATAAAATTACGATTCAAAAGTATTAATTCGATGCTTTTAAAACTGGGTACCACCGAAAGTAAAATATCGCGATCGCGTGAGTTAATTCTGGATGAGCTTGATAGCATAAAACGCGCATACGCGGAAATTTGTAAAGGGTGTGATGAACTTGTGAATTTTTATGGAATTCCTACTTTGATTGTGATACTTATTTTTTCGACAAGAACTATTCGCAGTTTGTATTTTATAGTGATACACTTAATCTCCGATCCGAAGATTGAGCCTCTAACATATTTCACTGGACTTACTTTGTTGTATCCTATATATGTCTTCATTAACTTCACTTCTTCTGTGGCTCAAGTAGTTAAAGAGGTTAGTAATTATGTTTTCTTACATTTTATAATAATAGTTTTCAAAGCTACAATTTTTAAAATTGCTGGCATCCAAATCATCACACTTTTTCCGCATTACTTTAAATTTTTGTTTAAATCCCGCCATTTGTTAAAATTTCAATTTTTTTTTTAACTCATAGCTTGAAAATTTTAAAGAATTCGATACATTATTTTTTGTATGACCTTTTTTTGGACGGTCACACTAATGGTGGCCCTCAAATAAATAAAGAAAAATTATTAGAAATAAAATGAAATGTTTTCAGAATAAAGAAACCGTCAGGATTATCAACTCACTAAGAGATCGATTTGATATGGATGAAGAAATATTCGAAAAAGTGAGTGAATTATTATATCTTTGCATCATTTGAGAAAAAAATTTCCAATTAATTGTAATTGTAAAAATTTGATTAATTTTAGCTACTGAAGTTTTCTTCTCACCTTTCATACTTGACTGTTGAATTCACCTGCTGTGGAATAATACCACTAAATCGCACTTTTTGGCTATTGTAAGTTTACTTTTAACGATACGATAAATATCCGATATCATTTTGAAAATAAAATTTCAGGTTTCCAGCACTATTGCCTCGTATTTCGTTATTTCTGTTCAATTCTACATCAGCTTATCTACCAATTAATTCAAAACCATATATTTCAACAAACATATCTGGTATTTTTTGGAGTTAATTATAAACGAGTTTGTATTGTTCCATTTTTGAAAAATAATACTGTATTATAAATCATAACCCAAGAGTCAAGTGTCGTCTTTATAAGAACTTTAGAGTAACTTAGTATGTTACTTCTATTTAATTGTTGCTGTGCAATTCCATATCGACTTTTTTATTGGCGATGATCAGGGTTGAAAGGCAGAAAGCTTTTTTTCTTGCATGCAATTTTTAAATTGCATTACACGAAACATCAATATAGAAGCACAACCATAGATAAATTATCCATCCATTGTCACAGAATACAAGCTGGATGTAAAATCTAATATTTCTGCACCGTTGATTAGTAACGACCGTGATATCGAAGCAATCATTAATCCAGTGAATGCGATAGAACAAAAAACGGGTGAATTACAGAGAAATTAATAATGAATTGTCATAAAATAAAGTCAGTGTTTTATCGGATTTATGTGATTAGTCAGTACTTATTCTTTAAATTAATTGGATTGGCGCCTTAGTCAATTGACGCTACTGAAATAATAACTAGAAATCGAAGAATTGAAAGTCACAATTTTAAATACACTTTTTCATATGTTGAAATTTGTTATAACTTTGTTTTTATGTTTATTATAGTATCATATAATATCTACGTTATTTTTTATTTACAACCGACAGTTTACTCCGAGAAAAAGCTATTCGAAACTTTGTTTTTGTTATCTTCAGCGCCGTGTATAGTTTCTATCGTACTAATTTATATTATCCGACAAAAATTACCAATAAATCTAATCAACAATCGATTGAAAAATGTTGATAGAAATTTGAATAGTTGTGCGGATTATAAAAATCAAAATGATTACACTAACAATCGGATATTTTTTTCGAGTTTTGTTTTTCATTGTTGCTCAACAATAATTTATTAACACTTATTCAACCTATGAATCCGACAAAGTAACCTTTCTCCTGTTGTTGCCGAATATTTTGACAAAGTGGCCCTTGATTCATTACATAATTTTTATAAATTTAATCCGAACACGATTTGAGGGAATTAATTCGACGCTTTTGAAATTAGGCACTTTCGAAAGTGAAATATCGCATTCCCGTGAGTTAATTCTGGATGATCTTACAAAATTAAAACGCGCGTAAGCGGAAATTTGTAAAGGGTGCGATGAAATAGTGAGTTTTTACGGAATTTCTATTTTGATTGTTTCTTCTATCATGTCTATCCGGATGGTGCGTAGTTTGTATATTGTAAACGTAAAAATAATTTATTTATCGGCAATTGATGGTAGAATAGCCATAGTTGGACTGAGTTTGTTACAATATGTTTTTAACTTTGTAATGTTCACTACAGCACAGTAACCAAAGTGATTAAACAGGTTTGTGAATTTTATCGCAAAAAAAATTTTTTTTACTTTTTAAGTTTTTTTTTTTTTTACAGAATAAAAATACCTCAAGAATTTTAAATTTGCTCAGGGATCGATTCGATATGGATGAAAAAATTTTTAAAAAGGTAAATTAATTTTATATACACTAATCTCAAAAATTAAGGAATAAAAAAAAATTAGAAATTTAAATAGCGCGCCTAAACTAACCAATAACGAGTTTCAGCTAAAAATTATTAAATATTTGCTAAATTTATTTTCATAATTTTTTCTCTTATTATATAGCGTTATAAATAATATTTTTGTTAATAGGTGTTGAAGTTTTCTTCCCACCTTCCATTCCTGACCGTCGATTTTACCTGTTGTGGAATTGTTCCATTAGATTGCACTTTTTTGACACTGGTAAGTACACTTTTGACTACAAAAAATAACCGATATATTTTTTTTTTTTTAATTTCAGATTATCAGTACTATTGAATCATATCTGGTTATTTCTATTCAATTCTACATTAGCCTATCTGCCAATTAATTTGTAAATAATTATTTTGTAATAATCTAATACCAAATCAGAGATAATCGTTATAATCCTCCAAAGGAATTAGGAATTAATTAAACGTCATGTGTGAAAACCTCCCATTAAATCCACCGGAGTGCAAGTGAGAGAAATTAAACGCAACATGCATGAATATATCCTGATTATATCAGAATTTGATGTTATAATTCAGATACAATGTATACTTGAATATTTAACTATGTACGTCCTGAAATTATTAGAAATAAAAAATAATATCTACATTGTTAAGAGAATAAACAAAATTTTGTCCCCGATTAAGTCATATAGTGACTGCAAGGTTCGTTTTAATTTAAAAGCCATCAATAATTTTTTTTTTCACTTACGATAAAATTTTCATTGATCGTTGATTGACATTTAATTTAGAAAATTAAAGCGCAATTTGTCCTGGGCTTAAAAACAATTAACATAAATTATCTATTGTATCACATAAAATACCTAATGAGACTCGCGGGAATAAAATCTCGTTCGTAATATTAATCATCGATCTCTTGTTTGACTATAATTTGAATGCATACTGATGATGATAGACGCGTGATGTTTAATAACATATTATATTTCATTATTATAGACACCCACATGCACACTAACTAAATATATATTCGTAGATCTGTCGACGGTAATTGAATTGTCACTCACAATGATTCAATGTGATAATTATAATTAATCTTTTGTCATCTATCATATTTTCAAATTTAAACACTTATTAAATTTGCCGCCTTTTTTCATAGTTTTAAAATACAAAGCATCAATATGGCGGCGAGACACCGAACATATGGTCGACCAGTTTTAACAAAAAAATGAGTATTACAACCGAATTAAATGACTTTTAACGCTAAAATTTTGCAAAAATATCTTTTGTACGAATCTGAACGTTAAAAAAAAAGAATTAAGATAATTTATAAAATTTTTACGGAGATATCTTCATTTTTATTCACGAAAAAACGCACCCGCCATTTTTACGGCGACTTTTTGCGTTTAAATTGAAATTTTAAAGAGTGAATAATTTTTTGATAATAAATTAAAATAAAAAATTAATAAATAATAATTAAAAATAATTTTTTTTAATAAAAAAAATTCACTATCGATCTCGAGAGTTATCTTAGAGGAGACAGCGGTCTATTGAACCTTAAATTTAGTCTGGAACAATTCTTGTAACTGGAGCAAAGCTCTGACCGTCTTTTCTATCTCAGTAGCTTTTTATTAACTAACTAAATATTTTCAACTTGAAGTTTCTGGGGCAAAAATTATAGAATATAGAACAAAATTTCAGATTCACTCACTCGGGAGATTTTGCCAAAACTACAACGGAACCCGAATTAGAGCAGTCATTCGTTGGCAAGAGTATAAACAATTCTTTTTATGGAAATTGTTATTTCCAGTTATTTTATGTAAAAATTCTATTAATTTTTTTACAGGAATTTTTATAGAAAAAAAAAAAAATAAAATAAAATAAAATAAAAAAAAACTTACCTTTGGAACGCGAGACTGCAATACCTCTCTGGAATTTTTAGCAGGCATGATTACCAGACTCCTGGATAGAACATCTGATATCAATCAAAGTCACAGTTCTTGTAGAATTATTTTGATTGATAGGCTCACCTCTCAGAGCCTTCAAAATCACGACACTTGAGAAAATTAGGCGGCCGCACTGGATTTAAGTGTCAATATACGCTCACATCAAAACTCGGCGATCGGCGGCTGCTGCATTACTGGTTGTTGCTGGCGATGATTGTTCAATGCTAGGAAGTAAATGCAGAATCTGGAAAACATTTCAAGATTTACAATTATTATTGATATAAACCACACCGCAATGCTGAAATAATAAACCGAAAAACATAAAGAGTTAAAATAGAAGTATAAAATAAGATAATAAAAGTGGATTAAAAGGAAGAAAGAGATAGAGAAAATGAAAATTAAATTAGAGGTCTTAAAAATTTTTTTTTATTGAAAAATAATAAAAAAAAATTTTATTTGTAAAAAACTACAATTTAAAAGCTCTAATTATTGACAGGGGTCTAAATATTGACACCCAAATTATTTTTTAATATCATATCAATTTTTATTAAATTCTAATTAATTAAAAAATTGAAAAAAAAAAATTAAATATTAATTAATTTAATTGCAATTTAAAAAAAATTATTATTTAATAAATTAATAAATAAAAAAATTAAAAACTTCAGCTAACTTTAATACTATAAAATAAAAAGATTGTTAGGAATAAAATCTTTTAATGAAATAGTTTAAAAAGTAAAATACTCTATATTTCTTACGTCTCGTTTTGTATTATATCGTGTGTACTGAGCATCCAAGTAATTTATCTCTGCTGGGGTGTCTCTGACTAGACGATTCTGGTGCTTGATCTATATGTATAGCTTCACTACACTAGTGGAACACAACTCCGTAAATGCGGAAAATCAGGGCAATAGAATTCCAGTGAAACCCACCGTGAATTCTTTTATTCATCACATACCTTCCATCTGGACATTTATTTCTCAACGGATCTATTTTTAAATCTCAACCTAAAACAAACAATATAAATCTTTTACTATTTTAAAAAGCTTCTGACTTCATTAATGTTAACATTTACATACTTACGTTTCATTTTTTAAGTGGATTTTTATATGAGTCATACATCATTTATGATCTTCTTTTTTTTAATAAATTTTAGAAAGTTATTTTTAATTTTTACTTGTCAATTTTTTTTTTTTCTACAATTTATTTGTTACAAAATTTATTAAATATCTGCTAAAGTAATTTACATAATTTTTTGGTGCTTAATAAATAAAAGTTTTATAATTAAAACGTTTATTTATTGTTTTTTTACATGTACAAAAATAAACTCTAACATTCCTCGAAATAGCGACTTGTAATATTTTTTATAGAACAAAAAAATCTTATGTCTTCAATTTATAATTTAATAATTCATAATTATTATTAATTATAATCATAATACTGTAAATTACTAACATATCAAGTTACAGATGCAGTAAGGGCGTACCAAAAAAAATTTTTTTTTTAATTAAATAAAAATATTAACAAAAATTTCAAATTCCAAAAAATTTTGATAAAATTTAATTTAAAATTTGAAAAAAAATTTTTTTCATTATTTTTATGCATTTAAAGTAAAAATACGTTGTTTTCCGAAAAAAAAATTTTTTTTAGTACGCCTTTATAGTATCTGTAACGAAAAATAGTTTTATTTTTATCATTAAAAATTCATAAAGTTTATAAACTATTGAAACTAGCAAAAAATATTCAAAGATAAATAATGTAAAATAAATTGCCCGATAACCTTAAGCGAATGTTACTTTTATAAATATTGAAATTTTTTACCTAAGAATAATTTCAAGAAATATTCTAGCATATATAACATTCACAAAATAAATATTTTGATAATAAGATATAAATGTTTCATTATAAAAGATAGATAACGTAGGTATCCCGGTCCCCGGTGATTCGGGTAGGTAATAAAAATAAAAATAAACGGCGTATTCTTAATCACAAAATTAAAATCTCGGTTTTGTATAAATTTCTTGCCATCGTAACCTTGATTACTATTTTAGGTGTGTCTGTTTAATATCAGTGGTAACTTTTAAGACTTTAATTACCGACTGTATTTATTACTTGATCTTCGTGACCTGCCAGAAACTTGTGAGGGTCCATGGATCAAGATCCGAGAGGAGTTTGGGAGTTTCGACGATAAATGAGCTCGAGTTGATCGCAACATTCCGGAGATTCTGTCTTCCCAAGATCAAGATCCTTTTAATGTTGATGTTTCCCCGAAATTCCAGCTCGTTTTATCTCTGTTATTCTACTAGGAAGGCTGACGTCTTAACTACGACGTTTATTAATTATCATTTACCTTCATGCCGGTGATTAATTTAATACTAAGCTATCAAATTTTCATAAAACGTCGCCTAGAGGTAACATTTAATTTAAATAGTGTTTGTTACAGCTCGCACATCTTCTCAAACTGACACTCGTCTTCTTCGTCAGGATATTTATCTTTCATGACCGCAAGCGGACAGGGAAAGTTTTTTGGACACTCAGGAAGATTTACGATTCGCTCTTGATGCATGACTAAAATACTCGGCGTTTTATCATTTTCCTCCGCTACTGATTCCTTCGAGGACTTTATTGGCTCCGGTGATTGACAGTCGTAGGAAACAAATGCCAAGTTTGACGCAAAAGCGTCGATCAGACTCACTCGCCACAATCGGTCTTTTGATGAATTGTATGAGTTGTGGAGAAGAGGGTTCGGGTCTCTTGCTATTCCCAAAAGGGATAAGACTTTTAAAATTGTTCCTGAGTGCGTGAAATACGCTGATACCTTTAATTCGTGGTCGGAACTGTAATAAATCAGTGACATTGATCATTTTTTTTTTTAAAGATTGATTTTTGGAGAAATCTGAAAAAAAAAATTGAATTTTTTTTTTTTTCAAATTTCTTGAAAAATTAATCTCTTTGATTGAAAAAATAAAGATTTTTGAGAAAAAAATTTTTTTTTCGCTGAAGAAATGAATAAAAATCGAAAAATTGCTCACAATGGTGATTTTTGCAAAAACAAAGAATTTGAAGCTTCGGAGCACTATGAAAAAAAAATTCGCAGCGCTTTGAATTTTTCAGGGATTTTAGGGGACACTTGGAGGTTGAAAAATTACCGACGATATCCTTTGTTCATCCATTTTATCCAAAGTTATACCAAGTTATCCAAATATCCTTAATTATGCGAATTTTTGTCGTTTTTTCAGTTAAAGTTTTCAATTCAAAAAAAATTTTTTTGACAAAAGCTATTCACGGTATCTTATAGAGAATATTGTGTAGTTTTAAAAACCGTCCTTTGATTTCCTATACGATCATTATTTCCAGAGTTATTGATTGTCAAAGTGAAAAAGTACTTTTTTGCTTTGACTGACGATAACTCCGCGGCAAATCATCGTACAGGCTTTTTGATTATGTCAAATTGGGCATCAAATTTTCTAGAAAAGCTTTTCATTGAAACAATGGAAAAAAATTTTTTGAAGCCCGTAGAATTTTTTTAAGACGAGAAAAAATTTGGAAAATTTTTTTTTGTAGTTTTCTTAGGATTTCTCGAGACCCGAACATGATAAAAAATTTTCATGGTCATATCTGAAAACTAAACACTTGGAGCTATAATTTGCTCCTTTTTTTTTTTTTTGCTGTACGATCATTTTCCTCTGAGTTACAGCTCGTTGAAAATCACCCAAAAATTTTGAATTTTTTTAAATCCCTTAAAAAATTTTTACGTTAGAAAAAAAAATTAATAAATGAATATATTGGTTAATTATTTTTTTTTATAGCGAATTTATAGTAAGAATTAAGAAAATAAATTTTTAATTCAATTTTATAATTTTTTTATGTTTAGAAAAAAAATTTATGATTACTTGCAATTTCAAATAAATTAATAACAAAAAAAAAAAGATAAAATAAAATAAAATACTCACTCTAAAAACTTAAACATATCCCCAATAGCGGTACACGCATGCTGATACGTTAAAGGATATCCGTACCCATCAATCCAATAGTACTTAAGGTCATGACTGAATTCCATAATCAGAAATTCATTCGGTGATAAAAGCTCGCACCAGGGAGATTTAGAATTCTCATTCCAGGCAGTCTCAAACGCGCACGTTGCTCGAATTGATTTCAGTTTGTCTATAAACATTAATTCCAATATATTAACTCGGGTATAGATTGATCTAAATACCTCATTGTTCAAATTATTCTATTTATAGCCGCGTAGACAATATAACTACGCAATATATAACGTTATGTATAGTCAAATCACATAATCACTATATAAGTAATTACTAACCGAAGTCAACGGTCACACCGAGCCGATTAGACAAATTCTTGAGCGTTTGAATCATCACCGGAGAGGATCTAAATTTTTCAACTTCTGCGTACGCTTCAAGATTGTCGTCGACGTCTCTTTGCCATTTATCGCATGCTTTGTAAAACTGAAAATTTTTTACGATCAGTAAATTATAAATTATAAATAGTTTTTTTCAATTATCTTGATAATAAATAAATACTCTTAATATTCGATCTTTTGCTTCAACTGGCGGATATTCGACGTAAGAACTCCCGTTTTTACCGAATAAACCAATTGTGAAATTTCCAGCGCTCTCTTTAGTTCGCTGTTTGTCTGTAAATTTAAACTAAAACAAAAAAATGTTTAATTGCTTAATAAAAAAAAAAAAAAAAAAAAAAAAAAATTAAATTAAACAAACTAAAAATTTATTGCAATTAGAATTTTTTTTTATGAATTATGATCAAAAAATTAAAATATTCATTGAATGGATCGTTTTCTAATTGAAAAATTGTTCTTTTGACAGAAGAAACGCCATTTTCAGGAACAGTTAATATTTAGAAAGATACTAGAGTCGTCATCTATGATTAAGAAAGGACCTTTAATAAATATTTGATGATTAAAGTAACTAAAAATCAAGGTTTGTACTTTATAAGTTCGATTGTCGTATTTCTCAGGCATCAAATCAGGAAACCGTGCCTGAAATCTCTCTGCAAGGCCGCGTAGTTCAACGCCACCTTCTTCAGCCAACGCCATTGGCTCATTTTGTCCTATAGAAAACCTCCAATTAGCTAGGTTAGTCTGTTGTTCCTCAGTCAGCTGACATTTTTTGTCTTTACAACTTTTCAAAATTTCATCACGGAATTCTTCCAGTCGAGCCATTGTGGCGATAACTTTTTTTTTTGGATACCTAGTTCCGTGTCTTATTAACAGCCAAATTTTCTTCGCTTTACAACCTATAAATAATAATAATAATAATAATAATAATAAAATTAATGGACATCTGTTAATTGTTTGGATTTTTACAACAAATAAATTAAAAAAAAAAATTCCATTAAATAAATTGATAAAAATTATAAGCGTAATTTTTTTTAAATAGTTTTTCTATTATACAGAAATTGAGAGACTTCTGATGAATTGAAAAAATTTTTTAACGAACAAATTATGGCAAAAAAAAAAATTTATAAAAAAAATTGACATTTAAAAATTTTTAAAAACTAAAAATGCAATTTTTTTTAAATAATTTTTTGGAGCAAATTTACTTTAAAAAAAATTAAAAAATTGTCAAGTGACAGCTCACTTTAATGTCATTAAAAATTACACAGAAAATAAAATAATTTACCTGAGAATTTTATTTCACTGTCATCATAATTTTCAATCAAACGATAAGGAGTCTTTGACGTAAGCCGGCAATTAAAATGTTCACTAGTGTAATCACATCTGAGCTTATTATCCGAAAAACTAACACTAAATACTGTAAAAAACAGTAAAAAAAATAATTTGAGATTCATTTTTAATTTTTCCGCAGTCTGTACGTTGAAGAGTAACTCGAGGTACTAAACTATGTTAAAAGTTATGTGATTTCTTATGTCAGAGAAGTAATTACAAAAATGACGGTTATTTTGAAACATCTCGAGACCTTGAAATATTTTTCATTCCCCAGTCAGCTGATTTTAAACGGTCAGAGGAAACAGTCGGTATGATCAGAATTAAGAACTGACACTTGGATTGAAAACTTGAAGCGCCATCTCTGATATTTTAGTAAAAATACTGCAGTGTTAGATTGTTTTTATTGGTTGTCTAAAGTGAAGAAAACTGCATAATTATGGAAATTAATTTAGTAATTTTTTTAATAAATAAATTATGACAAAAACAAATTTACAGGTAGAAGTTTTAATAAAATAAAAATGCAATTTTTTAAAAGCAATTTTATTAAAAAAAAATTATAAAGTGACAGTTAAATTTAATTTAAACTTTTTTTGGAGTACGCATGCGCGTCGGTCAAAAAATCTTTAAATTAAACTGTAGTAAATTAAGCTATAGTTTATGTTATTATTGTTGTTGTTGTCGCTCCTGTCATAAACTGTTTTTGTTTACATCTAACAAATTCCAAAACATAATTTAAAAAAAAACTTATAATATGTGATTAAAATTAATAAATTAATTATTTTACTTGACTAGAATTTGGTGTAAAAAATTATTCAAGAAAAATAAGTTAATAATAATGGACATAAATAATTCTCCATTTGAAATGGTAATTATAAAAGTTGAAAAATTCGAATCCGAGGTAAGATTTTTTTTTTTAAATAGTAGAAATTTATGATACTAAAGTTAGCCGATGTTTTTAATTTTTTTATATTTTTTTAATACTTAAATTACAACAAAAAATATTTTTAAAAAATTGCATTGACAGTTTTTAAAGTTTTTTACAAGTGAAATTTTTTTAAACAATTTTTTTTATAATAATTTATTTGATATATTAATCTGAAAAAAATATGAGATGTCTGTTAATTTCAGTATTATTAATTTGATAACTAGACATGTAATTTCAGGATTGGCTCAACGGTGAGGAAGCAGGCGATAATCTTGCAGGAAAGAATTATAATTGCGAGTACCCGATTGATGTTAAAAAAATTAAAGAAGAGAAACTTGAAACTCCATTACACTTAAAATACACCTGTGATAAACCTGGTTTGATATTAAATTACAATTATTTTTGTTAAATAAATTAATTTTTAGTGATTAATTGAATTTAAAAATATTTGATGATTTTTAGGATTTTTCTCACCAGATAAATATTTAAAAATTACTAAAATAAATTTATTAAAAAAAAATCATCAATGTTGATTTTAACATGATCATAAAACTGACAATAAATTTATTAATTTTAGATTTAATAAAAAAAGAAAATGAGGATCCTAATCAAATTTCTATAAAAGAAGAATTTTCAATTGATACTAATCTAGTAAAGACAGAAGAAGTTTCTCTGACTCCAGAAGACATTGGTAAGTTTTGTATGTCTTTTAAATATTCACAATTTTTTTTCTTTACCCTTAATTAATATTTTTTTTAGAATTAATCAAAGCAAAACACCCTACGCAAAAAAACTCCGCAAAAAGACCTTACAAATGCGACATATGTTCGCATAATTTTCGTCAGAAAAATCAGATCCGCATTCACATGCAAATTCACCTTCGAGAGCAACCTTACTCCTGTGACATTTGCTTTGCTACTTTCAACCTCAAAGGTAATTTAAGCACACATTTAAAAATCCACGAGGAAAAACATCCTCACACTTGCAATATTTGTTCCGCTCAATTTAAAACGGAGCAGCTTCTCGACAACCACTTGCAAAATCATAATGAAAAATCGAGTACTTGTTACTTTTGTTACTCGAAATTTGGGAGTCAGAATCTTCTGAAGGATCACATGCGGATTCACGTGGCAGAAAAAATTCTAACATGTAACATTTGTCACTCAAAATTCAGCACAACCAGCAGTTTGAAGCAGCACATTAGAATTCATACCGGGGAAAAACCACATCAGTGCGACGTTTGTGAAAAGAGATTCACTGCTAGGTCTAATTATATGAGACACATGAAGACTCATAGTACAAAATAAAAAATTATTTATTGATAATAAATCTGTAAATATGTAATTATCTGTAAATATCTACATCAGCTTATGACTAAGACTGAAAAAAAATTCAAAATCTCTTAATATATTTTAACAATTTAACATTTTTATTTAATTAGCACATTTTAAGCCAATACAGTTTTAATGCAAGAATTCATCGTGAGGCTTATCAGCATCAGCAATGGCCTTCTTGATCCAGTCTCGGTAGAAGAAAACTCTGGTGTAGACATCTGGATACCCTACCGCGCAGGGTCGTCCAAAAGAAACCAGTCCAATGAGAGTTCCATTGGCGGTCAGCGGTCCACCGGAGTCACCCTAATCGTCCAAAAAAAATTACAGTACCTCTCACAACTTGAAAAGAAGGTTAAAATGAAAAACTTACATGACAAGCGCCTTCTCCCCTGGTGGTCAGTGTGCAAATATGCCCCGCTGTGACTATCGAGTGGTAGCTTTTGCACCTAACTTGCGAAATCACCGTAAGATTTATCTCCTGAAGCTTATTCGGCAGCGTTCCGCCCAAGATGGTGGTTCCCCATCCGGAGAGCTTAGCGGGGTACTCTTTTTTAGTTTCGTCCTTTATCGCCAGGGGGATTGGCGCCACTTTCTTCGTGAAATTGAACTTCCCGGAGATTCTTAACAGCGCTATATCGTTCGTCAAGTCTCCCGTGTAGTTTTTGTGAACTGTTGTGTAGTTTGTTTTGTAAACGTCACCGCCTGTCTTCAGGCTGTTTGTTCCGACTATTACCGTAATGTTTTTTGTGTTCATGCTGAAATTTTTTTAATTTAATTAATTTGTAATGTTTTTACTAATCAATTTCTTTATCTGAGCCATTTTTTAATTTAAAAAATTTGCCGCCTTTTTTTTACAGATTTTGAAAATATCTTTTGTATGAATTTAAACTTAAAAAAAAAAAGTATTAAGAGATTTTATAAAATTTTAGCAGAGATATAATCATTTTTATTTACGAAAAAACGCGCCTGAAATTTTTACGGTGTAAATCTCCGATTTTTTGGATTAAAAATTGAATTTTAAAAGAATGAATAATTTTTACTAATTACAAAGTAAAAAATTGCTTTTTAAAAAAAAATACTTACTAATATAGACAATGCCCAGCGGTGAGAACCCAGCGATCATTAATAACAACTCCTCCGCAAAAGTGAGACCCGAAAAGTCTCAAAGAAGCTTGATAAGGATACGCGCCATCCTTAGCGGCCTGGCCGCCTACAACCCGCGGAATTTCGCGAGCTGCTGCCGGAGCAAGAGCACTTGCGATAATTACCAAGATTATTATTGTACCTGCTGACTTCATCGCGGATAAAGACTCTCATTAATCTTTGACTACTCACCACCTTTTATACCGTCAGATTCTTTAAAAACTATTGATAAACTTATCTAGTGAGATTGCGGTGTTTTAAAATTTAATTACACTTGAATTATTACGCACTACAAGTTTTAAATATACAATTGTTAATTATCAAAGTTTCTGTTTTTTGAAAATTTTTTTAAATTCTTAAAATTAAGAAAACAATTAATTCTTTTTTAATTTAATTATTTAAATATAAATTAATAAATTTAAGATATTAAAATTTATATTGACGACTTTTTACATAGTTTCAGAATTTTGCACGTCTCAAAGCGCATATTATATATTGCAAGTCTTTTTAGAAAAAATTCTCAACATTTTACAAGTAATCAATTCCAAAATTTGGAATATCATCATTGTAAATTGAATTGGCTGTAGAAAGTGTCTGATTGATCCATTTCAAGTAATGATAGACGCGGGTGTAAACATCAGGAAATCCTTTGGCACATGGACGTCCGAAAGACACTATGCCTACCAGAGTTCGATTATTAGTCAAGGGGCCACCTGAGTCTCCCTAGAAAGTAAAACTAAAATCAAATCACTATCAAAAATAAATAAATAAATAAATGTATTAATAGCAATTACATTGCAAGCTCCTTCGCCGCGGACAGTCAAGGTGCAAATGTGTCCTCTAGTCAGCAGAAGCGGGTGGTAGACCCTGCACTTCAACTGGCTGATCACCACCAGGTCAATCTCCTGGAGATTCTCCGGAATTTCTCCATCGGTACTGTTTTTTCCCCATCCGGACAATTTTACGGGGTAGGATTTTGTTAAGGAGTCGATGGTTGGCAGAAGAACCGGCTGGACTTTTCGGGTAAATTTTATCGCCTTGGAGACTCTGATTAACGCGATGTCGTTTATCACTACGAGCTTGTAGTCCTTGTGGACTATAAACAAGTCGGGGTGGTACACTTTGCCGCCTGATGAGAGGGTGTTAGTGCCAACTACTGCTTTTACTCCGGTTGTATTCACCCTTAAATTTTTTTTTTTTTTTTAAGAAGACATCTAGCTTGAAGAAATTATGTTTTAAAAATTTTCAATTATTTTTGAAATTTTCAATTATTTTTATAATTTTCAATTATTTTCAAATTTTTCAATTATTTTTAAATTTTTCAATTATTTTTAAAATATTTCAAATTTTTTTTTTATAAAAATTTTTTAGACTTTTAAATGATTTTACCTTTTTAAAATCATTTTAAATTATTGACTAATTTATTTGAAATTTTCATTAAATTTAAATTAATTTTTTTATTTAATTTAAATGACAATTAATTTTGCAGATATTTAATAAATTTTAAGAGTTTTAGCAACTATTAAATTATTGCAAAAAAATGGATTTGTAGCAATTTAAAAAATTTGACAGCTAAATTCAAGTAGCCTGGGGGTAAGTAGAATTTGTTTTTTTTTAATTACTATTACTATTACTGTTACATAACAAAATAAATGTTTAATCGTACCCTATTTGCAAAATTTCTCTATAAATTGATAATGAAAGTATCTATATACAATAATAGACTTGACCGCTTTCTCTTATCATAAATTTAAAAAAGCTAACTTATCTGATAGCCTCGTCTCGCACGAAACGAAATCCGATATAGTAACTAAATAAAACTGTTAATTATTCCGGCTTAAAAATTAAATTTATGCGGTACTTTTTTTCCAAATCTTTTTTTTTTTTTTTTTTTCAGCTAATAATTTTTTAGATTTTTATAATTATCAAAATTATAATTTAAAAAATTTAGCAAAAATAAAAAAGTTTCATTAATTTTTTAAGAAAAAAGTAAATTGTGTAATTAATTAAAAAAAAAAAAATTATAATTAATTTTTGCAATTTTTAAAAAAATTTTTTTTTTTTTTTTTTTTTTTTTTTTTTTTTTCAGAAATTTCAATCATCCTTCATAATTATAATTAACCAAAATTTATACTCACAAAACAACGCAATGTGCAGCAGTAATTATCCAGCGGCTATTAAGGACCACAGCCCCGCAATAATGAGAATTTTCACGTCTCAGTGACACCTGATATGGATGAGCGCCATCAGCAGCGTTGTTCCCACCAACAACCCTAGAAATTTCCGGGGTAGCAAGCGTCGCTCCAACCGCAACAATAATTACAACTTCTAAAGCGACTAAGTGCATTTTTTCCAACGCTCAAAAATCGCCAAATATCAAGTGATCGATTCTTAACAAATCCTGACTTTTATATCTTACCGCTATCAATTATTTTTGTCTTTTCCTGAAAGATAACGTCAAATTTTTCGCTTGATAATCTCGTTAATTAAAAATATTTTTTATCTGTTTGCAGACGCTAAATTAAAATGTTTTTCCGTTATGTACTAATTAATTACTAGCGCAAAAATTATGGCTCAGGTTTATTATTACATAAAATAATGACCACCCAACAGATAACTGATCTGATAAAAATAAGCTTTATTAATTACTAGTTTCTTCGAAATTAATTTTATTTACATTTTAGTTGATAATCTTGTTTATCCACTCGGCGTAGTAGAACACGCGGGTGTAAACATCTGGGTATCCCTGGGCGCATGGTTCTCCGTAGGATACAATTCCAATCTGGACACCGTCGGCTACCAGTGGTCCGCCCGAGTCGCCCTGAAATTTATCAATTATTATAATTGAATTTACAATAATTAATGCGTTGATTATCAACTAGCGACCTTGCAGTCATCTGTGAGCTATAAATAAATGAAATTTGGCGTTATTGGATTATAAATTTTGTTAAATTGCACTGTATTTTTTTAAATATTGACTTTTTTGAAGATATAAGCTCATTTTGATGTTACATTCATGAAGAGCTTTCATTTAAGTACCCACTTGCATTTTTTTATATATTTTTCATATATACATATATATGATATATATAAATATATGAAATATATGAAAAATTGATGTGGGTATTCAAATGAAAGGTCTCGTTAAGAGTAATGTCAGGGTGAGCTTATATTTAAAAATATCATGAGTTGACAAGATACAATGTACTTTCTTAATTATTGACATTTTTTGAAGATATAAGCTCATTTTGATGTTACATTCATGAAGAGCTTTCATTTAAGTACCCATTTGCATTTTTGATATATTTTTCATATATACATATATATGATATATATAAATATATGAAATATATGAAAAATTGATGTGGGTATTCAAATGAAAGGTCTCGTTAAGAGTAATGTCAGGGTGAGCTTATATTTAAAAATATCATGAGTTGACAAGATACAATGTACTTTCTTAATTATTGACATTTTTTAAGATGTAAGCTCATCCGGATGTTACACTCATCAAGAGCTTTCATTTAAGTACCCATTTGCATTTTTGATATATTTTTCATATATACATATATATGATATATGTAAATATATGTAATACACTACTGGAAAAAATTAAGGGATCAAAAAAAAATTCCAAATTATTCGGTAGTTTTCAACAGGCCGTAACTTTGAGAGAAATGGTCGTACAGGAAATAAAAAAAAAGGAAATTGTAGCTCCAAGTGTCTAGTTTTTGGATTAGAACTTCAAAATTTTGTAGCCTCCGCGGTTTCTGAGTAATCGTAGAAAAACCAGCAACAAAAAAATTCTCAAAATTTTTTTAGTTTTTTTTTTTGGTCTACGGGCGTGGAAAAAATTTTTTTAGCTTAACCGCCATAAGGATCGGATACTTTGTTCATTTAGCTTTAATTTCTTTTTTAAACACCCTGATACGTCCACTCCTCGCTGAGATATCGGTCTTCAAATGGAAAAGGATCTTTTTGTCTTTGATTATCGATCTCTCAGCAACCAATGATCGCACAGAAAGTTAAAGGTGGGTTTCAAGAACTTGAATGAATTCCCTTAACGACTGTCCATTGTTTTTTCGAAAAAAATTTTTTCTTTCCGTCACATGAATTTGAAAATGCAACAAAAAAGGGCTTTTAGTGGTTTTTGGAAAATCAAGCGCTGGATCGAAAATATTGAGGAAACCACTAATGTTAAGTGTGCCTTTTACAGTTCAATATGTCCACAAAAACCCTACAAAGAATCAAATTAATCCAGCCAGCCGTTTTTTTGTTTCACTTGATCGAATTTTTGAAAAAATTAAAGGATCACGTTTTTGCTCTGAAAAGCTCATAATTTTTAAAAATGAGAAAAAAATGGTTTTTTCGAGCTTTTTCCACATTTTCGTTCCAAAAGTGCTTAAATTTTCAAAAAAAAAAAAAAAAAAAAAAAAAAAAAATTTTCAAAAAAAAAAATTTTTCGAAAAAAATTTAAAAAAAAATTTTTTTGGAAAAATTTTTTTTTTAACAAGTTAAGGAAACTCAAAAAACCATCGCCCAATGATTTTTATCACCTTTCCACCGCTGCATTCCTTGATTCTACTGATCTCCTTTTAATTAAATTAATAAAAAAAGTTAATACCCCCAATCGAATTTCGATTTTTTTCATACGCTTTTCGGAGTTTTTTTTTTCTTTTCTTTTTGTGAATCCTTAGCAAATCGCTTCATTCAACAGTTTTTTCAAAACTAATCCCTCTGCGCTAAAAAAAATTTTTTTTAATTTTTTGGTCAAAATTGAAAATTTCTGACTTTTGATTCTTAATCATGGTTAGACGACATTTATCGGAGGTGGAAGTCGCTCGGTTAGTGACTCTTATCGACGAAGGTTACACTCAACATGCAGTTGCTATCCGGATGGGTGTAAGTCAATCTGTCGTATCTCGAGCTTATACCAGATACCAAGAGACGAATCAATATCATCGTCGCCCCGGACAAGGTCGCCATCGAGTCACTAATGCCCGCGATGATCGAACAATTGTTAGAGAAGTTCGACGACAACCTTTCGTCAATGCGAATATTGTCGCTCGAAACTTCCCCAATCGCAGACAACAGCAACAGCGACGACGGCATCAAGTGCGAAACATTTGCTCTCGAACAATCATCAACCGTCTTCGTGAAACTGGGTTACACGCACGACATCCTAATCGTGTACCCCTGTTGACAGCAAGACATCGTCGAGCTCGTTTAGCGTATGCTTACGATCATCGAAATTGGAACTTGAGGGAATGGACAAATGTTTTATTCACTGATGAGTCTCGTTTTAATCTGTATGGCAACGATCGACGTCCTCTCGTTTGACGCCGTCGTGGAGAACGTTTTCGCCAGAACTTTGTCCGTCCAGTCGTTGCCTACGGCGGTGGATCAGTTATGGTGTGGGGCGGCGTTTCACGAAATTGGAGAACACCTTTGGTAATTGTACGCGAAAATTTGACAGCTAGACGTTACATCGACCAAATTTTAAGGCCCATTGTTCTGCGCAGACGACAACATCTGAGGTCGTTCATATTGATGCAAGATAATGCACGTTCACACACAGCCAACATTACCCGGCGCTTCTTTGAGCGGCATGACATCACATTGTTGCGACACCCAGCAATGAGTCCAGATCTCAACCCCATAGAGCACGTTTGGGACATAATGGGTCGTCGGTTGCGCAGAGAGTATCCAAATTTGCAGAACTTAGCTGCTTTGGAGCGCGCGCTTCAGCACATTTGGAATACCATTCCGCAGCCTCAAATTACCGTCTGCATAAACATGGCTGAACGTTTGAGAGCCGTTATTGAAAACAGGGGTGGTAATACCCGGTATTGAACCAACAAAAACCTTCAGAGAATGAGTTTTGAGTCATTAAATACGGTGGAACTGACGAGCCACCGGGTCTCAATTCTCCTGAAACACCTTACACACACACACACACACACACACACACACACACACACACACACACACACACACACACACACACACACACACACACACACACACACACACACACACACACACACACACACACACACACACACACACACACACACACACACACAGAAGCGTAAATCCGACCGCGCGACCTCCACGTGGTACGCTTTGGATAACGCTAATGCCGACGGTAATTGTTTTCTTAAACTTTTCAAGAGAAAAATTTCAAAAAAATTTTTTTTTTTAATTTTTTTTTTTTTCAATTTAAGCACTTTTGGAACGAAAATGTGGAAAAAGCTCGAAAAAACCATTTTTTTTTCTCATTTTTAAAAATTATGAGCTTTTCAGAGCAAAAAACGTGATCCTTTAATTTTTTCAAAAATTCGATCAAGTGAAACAAAAAAACGGCTGGCTGGATTAATTTGATTCTTTGTAGGGTTTTTGTGGACATATTGAACTGTAAAAGGCACACTTAACATTAGTGGTTTCCTCAATATTTTCGATCCAGCGCTTGATTTTCCAAAAAACCACTAAAAGCCCTTTTTTTGTTGCATTTTCAAATTCATGTGACGGAAAGAAAAACTTTTTTCGAAAAAACAATGGACAGTCGTTAAGGGAAATTCATTCAAGTTCTTGAAACCCACCTTTAACTTTTTGTGCGATCATTGGTTGCTGAGATATCGATAATCAAAGACAAAAGATCCTTTTTCATTTGAAGACCGATATCTCAGCGAGGAGTGGACGTATCAGGGTGTTTAAAAAAGAAATTAAAGCTAAATGAACAAAGTATCCGATCCTTATGGCGGTTAAGCTAAAAAAATTTTTTCCACGCCCGTAGACCAAAAAAAAAAACTAAAAAAATTTTGAGAATTTTTTTGTTGCTGGTTTTTCTACGATTACTCAGAAACCGCGGAGGCTACAAAATTTTGAAGTTCTAATCCAAAAACTAGACACTTGGAGCTACAATTTCCTTTTTTTTTATTTCCTGTACGACCATTTCTCTCAAAGTTACGGCCTGTTGAAAACTACCGAAAAATTTGGAATTTTTTTTTGATCCCTTAATTTTTTCCAGTAGTGTATATGAAACATTGATGTGGGTACTCAAATAAAAGGTCTCAATGAGTGTAATGTCGGAGTGAGCTTATATCTTTAAAAATGTCAATAGTTCACAAGATCCAATATTTAACAAAGTACAGTGCAATTTAACAAAAGTCATTATTTAATAAAGCAATTTCAGTAAAAAAAAAAAAAAAAAAAAAAAAAAAAAAAAAAAAACGATTTTATTATATGACTATCCTGGACACAGAATTTTTCTTATTCTCTTAAAAATATAGATCACTCACCATGCAAGCACCTTCGCCTGCCTCTGTCAGGGTGCAAATTTGGCTCTCAGATAAGCTCCACCACTGTTTTTGGCACTCTGATTGCTCGTAAATTTTTAAATTTATTTCCTGTAATTTGTCAGATGCTCCTCCTCCTGAGACCTAAATTTAAGGTCGATATTAATATCAATTGGAAATTTTGTTACTCTTTCTGGAGTAAACTGCGGCCCAAAAGAGCGTACTTTCGGCTAGGAGAGCAAGAAAATTTACTTACGGAAATATATCCCCACCCAGTGAGAATTGCAGGATCTCCGTGAGTGTGAAAATTATACTCGCTGATTTTAATCGGCTGAACTTTGTCGGAGAATTTTATTTCAGATGCGGTACGTATCAAAGCAATGTCATTGATAATTGTTGATGGAGAAAAATCGTGGATGAAAATTTCATCGACTTCGTAAACATCACCGCTTTTGCTCAGGGAGTTTGTTCCAACGATAATTGTCATGTAGGTCTTTGGTATACTGGAAAATTAATATCTTTAAATTCATGATACTTAATTTAATAAAAATTAATTTGAAATATTTTTTTGTTGAAAAAATTATTTAAAAAAAAATTCAGTTGTAAAAAAATTGAAAAATTAAGAGTGCAATTAAAGAACAAAATTGAAAAATTAAAAATGTCAGCTGACTTTATCATCAATTATTTTAATTTAAGAATTTTACAATTTTTTTAATTTTTATATCAGTTAAATTATAATGAAAAAAATTTTTAAATATTTTAAGAGTGGATTTTTTTAAATAATTTTTTTTTACAATAATTCATTAGTTTTAAAAATTCTAAAAATTAATAAAAAAAGCTCATTTTTAAATTTTGAGCTTAAAAATACTTTAATTTTTAAAAATAATTTCTGGAGTTTTTTTTAACAAATTTTCTTTTTCTATAAAAATTTTTTTAAAAAAATTCTTATCAATTATTTGCTAAAAAAAATTTTTTAAAAAAAAAATTTTTACAATTTCAATAATTTTAATCGGATATAATTTTTGTTAAAATTTAAAACTTTGAAATTAATTTCAAAATTTATTTCTGTGTAATTATTTTTCAAATAATTAAAAAAAAAATAAATTTACCCAAAAACACAGTGAGCAGCAGTAAGAATGAATCGGTTGCTGACAATAGATCCACCACATGCGTGCAACCCGAAGACATTCAATGACACTTGGTACGGATATTTTCCATCCGGCGCGTCCTGACCACCAACTATCCTCAGAGTTGGCACTCCTTAGGTATTAATAAATTTAATTTCAATTAATTAAATTGCGCATTGTAAATATAAATGGAAAGAAAAATAACTTACCATTAACTGCAGCGACTCCCAAAAACAACAGTGCGAACCACATAGTGAACTATTGATTATTGATGACCAGGTATGCGGACTGTGTCTTATATCGTAGGACTTATCTAATTCTTTATTGATATCTTTCATTTAAATAAAGTGGAAATTTCGGTTTATCAATTTTATTCCAATTAATTACATAATTTTAAATATTTAAGGATTGAGGTTGATTGGAAGATAAGCTGACTGAAAACTCTTCTATATCATTAATGATTGATGATCGGCAATAATTTTTTAAATAATTACATTTGTTAAATTGCTGGCGCCGATATTAAAAAAAAAAAAAAAAAATGTAAGAAATTTCTTAATCATATTTTTTATTTTTAATCAATTACAAAATTTATTTTTTTTTTTCTAGAAAATGGATCCATTTGATAAATCTAAAAATTAGATGCGTTAAAATTTCGCTTCCATAGTTTCGGAAATCCAATCCAAGTAGAAGAAAACTCTAGTATAAACATCCGGGTATCCAACCGCACAAGGGCGTCCAAATGATACCAGGCCAATCAGAGTTCCCTCAGCAGTCAAAGGTCCACCAGAATCTCCCTGCAATTTAAAATTCAAAATTAATGCAAAAAAATTTTACGATGAAGAATTTTGGGTTTTTTAAAACACTTACATGGCAAGCACCTTCTCCTGCCTGTGTCAAAGTGCAAATATGTCCAGCGCTGACCATAGAGTGATAACTTTTGCATTTAGTCTCGGTGATGACCATCAACTCAATTTCTTGGAGCTTGTCCGGTAGCGATCCGCCGAGTTTGGTGGTTCCCCATCCTGAAAGCTTAGCTGGATATTCTTCGTACCGGTCATCGGCAGACGGCAAGGCAATCGGCTGGACTTTGTCATTAAAAGTAATGTCTTCGGCAAGCATGATCATTCCAATATCATTGCTGAAGACCATAGAATTGTATTTTTTGTGCGGGACCAAGGTCTTGGCTTGGTAACGATCTCCACCTTCTGAAAGACGGTTCGTTCCTGTGACTACAGTGATGGAAGCTGCGCTTTGACTGAAATATTATTATTATTATTATTATTATTATTATTATTATTATTATTATTATTATTATTATTATTATTAAAATACATGAAAAGAACAAGATGACACTGAATATCATCCCAGATTATACTCAGTGATATCTGTGGTGAAAAAATTTTTGAGATAGCAGCTAGTATAATCCAGATTATGCAGCGTGATATCTGGATTATACTCATTATAATCTGGATTATACTAGCTACTATTTGAAATTTTTTTTTTTTACTGAGTATAATCTGGGATGATACCCAGTGTTATCTTATTTTTTTTTATGTAGTCAATTCGCAAATGCTCTATCTCTAGATACATAATTAAGAAATGACCTTGTATCTTGAGAACTATTGACATTTATAAAGATATAAGCTCATCCTGATGTTACATTCATCAAGAGCTTTCATTTGAGTACCCACATTAATTTTTCATATATTTCATATATTTATATATATCATATATATATAAATATATAAAAAATGCAAGTGGGTACTCAAATGAAAGCTCTTGATGAATGTAACATCAGGATGAGCTTATATCTTTATAAATGTCAATAATTATTATTATTGTTTAACAACAGAATTCTAATAAAAAAAAAAATTCGAAAACTTACTAAACAATGCAATGAGCAGCAGTCAAGATCCAGCGTTCATTAACAATGACACCTCCGCAAAAATGAGAGTTAGATTTTCTTAGTGAAACTTGCCAAGGATGAGCCCCTTCAGCAGCATCTTCACCGCCGACAACTCTTGAAGGAATTTCCCTTGCATTAGTGCTTGCAAGAGCAATTATTGCGAGAATTCCAAAGAAAATCGGCCGCATGTTGATGATGATGCTCTGTTAACTCAAAGCTGCACTTTGATGCATCTTCATGATTTTTAAAAGTTTATATACTGCTAGGAAGTGATTGATACCGGACACCCTAGTGCAATGATCGATAACCATTTCATTTTCATCAGATCTGTTTTTAAGAAAAAGAAGGTTTCTTCTTGATTATCTGATTTGCATCAGAGATGCAAATCAGATATTAAATAGGAATTTGAAAATTAAGAAATTAAAATTTAGGATCCAAGGGGTTGATTCTGGAATTTTAATAAAAAATTAGATTGGTAAGTAGAAAGTAATTTTCTAGTGTTCTAATATATTTTTGGATATTGATAGATAATTTACCTACTTGAACCTTATCAGAATGATTGTGTGCTTTGTTTAAATGTTATCAGTTCACGAGCTACTGATTGAAATCTGGTTTAATTGATAGCAGGATAAGTTACAGCTCGGTTATCCGGGTAAAACCCAAAGTCATTGGATATATATGATTTTTATTCTGATATAATTGATGAGAATGAAGTAGATAGGTAAATTGAACAATGAATTAAATTTGTAGAAAAAAAAAAAAAAAAAAAGAATCAGATTCCCAAATATTTTTTTAATTTTTTAATCAAAACACTTTTTAAATTTCCCGCCTTTTTTTTTTAATTTAATACAAAATATTAAAAATTTTTTTTTACTATATAAAATGATGTATTTTTTCTTAAAATTCATGAAAATAAAAAAAAATTTTTATTTAATATTAATTTAATCAATAAATAATGCCAAAAAACGCTTTGAAAAACTTTAACTGTCTTCTTTCGACAAGATGGCCGCTTTAGCCCGACGAAATGGCGACTTGCGCGCGCAAAATTTAAATCTTTATTTTCTTACAATTTTTAAAGTTTTTAACTTACAATTTGAAGTATAATTAATTCTTTTATTGAATAAAAATTCTTTTATCTTACTTAAATATAATTACACGGAAAAAATTAATTTTTACAAAACTATAATCTAAAAAAATGGGAATAATAATTGAAAAAAAAAATTATATTTTAAAAAAACAACTTTATTATTAAAAAATAATTCTCAATTGAGAACGAAATGAATGACAGTCGAGAGTAGCAGGACAAAATGAATAATAGCAATCGTATTTAATTAATACTAATTAATAAATTGAATTAAAAAATCGATACTCTATTGCGTTGTAAATTTTACACAATTGAATACACACATCACGCGCACTCAATTACTTTACACTCTGTTAGTAATTAAAACTATACGTATATATATATATATATATATATATATATATATATATATATATATATATATATATATATATATATATATAAAACATTAAAAATAAAATTATTATAATGATATAAATTTCCTACTACTCTGCATTTAATAATAATGTATGCATAATGTATACACAGTAATTACGCCTAGATTATTTACAGAATTACACAGTGTTAGAATAATATCGGTTTTTTTTGTTTTTCGAAATTAAAAGAGCTAACTCGAAAAACCTTGACCGTTAATAAATAATCCGCATTTGTAAATCCCATCATGGACTGAGGGACAAACGTACTTATTGGACTTGGACATCTTCCGCTAGACGATTAAACTATTTTACAAAAGTATTTCCTATTTAAAGTTACGGATCCTCAATGGAAGGGATTATCTAGAGCCAGTGGCGGCGTTATCGGTGGTAAGTGGTCACCGCAGGTCGGGAAGTTTGGTGGTACTGGTGGTAAATCTGCGTGGGTGCCCACATGAAGTACCAGGTTCATCCCGATCACGATGTGGAACAAGAAGTGACAGTGGAAGAGCCAGTATCCTGTTTTTGGAACAAATATAAAAGTTGGGTTAGTTTTAATTGGAGGTTAAGATGTTGAAAATTATACACTTTTGATGCTTATGCTTTAATTTGGAGGTAATTGTGTTCTAGAAACAAGATAAGTTCCACGAACAAGTTTCAAGAACAAAACAAGTTTTAAGAACAATATAAATTCCAAGAACAAGACGAGTTCTAAGAACAAGTTCCAAGAACAAGATAAGTTCTAAGAACAAGTGTCAAGAACAAGACAAGTTCCAAGAACAAGACAAGTTCTAAGAACAATATAAATTCCAAGAACAAGACGAGTTCTAAGAACAAGTTCCAAGAACAAGACAAGTTCTAAGAACAAGACAAGTTCTAAGAACAAGTTCCAAGAACAAGATGAGTTTCAAGAACAATATAAGTCCCAAAATAATTAAATTACTAAAAATGCACAAGCTTAATCACAAAGAACCAAAAATACACACCAGGATTATCAGCTCGGAATCTGAAGACAACATATCCATTGTTCGGCACAGCAATAGTATCCTTAGAAGGCGGCAAGTTAAACTCTCTATGAAGAAGTCCACGTCTATCAAGATCCAGCGCGTGTTTCAAGTTGATCTTCTTGACATTCTTGTCAGGCGACCTTCCCATTCCAACAATATTGAAAGCGTATCCGTGTAGATGGAAAGGATGCGAAAGATTAGGCTGCTGAATTTCATCAACCAGGACGACTTCTACGATAGCGTTGTGAGGAATATCAACCTTGTGCGTGCACATGCAGTTAGCTCCACAATCAGCTGGTCTGTTGTCTCCGTTACAGAATTGTTCTGGTGGGATGTCATCGATCTGCGACAGTGGAGGTGCTGGAGGGAAGGTGAAGGAAATTTCATCGACCAGCGAGATTATATGGTCACCAGTGGGAGCTACCAAGAACCTGTTGTAGGTGTTGGGCTGGAAGATTTCTTCAGGTCTGTAGAACAAGAATCTGAAGGGCAGGAAGATCTTGACGTCGGGTCTGGCCTGCAAGATTCCTTCGTCGATTGGCTTGGCGTTCTTAAGTTGGTTGACACACACGGCATCGTCACGCGGCATGTTGCAGATAGCGTCAAGCGGGTTGAGGACTACTCCTTGAGGAAGACCCAGGTCGTAGGTTGGTGGCTGGCTGGCTGGTTGGTAAGGTCCTCTAGCGTATCTGAGCACTCCTAACTGCTGTGCTCGTTTTATTCCACACTCTCCTAATCCACGGAGCTGGATCCAGTACGCGCCGACCGGTTGGTCTGCATTGATCACGAAGTCGTAACGCTCTCCAGAGAAGGAGATGATTGTGTTAACCTGGAGAAAAATTGGGTTGATTTTTTAGAAAAATAATTGAAGAGGTTCTTTAAAAATAAAAAGTTTTATTAAATTATTAATAATTCTTACCTGTACTGGTTGAACAGGTTCACCATCAGTAGCAATCAAAGTGAGTTCATGACCTTGGAAGGTGATCTGAGCTGGACAAACACTTCCAAAGGAGTTGATCAATCGGAACCTGTACCTGCGTCCAGGAGTAACAGTGAATACTTCTAGAGGAGTGTTGGTCATGAATCCGGTGTTGGGATCTCTGAACTGTCCCTTTCCGTTGATCAAAACGGTTTCGGGATCCTGGCCAGTGTTGACAGCCAGTCTTCCTGGGAATCTCTCGGCGGCGTCTTCGTGCATCCAATCGCTGATCAGGACCACGTGGGTGGTCAAGTCGTAGTCGTACAAATTGCTGTTGGGGTCCTTGCTGGGTGGTTGACGGACAATTACGCTTCCATAGAGACCGTCAATTTTCTGGAGTCCAGTGTGGGCGTGCCAGAAGTGGGTTCCTGCGTTTCCTGCCGTCCATTGATACCGGAAAGTATTTCCTTCCTGGATGGGACACTGGGTCACGTAAGGTACTCCGTCGTAGTACTGGCTTCCACGCTGCCAGACTCCGTGCCAGTGGATTGTCGCTTCCATTCCCTGCATGTGATTTTCTACGTCAACTACTACTTTGTCTCCTTCGCAGACCTTGAAATAAAAAGAAGCGGGATTTAAAATGGAAATAATTCATTTTTTGGATTATTTAAGTATATTTTTTTTTTTTTTTTTTTTCATTATTTATAATTAAAAAAACAAAAAAAAGATAAAATTTTACGTAACTTGTGCGTAAAGTAATTTTTTATCCAGGGTTTAACTTTACTTACTAATATTGCTAAAAATATTGTTTTAGAAACACAAAATTATTTTCTGCACTAGTTGCATAATGTTTTTAGCTTGATTTTAGCATGATTAGTAATTATCTTTGCGATCCATGCTAAAAACATGAAAATTTATGAATAAGATAAATGAAATAGTAGTTAAATAGTCTTTAAATATTTTTTAATCAAAATTGCGCTTATAATATCAGCAATTTATAATTGCAATATTTTGTGTTAAATATTTAACACTTTAATGTGTAAAGTTAACATTTATTGTGTTAAATTAAAACAAAAAAGTGTTAAATATTTAACATAAAATTTTTTGGCGCATTTATGCAAAATTTATTACTGTGTAACTTTAAAATTAATTATTAATTTAATAATCCTTAAATCTATTATTATTACACTTTGATTGATAAATATTTACATAAACAGTGCGCAAAGTAATTTTTTTCTGTACAAGACAATGTTTTTAGCACGAAATAATTTTACTTACTAATCTTTCTAAAAACATTGCCCCTAGAGCAACATTTTTAATTATTAATACAAACATTTCTAAAAACATCGAGAACTTTACCTGTATACTGGGTCCAGGAATCATCCGGTTGGCCGTAAGGATTCCTCGTTCGACTCCATCAGCCAAAACACACTGACAGTGACTCCAAACAGTGTTGGTCGCGTTCGGGGTGCAGACTTGACAGGCAGCGCCCAGAACTGAGTAGTACTCTAGCGTAAAATGATAGTAGCAGATTCTGGGAGGTTCTCCCTCGCGACAGGCGCGTGCGCACTCGTCAGGAGCCGACAAGGAAGGGTTCCTGCGGAGTTCCGCGGTTGCGCGCTCGCTGTAGTCCAGAGGGCGCGTCCGAGGCGGCCTTATGGTGGCGCCACGGGTTCCCAAATCATCAATTCCACCGAATCCGCTCTGGAAGGTGCTGGATATCGGGTGGGTTTGCACCAATCCGTGCCCGGCGGAGAAGAAGTTTGAGTTGTCATCTTGGCTGAAGATGTTGCCTGTCTTTATCGCAGGGCTCCAGAATGATGAGGCTGCTGTTTGATCGGCTGCTACTTCTGGAAGATTTTGGAAAGTTTAATTTTTTGGTTTTAAATTCAAATTCCTTTCAGGAAGTTTTAAAAATTTTTTTTAAATTTTATAGCAACTTAATTATTGTAAAAAAATATTATTAAAAATTTTCACATGTAAAAATTAATAAAAATTACAAGTGAAAATTTTTAGAAGAATTTTTTTATTGTAATTAAATTTTTAAGAAAATTTTAAAAATTTGTCCCAAAAATTTTCTTTTAAAATCAAATGCAAAAATTTTACACTCAATTTAAAATCTCCAAATCTTTAAAATTAAAACTTAGCTTTCCAATGGCCTCTATAAAATTAATTAACGTTCAATAATAACCGAAAAATATAATTAAATTTCCTGACTGAGTTTTTTTGCTTCGGAAGAAAGTTAAAAAAAAAAAAAAAAAAAAAAAATAATGAATGTAAATATAAATAACAAATAAACTATTTAATAAAACTATATCGTGAAATTGTATTTGAGCCGGTGATTAAATTTTTAGGACGATTATTAAAAAAACGGTCGGACTTAAATTATATTATAAATTAAAACGGTTTATTTATTTTTAAAACGAAAGCGTGTGCTGCGACCTTGACCGAGGAAGTTGAAAGAAAGAGGTGTAAAAAATTCCTTTTTCATTCATAATAAAGATATAAAGCGATATAATAACAGGATTTAATGTTTTTTAATTATTTTTGTTTACTTTTAATTAAACGCTCCTGTTGTTGTTGTTGTCGCTCTTTTCAAAATTAAATATCATTTTATTTGATACTTTATTTACATGTTATTTTGTTTTGAGCTCTTAATCCGCCTCACAAGATGCGAACGCGGGAACCGTGACAAACGGGAATATCATCAGTCACGGTAAACAAGAACAAACTGAGAGTAATTTCAGTACGGGCCGTTGCCGTTCGCGCATAACTTTACTACTCGTAAATGGCTTTAACGCCAGCTTAAATCTATCTGCAATAAGAATTCGCGAGTGATCGAGAAAGCGACCTCTTATTTTTATATCTGTTCTTAGAAAGTTCAAAATTTTTTAATAAATTTTTTTTCCCGCTATTTTTCATCAACTTACTGATTTTCTACTATTAATTGTGATTTTTCCTTATTAATTATCAAATTTATTAACATTTGTGTCGATTTTTCTCAAAAAATCGACCTTAACACTGTTTTCAAAAATTTAAAATTTACTTACATAAAAAAAGGTTGTAACTTTTGAACTATTGAATTAAAAAAAAAAAAAGTTTCAGATAGAAATTATTCAAAATTGAATGCTCTACAACTTTTGTTTGAAAAAGTTTTTTCTAAACCCCTTAGTTCTCAAGTTACACTCATTTTAACAACTAAATATACTTTCCAAAAATAAAATTATCTTCAAACGACCATAAAATACTTTCTCCCGTTTAAAAATTCCCGCTTTTAACTTTCAAAACGTCTTTTTCAACTAAAAATAATCCGTGTAAAATTAATTTTCTATTATAAATTACAAAACAACTGTTGAATTCTAACAATAAATATAAAAAATAAATAAATAAATATTCCGTGTTAACAAAGTCTTAGATGACAGAAAATAAATAGCCGACACTCAAGAATGCACAATAAAGAAAAAAAGAAATAAAAATAGAGTGAGTTGAACCTTAACCGCAAACTGTGTCACCTTTCTCGGATAATGCAACATATTAATAACAACAAACAGAGTTTTATCGTATCAAGCAACTTGCCCAGAAGCATTTCTGCGTTGCGTGTACTTAGACTGGGGTATAAAGGTATCCTTAGTCCGTAACAATAATAATAACATTAAATCTTGAGGCCTACATGCCTGTGATTATTGTTTATAGCCATAGTTACATTCTATGTAACAGTATGTTGTGCAGAAACGCACGTAATGCAGAAATGTAGTAACAAGGAGATATATTGGCCCTCGGCCGATAAATAAATAATCTCCTGTCCTGAAAATAAACTTATTGTATACATATCGGTGATACAATATATAATGTACAAAGGTACCATACAATATTCGGACAATGAAAAATTGCTAAGAACAATATTGTGATAGACTTTCGTAAGATTAAATTTTATTTGTTTTATTTTTCTGGACTCGATAACTAGACACTAGACAATATATATATATATATATATATATATATAAATAAGTATCATATGTTGCGCTACTTTGTCGTATCATATCAATTATTTGCACTATGACTATGACCATTGTAATATCAGGTACCAAGAAATATCTGTTATTAGTTTTAATGAGATATTTTTGCTGCAAACACTTGTTTAAGGAGATCCACAACAAGTAGTCAAATTTTTTAAACTTTTGGGAAATTTTTTAAATTTTAATTAATAATTAATAAAAAAATTTTAAAACAGTAACAGTCAATTAAATATTAATAATTATTAAATGAGTAAATTTTTCAAAAATTTCTTCAAAAATGTTATTCATTAATTTAAAAATTAATTTTGAAATGCTTAAAAAAATTTTTTTTTTTTTTATTATTATTTTTTTATCAGTATTAAGTAAGGATACTTAAATCTCCTTAAAATCAATTTTTTGCAGAAAATTTCGGCTAGAAAAGTAAAAGTTTTTTTTTTTTTTTTTTTTTTTTTATAGACACACAAATTAATTTTGCCGCGGGCTACTTTGCGAAATAAACGGAATTTATTCGGAGATTAAGAGCGAGATTTAATTGTAAATAACTAATGTAAATGTTTTTCGATAGATCTAATGGCGTGTGTCTGCCATAAAAATCGGTGTCACGGTTTCTGCATCAGTTACCACGTTGTGCTCTTTCTATCTCTATTAGATATCGTGTGTCACGTACTCCGATGGCTATCGGCTGTGGCTAAGGATATTTAAAACATTTCACGTTACTTTCATACTCGATGATATGACAAAATAAGGAAATAAATTAAGTAAATTTAGGTGTTTAGTTAATCGGAAATTTTACGGTGATTTATTGGATTTGCTCGAGCCGGGAATCGAACACCGATCTTCCGTGTTGGGATAAGTTGGATTGAACTTTGTACCGTTGTTTAATGTAGAGAAATTTTTACATTTTTGCTTATAGTTTCTGACCTGAGAATTTTTGTAACATGAATAATATTTTAATTTATAGTAAGATTGATTTCAAATTTTATAAAACTGTTAATTTTTAGCTACCATTGAGATTGTAGAAAGAGTTTTTCTAATTATTTGATTAGTTCCCGAGATATTGATTCCGTACATCCGCACAATTCTTTCTGTACGGATCGTTTTTTCGCGATAACTTCTAAACTAATTGTCCGAATGATTCCAAATTTTGTGAAGATCTTATGTTTATAATATGCTTCAGATCCCAGAAGAAATTCTTGCAATCCGTTGATTACTTCCCGAGTAGTTAAATTTTTGCCGAAATTAATTTTAGAAACTAAAAATTCCAGGTCAATAGTAATAGTATTCTTCCTTTAAAATTATCGAAATTTTTGGCATTAAAAAAAAGATTAATGATCAATGTAAATATCAACGCATAAATATCATAAAAAACCTCTGAATAATGCATTAAAAAATTATTTACGAGGAGATTAAATAAATTAAGACATTAAATAGTAGTATAAATCGAAATTCGGGTTATTTTTTTTTATCTCGTGGAAGTAAACATCTACTGAAACGGAAACGGAAACGGGATCGGGATTGACCTTAAAATTTGGTCAAGTGCAGTAATATCTACAAGTTTAAGTTCGAGGCTGTTATTTATTTATTCATATGTATTATTTATTTATTTATCCATTTAGATGTATTTGGAATTTAGTTTATTAAAGCAATCCTCAAGAAAGTTGACTTGCTGATTTTGTTTGGTCACTACGGACTCCAAGTAATAAATGTTTTAAAGTGCTAGAGGGACATTAAGAGCCGGAAGATAGCTGATTTCTACTCATACGTTAATACGCGGTTAATATTCCGTCTCTCTCGCTCTTAATGACCGCGGGACGCCCTAAAGAGACGCGGACATGTATATAATGTCGTAAAACTGGCAAATCTTTCTCAGGAACACGCAACTTGTAGTTGTGCAGCAATCCAAAGAGAAAATACCTAGATGTTTTCTCCACAGTTTTCTGATGTGACAAGACAACTTCCGATTGTTGAAGAAGAATTTCCTGTCATTCTTTGATACTGTTATTGTTTGGATAATGAGGCTCTGATTTAAGACGGCAGATTATCCTTTTTTTTTATTGAGAGTTACAATTACTGTCAGTTTTTTGCGATCTTTTTTTTTTTATACGCATTTTGGAACCGCTGTAACTTTTTAACGGATGGTTTTAGAGAAAAATTTTTTGAACAAAATTTGTAGAGAATTCAATTTTGAACAATAATCGTCTCAAAAAGTTTGCAAAAAAATCAATATTTTTAATGTTAGAAACGATTTAATTAAAAGCTCAAAATTAAATTTAAAAAAAAATATTGGGAAAGATTTGATAATTTTTAAAGGGCTCTAACTTTTAAACTATCAATTTTAGAGGAAAAAGTTTGAAACAAAATTTGTAAAAAATTTAATTTTGAGTAACTTTTGTCTCAAAAAAAAAATTTTTTAAGATCAATATTTCAAAAGTTACAAATATTTTAATTATAAGCTTTTTTCCAAAAATCACAATTTTTTTTTTTTTCAAAAAATCGATCCTGTAGTTAAAAAAAAAAAAAATTTACCCCAATCACATTATAACAATTTTCCTGCGCCAAATCCTACAAAAATTTTTCCGACCTTAAATTTCTTCCCGCAACCCAGAAAAAGAGGAAGAAGCTGAATTTTCTCAAGAAGATTTTCTTGACTTGAATAAATTTTTTTGGATAAAGTTACGTATTTTTAAAAGCAAGAGAATTAATTTTGTTGGAAAAAGTGAAATTTCTTGTCAAAAAAAAAATTTTTTTTTCGCTCAAAAAAATAATTAAGAAGAAAAATATTTTCTTGGCTCAACTGAATATTTTTTTTTCTGTACAATAATTCTCTTTAAATACCACCAGAGTTGACATTAACTACCTTTCTAGATCATGAATAGACCACGAAAACATGCCCTGACATATCGAAGATCGTGCCCAGGAGTGCGAGGTCGTCTCTCGACCCGATCTTTCCCATTTAATTACACTAACCTAGCCTACATAAATTCTCCTGCACATAGCCCAGAAACTAAAATTCGAATTCCTTGAACTCTTCCGTACCGTTAAGCCCGTCAAGTATGTTCACATTCGCGCACGTGGATCGCCAACAGGTGCTCGATCATTAACGCGCTTATTTATCTACTTTCTACAGGCATCCAGCTCGTCTCCTACTTTTAATAAAATTATAAAAATTTCTCGAGATTTTCCAATCTTCCGCACAAAAAATCATCATCACTCCGAAAAAACTCACCTTTTTTTTTTTTACTCGACTGTACTCGCGTTCCCCAACACTCCACTGCGAGAAGAGTCAGAATAATGGCACCCAGTAATTTCATTTTAAAAAAAAAAAATCAAGTTCTTCAGAATAATCGATAACCAACAGAGCAAACAGAGTACTTTCAGATCTAGGAATGCCTAGAACTGTCTTAGACACGTTCTCTCCAGCAACTGAGGCCACTGCACAGTTGCTGTCACTTTTCTCCTACGCTTACTTTTGATTTCCCTGATCGGGACAACTCATTGGCGCAATACCGTTAACAATCACCAGGAGTCACTGTTAAATACATAAAAAAAAATAACCACTAAATTTAAAATTGAACCACTTGGTTCTTAGACGACGGCCGACACTAAACACGGAACTTTCTGGGGTGGCGAGCTATTTAATACCTATCACTCTTCCACCACTGTCTCTGGTTTGATATCTTGCCCACTCCAGCAATCCAGCAAACCACCCAAATACATTCTACTTGCGTTCACCGCCTCTGTTCAGGCTAGTCGGTTTAACGCCTGCCATTTTCTGCATAGTCATTAGGAGTTATTACAATCGCCTTATCCAAATTGACATCTAGGTCCTCGAAGAATCCAGCTGCTTTGCTAGGAGCTCCATTAAAAGCTTGATTCTTTGGGAATTACCAATGTTGCAATCAACAAATAGGCACTAGGCACCTTGGCAATGAGATTGCACGTCTCGTTTCGCTTACATTTGCACACCAATTCTCGCCTAGCCTTTCTCTCTGGTTGTTTACCTATTAATTGACGCTCGGGATAGTGATGCTGATGTTGATGGGTTTTTTTTATTAATCTAATGCTACTTCGCAGCCGGATTTAATAAGACTTTCTTTCAAGCTTTATTTAAGATCTGGAATTTATGATGCGCTTTCAAGGTTTTTTTACTTTTTAGAGAACTAGGTTTCAAGTTTTAGAAGATGATTGGAGAAATTCTAAATTTTTAAGGTTTTTATTTTTTTAGTTGCTAAAAGGAGTGTAACTTTTGAACCAGTGATTTTTTAAAAAAAAGTAGATAATTTAATTTCCTACAATATTTTTTTTTTCTTAAGTCAATAGTACAGAAGTTAGAGCTGTTTTTAGTAGAAGCCTAAAGTCTAAATATTGACACCTTAAATTATTTTTAAATATATTTAATTATATAAATTTTTATAAAATTCTAATTAATTAAAAAATTGAAAAAAAATTTCTGTCAGTTCAAAATATTAAATATTAATTATTAAAAAAAAAAATAAAGTTACCACCAGTTCATCAAACCAACTTACGAGCGTTTATTTTCTTAACAACTTTGATTAGAAAAGCATTTTTTTTTTAAATGCCGAGTTTAAATTAATTTCTTCATCTAATAATATCATCTTTTTTTTTTGTTTTTTTTTAATTAACAATATATGAAAAATTTATAAAATTGAATAATCGAAATTAATTGTATGCTTTTATTAATATTTAAATAATGGGTGTCAATAACTAGTTGATAATTTTTAAGTTGAATCTCTAACTGAATATTGACAGCCATTCGACAGCGTTATGACGCCTTTTTTTTACTTTAATCTAAAAAATTTACTGTAAGAGTTTGAATTCTTCTGATTAAATAAATTATTTTTAAATTAATTTTTATATTTTTAAAAGTAATTAATCATTTATGGAAATTATTATTAATAAACTTTAATAAAATTGATTACTTAATAATAATAAGTTTCGATAAATAAGAATAAGCAGATGATTCGACGCATGCGCAGTGTAGGTGTCAATAATTGGGGTGAAGGTATGTCAATAATTAGATCAATCAGTTTTTTAACCTGCCAATAATTGTTGTATCCGGATAATCTATTTAATTATTTAAAATTAATTAGTAAATATCAGTGATTATCATTTTAAAAAAAGATATTGATTAGTAAAAACATTACTTGAGACATTACCACAAATAAAATTCAAGGATATTGATATTTGATTGCTTAAAAAAAATTAAATCATAACTTTGTCTCTAATAGTTTTAATAATTGGGGCTTTTAACTTATATGATTGCATAAATTGTTGCAACTTTTGAACCAGAGGTTTTAGAGAAAAAATTTCAGGACAAAAATGTAGAAAATTTAAGTATGAATAATTCTTGTTATCAATTTTTTGGTAAATTTGATATTTTGGAAGGTATCTCGATTTTAGTGTGTTTAACAAAATAAATGTTTGATAATGAAGAACAAATTTTCTAATGATAGTGATTACTAATAATGATAAGTGATAACTGAAACTGATGGTTGAATTTATCTATGATTATAGTAGCAGGCAATTATAAAAATAAAAAGAATGATACACGCGATGTGAGGAAATTGTTGAAAGGAAATTTGAATATTGGGCTGGGGAATGTAGATGGAAAAATAGTTTAAAAGTGAAAAAAGTAAACTAAACTAACTTTCTCCGCGAAACAATTACAACTTGTAAGAATGTAAATGTGGACGCTCGCTCTGGACGCATACCATTCAAATGTTTATGTATGTTTGTGCCTGACATTAGAATTTCTTATGCTTATTTACGTTACTGTCTCACGCATAACCCATTAGATTTCTAGGTAAGAAAATTTTAAGAAGATAAATTTTAGAAATCAAATTACTATTACTCACCGGCAGGTTATTTGCTTTTCAATTTTTTTCCGACAATAAAATAAATTACTATTTCCATTTCTATTATTCATTTTTCCGTAGTTATATACATTTTATTTTTATAACTACTGGTTCATAAGTTACCACCCTTTATACAACTATATACGCTCTTCAAAAATTTATTTTCTGCGCTTACATAAAAAGTGGCTGTATCTTCTAAACTACTGACTTTAAAAAAAAAAAAGTTTTGGACAAAAATTGTTCAAAATAAAATTTCCTACAACTTTTATTCCAAAAATTTTTCTGTAAAATTCTTACTTTAAAAATTATAACCATTAATAGAACTATAAACATTTTCCAAAAATTTGAAATTCGCATTTTTCCAAAAAACAGCTATAACTTTTATAACTATTAATTAAGGGAAACGGGGTAAAATTAATAACTTTATAATTTTTGAAAATTTTCAATTTTCTTAGCGGGAAATTAAAAAATCAAATCAAAAGTTTTAAAACAATTAATTTCAAAACTCAAATTTTTCCTATTAAATTCTCTTAAAAAAAAATTTACACAAGTTGTCAATTATTTCTAATTCAAAAATATATGAGGGCAGCTAAAAGACAATATTAAGAAATTGAGCAATTTAAAGTAAAGGCTTGTTATATTTATTTGGTGATTTGTATTTATTTTCCTTGCTTGAATTTGATTGGAGATCGGCACGTGATGCAAGAGCCTTAAGCGGATAAATCGATTAGATATTATATCCCAAACACGGACTTGAGTGAGTACTATAATCCCATTACCATCAAATTTGTTTGTTGATATTAAAAAGTATATTAAAAGGACTTACCAGTCATAAATTAGCGGTTTATTGAGCGTCTACTTGTACTGAAGTTCTCAGATAAATTTTCCGTAGGCCGTAGGTGGACCGCGCTATCTTCCGGTAGCGAGAAATCGGCATGAATAATCGATCTCAATCGCAATATGATGGATGATTGATGATGGATATCTGCACAAGTAGAAAATAAATTAAAATTATAAACAGAGCGTTTGCATTAGTTATATTTTCGATTTAATCGGGAAACGCAAACATTATATGGGCACGATCCAAGTTCGACTCCGACGTGACTCTTTTATTTTTTTTTAAACCGATATAATCATGGAACGCTATTCCGATTTTCAATCATCAGATAAATCGGATCTGTTGATTGAATCGATAATATTACTCGCTTCTCTTTCCTGAGTGTTACGTACCCGGAATACCAATGTAATGCTAATACTCTTTCTCTGTTCCGTTCTTTTATGCTAGATCGAAAATTTCATTTTTTTTTTTTTTTTTCACTTTTTCTTTCTATGACTTACAATTGATGTAAATTATCCTACAATGCCACGATTTTCTTTTCAATTGATTGTAAGGGAATCTTAACAGGTTCTACAGGAGAAAATTGAGATGGAATTTGTGAAATTGGCAGTATTTGGTAAATATAAGTAAATTGTTAGAAATTGAATTTCCCGCTCAAAAAATATACCTCTCAAAAATAATTTGCACTTACTTTAAAATAATTGTAACTTGTAAACTATTGAATTTAAAAAAAAAAAGTTTAAAATAAAACTTATTCAAAATAGTATCCTCTACAATTTTTATTTGAAAAATTTTTTTCGAAAACCTTTTGTTCAAAAGTTACAGCTCTTTAAACAACTACCTACACTTTTCAAAAATTTGAAATTCGCGCCTTTTAAAAAAAATTACAATTTTTAAACTATTAATTTTAGAAAAAAAATTGTAGAAGAACAAATTTTCTACAATTTTTGTTTAAAAAATTTTTTTCCAAAAATTTTATTTCAAAAGTTACAGATCTTTAAACAACTATCTACATTTTTCAAAAATTTGAAATTCGCGCCTTTTAAAAAAAATTGCAACTTTTAAACTATTAATTTTAGAAAAAAAAAAAATTTATTTATTTGTAATTTCTCTACAAAATATCAAAAGTATTCCACAGTTCGATTAGTTTCTTACTCAACCATCAAAACTTGTCAATTAAAAAAAAAAGTCTTTAATCCGTTTTAAATGAAATTTAAAAATTCCGGATTTATCGTTCAATTAAACATACTTGGTACCGGTTCGCAGAAATAAGGTTTTTAAAGAAATTCTTTATTATATGGGCTTGAGCAATTAATAATGTCTTTTTCTCTCTTTGCATAAAAATGTAGCGTAAATTACCGCGGCCTACATTAGAAGAAAAATATTATTCTCGAAAAATTTAATTATCGCGTGTTTCGGTTAATCGATTAATTAATTTTTTTTACAAATAAATACGTAAGTGTGTTTAATATATTAGTATTTATAATTCTACTTGTTGCATAATTAGAGTAAGTAGTTTTAGCAACACTTTAGACATTTTAAAAAATGTCTACAGAATTTTACCGCACAAAAAATTTTTTTTATTTATGCAAATTCAATTATTTATTTTGCGTTTTAAATTAAATGTGTTACTGCAAATTATAAAAAAAAATTTTTTTTTTATTTTTTTAATTCTTGTGACAATAAATAAAAAAAAAAAAAAAAAAAAAAAAAAAAAAACTATGCTCAAGATCTCTATTGAAGTAATTGCAATAGTTAATTAGTTGATTACTTGTATTTCTTTATTGCAGTAATTAGAAAAATTTTTTTTCTTCAAAAGTTTGTAACTCAAATTTAAATAATTGAAAATTTACAATTTGCAATTTGAAATATCCTTTGTAATAATTTATAAAATAAATTATGATAATTAGTTAGTTATTTTGCGTGACTATTAATTGATTTTTTATTAAAAAAAAAAAAACTAATTGAATTTATTAAAAAATTAAAAAATTAAAGTTTAATATTTTGAATTTTTGAAAACTACACATAATTATTAAAAAAAATTGTAACTTGTAAACTGCGGACTTTAGAAAAAAATTTTTGAAATAAAAATTGTAGAAAATTAAATTATTGACAACTTTTGTTTGAAACTTTATTTTCTAAAGTCGATAGTTGAAAAAATATAGTCATTTATTTGTAAAAATTTATAAAATGTGAAATGTGAATACTTTTGAAACTTTGAACATTAAAAAAATTATTTTCAGAGATAAATAGAGCAATTGACAGATTTATGAAACAAATTTTGGTAAAGGTTGAGGTCTCGCTTAGGAATTTGGCTTTAATTAAGGCTTTGTTAGAATTGGGGGTCGCGGGTGTGAATTCCATGAATATAGAGAGTAAAAATGTACACGAAAAGCTTGTAAACGAAAGTCATTCACTTAATAATTCAGTTTTGTTATTATGCAACTGAGAACTGAGGGTATATAGCCTTGGTCGAGTGACCTAGCGCATTATGGCTCAAGATTACTAATGAAATGCCAGAGACAGAGTAAAGGCAACACCGACCAAGAATTGGAGTAATTAATGCCACTTTCTATTGGATTACATTTCTATTATAGTTTTTATTTGTTATTTTAACTCCAGTTTAATCAACAATGTATTCCTACAACAATTTCACTTTATATATATAAATATATAAATATATAAACTATATATCTATAACTATCTACATATTTTTTTATTCACGTGAATAGGGCTGCTTGCACAACTAGTAATTAACTCTGTTTTTACTTTAAAAAATGTTACCTCATTCTAAATAATTATTCCCGACGATAAATTATCTTTAGATTTATTATTTCGGAAGCAAATTTTTTATTTTGTATTTTTTTAAATAGTTATTAATTTTTTTAAAAACATTTTTCTCAAAAAATCGACCTTAATACTGTTTTCAAAAATTGAAAATTTACTTATTTAAAAAAAGGCTGTAACTTTTGAACTATTGAATTTATAAAAAAAAAAGTTTGAAATAAAAATTGTTTAAAATTGAATCCTCTATGTATGCTTCTCAAAAATTTAATATGTGAGCTAGCACTATAAATGGCTGTATTTTTCAGAATATTGAATTGAAAAAAAAAAAAGTTTGAGACAAAAGTTGTTCAAAATAAAATTTCCGAAAAGATTTGTTTCAAAAAATTTTTTTTTAAACCTCCAGTTCACAAGTTACAGTCTTTTTTTTTTGAGCGTGAATTCTAAATTTTGGAAAATTTAATATAGTTCTTTTAGGAGTTATAATTTTTGAAATTTAAATTTTTTAAAAAAAATTTTGGAACAAAAGTTGTAGAAAATTTTATTTTGAACAACTTTTGTTTGAAACTTTTTTTTTTTTAATTCAGTAGTTTAGAAGATACAGCCAATTTTAAAGTGCGCCTATTTTATACTTAATTAGTCTTATTATTTAATTAAAAGTTGAATAAAATTTTCCACAACTTGATCGCAATAAAAAATGATAATTATTTTTTCTAAACATAAACAAGGGTTCTTGTGTAACCTGTAATCAGCGGCCCCTTTACTTAAAAAACCGTTACCTCACTTAAATAAATTATTCAAAACAATAAATAATCATTATACCAAATAAGTTTTTGCTGAAATATCAACGCTACATAATTGTTATCGCAATTGTAAAATACTCATTATAAAAATATAGATAAAATAGTTAATAGAGCAGGTTTTAATTTTTTACGGATTTAAATCTCATGTGAAAAAAAAAAGTTTATGTCATACTTTCAAACATTCACTTGATTTTATAAAGCTGACTTTTATTATTCAACGCATTAATAATTATTTTATAATGTTGCGTATTAGCAAATCTATATATTTTATGCTGATACTAATATCATATGATTTATTACTTCAAGGAAAAAAATTTTTTCGCTACTGGATAAATACTATAGTTTTAGTACTTCCTACTAATTACATTATTTTCAATTAAATTACTATTTATTTTTAATTCTCTAATATTTAAAATTACTCCAACTGTACTAATTATTTTTTTACAACTTTTTGATTAAGTTATTTTATTATTTGCCATTTAAATTTTATTGCTGTTATATAAGCGTTATAAGTTTTTAAGTATCTAATTTGCTTTGATAATTTTTAACTAGCAATTTTGCAGTCACTGTGTGACTGCCGTGACTTGTAATAAAGATTTAAGCTCATCCCGATGTTATACTCATCAATAGCTTTCATTTGAGTACCCACATGCATTTTTGATATATTTTTCATATATACATATATACATATATACATATATATATATATATATATATATATATATATATATATATATATATATATATATATATATATATATATATATATATATATATATATATATATAATTTATATAAATATATGAAAAATTAATTTACTTTAATTAAAAACGGCTATATCTCCCAAATTATTGATTTTAGAAAAAAATTTTTAAAACAAAAGTTGTTCAAAATAAAATTTCTTAAAACTTTTGTCTAAAAATTATTTTTCTAAAATGATTTGTTCAAAAGTTACAGTCACTAAAAGCGGAAATTTTCAATTTATGAAAAATATATTAATTTGAAGGTCTATAAAAAATGGCTGTAACTTCTGAAAATTAATAAATAGAAAAATGTTTTTGAAACAAAAATTGTAGATAATTAAATTATCTGTGATTTTTGTTTAAAAAAATTTTCTATAAAATTAATAGTTAAAAAATTACAGCCACTTCTGTACTTATTTACTGTAAAATAAAATTATTTACTTATTGACTTTTCTAATTGAAATTTGTCGATTAGAAATTGGAGTAAATTCCCGTATACTTTGTCCTATTGATTTACATAAAAGTCCAATCCAATAAAAATAAAAAGAGCATAAAATATACAGGAAACAGAATCCTGGCAATCATGCTGACAAGTGGACAGTAGACAGTCAATTGAACATCGTACATTTCCATTCGATTCGATACTCTATGTCCGTATTATAATAAAGTACATACCGTATATCGTGTAACTAGCGGAGAAACTGATGCAGCTCTGACAATCGCTAATGATTTCCATAATTACGTTTGTGTAACTAAAACTGCGGGGGAGTTTCTTCTGTGGAACATCAACATACTTAATTAGACTATAGGTTTAAAAAAAAAAAAATTTCTACCTTTAAAATTATAGTAATTAAATTAACATACGTTTAAACATTTTTTGGTTTTTTATAAAAAATAAATTGTTTTCAAAAAAATATTTTTAATTATAAATTTCAATCACATTTTATGAGATCATTAAAATTTATTAAATTTATAAAAAAAAATGTTTAGATCCGTCAATTTTTTATTAAAATTAATTTAGTAAATATTTAATAATTTTAATAATATTTTTAACAAAATAAATTATGACAAAAAAAAAATTAAGGAAAAAAATTGACGTTTAAAAATTTTTTAAAATTAAAAATGCATTTTTTTAAAAATAATTTTTTTGTACAAATTTATTTAAAAAAAAAAAAAAAAAATAAAAAATAATCAAGTGACTGCTAACTTTAATGTCATAAAAAATACTTACTATTTTTTTTACAAAATCTCAAAAAAATTGAAGGTTAAAATCTGGCGAATATTCATAAAAATACTTCTAAGGTATCATTGTCGGCCATTTTAATTATTTTTCAATTTCTAGTGAATAAATTCTTGAAAAAAATATAAAATAAAATTATGTTTAATATTTTTTTCATATTTACAAAATAAAAATAAATAATTTACGTATTTACTTCTCCAAGATTCGTTAAAAGCGCGGCGGCCATCTTTGATTGAGTATCGAACTATCGAACTCGAAATTTGAATTTCAAAAAAATATCGATAGTTGAGTATCGATTTTGAAGTAACACAAAATGGCGGACAAAAAGCTCGGTTGCATGACGTAGCATATTTTACGATGACTTTTAGAATATTTTATGAACAATTTATTGACTGTAACGCGTTCGATTTTTTTTTTAATTAATTAATTTTCGATTATAATAATTTTTTTTTCGCATTTATAATGTTGTAGGGACTAAAAATATGTAATTATAATGTCACCGCGAAATTTAACGGCAGTAACAATGAGTAACCTAAAATGTCAGGAATTGTTATGACATTGAAGTGATATAGCTGTCACTTCACAATTGTTTTAATTTTTTTTCAACAAATAAATTATAGCAAAAAAAAAATTATTAAAAAAATTGACTTGTAGAAATCTTAATAAATTAAAAATGCAATTTTTTAAAAAATTCTACAAGTCCATTTTTTTAATATTTTTTTTTGTTTTAATTTATTTGTTGAAAAAAATTTTAAAAAATTGTGAAATGACAGCTAAATTTAATGTCATGGAATTATTAGTTTATTGAAAAAAAAATTACAAAAAAATAAAAAAAACTTTTTAATTGTAAAAAATTTTAAAAACAATTCGTGAAATTTTTTAAAAATATATTTCACGCATTGTTTTTCAATTTTTTTACAATTAAAAATTTTTTTTAATTTTTTTGTGATAATTTTTCCAACAAAAAAAAAATTCTTAAAATTTTTAAGTGTCGGCTAACTTAATTTTCATGAATTTTTTTATTTTCTTCGACAAATTTAGTACGAAGAATATACTCAGTGTTATCTTGTTCTTTCCGTGTGCTAAGTGCTTAATTTTAAATAAAAAATTATTAGCTAAATAATCAGGTACAATTTTATTAAATTATTTTTTTTTTTTTATTAAAAATTCTTAGTTAAAAAAAAAATCTCTTAACAATGTAAATTTTTTTCAGATTTTGAAGAAGTAACAAGAAGAACGAACAAAAGTGTAAATTTACAGCGACATTAAAGCAGCATTAGCAGCAGAGTACATAGACAGTCCTCTGTACTCAGTACACAAGTGAAAGTACATAACAACCGGTCAGAATTATCCTGGATTTAAATAAAGGTAAGAGTGAATTAGACATTAAATAAATAAAAATAATAAAAGAAAAGACAGAACTCGTTAGTTTTAAATTTACAGAAACTAAAAAAATTATTAAATAAATATTCCATGTAAAAAGTAAGTCGTGCCTACGTGGAGTCAATCATGCGTAAACGGTAACTATTGCAGGGAATTATTTATAAAAAACAAATTGTTATCAACGATACGAGAAATTAAACAATTAAAATTAGAGGGATTTTTTAGTCGCGAATAGAAAGGACATCGTAAATAAGTGATTAAAATAGCTGAACATTGGCACGATATTACGAGTATTTAGTATTTATATTTATATATTTAGTGTTTAGTTATAGCTATAAGTGAAGGATGTGAATGTGTTGAGATTCAGAGCGGAACGCGAATAAGAACGCGTTTAAGAAAATGAAGGGGACTTGTAGCGTGAATAAGCGTGTCCCATGATAAAACGTACTTATACTTACTATAACTATTACTATTACTATTACTGGCGTACCACACAGTATCTCTGCTTATTCAATATCTATGTCTGTATCTCGATAGACGTAGAGTGCCTTTCGATATGCAGAAACTCCCACATAAATTAAATTCTCCGCCTGAATGCATATGTGTATTATAAGCCGTTCCTACGTCGTGTACAATTCCACGTCGATAGAATAGACCCCATGCTTTTAATGTTCCCTGGACTTGTCTGTTTTATGTCTTCCGGATGCTACCACGTGCTTAACTCTATTCTTTTTTTGGTTGATTGGATGTGTAGTTATTAATAATTTGTGTAATTATAGGAAACCTGGAGTTATATTTTATAACTTTATTTTCATTTGTCATTTTTTAAATTTAATATATTGAAAAGTATGGTTACATTTAAAATAGCAAATATTTATTAATCAATTTATTATACCGGATACAAAGTTGTTGAATTTTGGTCGAATTATTTTTGTTGTTGTAACTTTTTAACCAATTGTTCAATTGTTTTCAAATTATGTAAAACTGTTAGTTATTTGCTACCATTAAGACTGTTGAAAGAATTTTTTAAATTATTTGATTACTTTCCGAGATATTGACTCCGTACATCCGCACAAATATTTTCTGTACAGATCGTTTTTTCGCGATAACTTTAAAACTAACTGTCCGAATTATTTCAAATTATGTGGAGATCTTAAGCTTATAATACTCTTGAGATCCTTGAAGAAATTTTTGAAATCCGTCGATTATTTTTTAAAATACAAATTTATAAAATTTTCATCGAAAATTTATCAAGAAATTTTTTGAGTTGTTAAAAGTAACAGTTAATAGAAAATTATATATTTATACCGGATGTCTTTATAAATATTTTCCTTAGTAGAAAAAAGAAGTTTTTTCTTGACCCGATAATTTTTTTCCTGTAAATTTGTTTCACATAACGTAAACATGTTAAAAAAAACCCGGCGAACTTTTATAAATCACTAACCCGTAAAATCGGTAGGCGCACAAAAACATCAATCTGACTGTTAAAACCACTTGGCGGCAAAAAAGATGGATCCGGAAAGACTTTCTCATTTTTTGTCGTCTAATATCTCACGCTCGATTCCAATCTCGGTACTCGATAAATCTAAAAATTCCGATATAATTACCGCTTATCCCCGATCTTAACTTCTTTTAAGCCGTAAGTAAATCCGATCTCTTTGTCTCAGATCTTTAAATCTCAACCTTTCGAATCCGAAATTTAAGCTTTACGTTATTAATTAACTTTTTGCTTACTCTATTCCTCGAGCTAAATTTCGCCTCGTGAAAGCCGCCCAAATTTTAGACATTTTTAAAATAAATGTGCTCGTACATATAAATCTCTTCAAGTATTTATGCTCGAACCCATCTATCACTGCGTCGTATATTTTATTACCTCATTTAAAGTCTCGGTGCTGAGATTTTATCGAAAAAACTCATTGCGCTTGCTTAATTAAATTTATAAAAAATTTCCACTTCAATTTGAATTTTTTTAAAAATTATTTTCTCTTGAACGATTGAATTTAGAAAAAAAAAAAGTTTCAAACAAAAGTTGTAGGAAATTTAATCTAGAATATTTTTGGTTCATAAAAAATTTTTTAGGATGAATATTTTTCAAGATATAGCAAATTAAAGCATCCAAAAAAAAATTTTTGGAAGAATTTGGAAGAATTAAATTATTTTTAAAATGGCTATAATTTTTGAACCATTGATTTTAGAAAAAAATTTTTTGTACAAAAGTTGTAGAGAATTAAATTCTGGACAATTTTTGTCATTAAAAATTTTTTTACAATTGATATTTTAGAAAATACAACCAATTTAATTATGAGCTTAAAATTGTACAGATAAAGTTTAAAAAAAATTTATTTAATTTTTTAGAATTCTGGATCACAAAATGACATTTGATATTCCTCGGTAACAATAACAATTATTTTCTCTCGGTTAAGTTACAATAAATTGTCAACGAGACCGTGGAATGCGACTCAATAAATCTATCTTTCTCGTAAGTTAGTATATGTATAGAATACATAAATACACCGTGTATCCGAACCCGAAGAAAAGAGTAAATACTTTTATTGGTATCGTATCGAGTAATCCGGCAATAATGTCGTTCTTCAGCATTAACAAGTCCTCGACAAGTTGACTCAGTAATAAAATCTTAAACCAGCGGCACCAGAATGTCATTTTATTACCAGGAAAAACTTTTCCCAACGCCTTTAATTAATAATTACTAATAAGTAATTATTAATTATTAATTATTGAATAATTACACCGTGAGTTCCCATAAAAGTAAAATAGCATTTACTTTTACAATTTACATCCTTCCGAAGGACATGAAAGTGAACGTATCGTCCTTTAACTTGCATCACTAGATACCACTCCCACGCCATCTTAACAATCATGTTTAATTCGCTTACACACATTCATTTACCATAACTATTATTATATGCAAAAACCCCACACGATAGTTTCTCTAAGAAAATTAAACTACGATTTGTTCTTTCAAAAGTTATGCCCATTTTTGTACTGCATTGAAATTAGATTTCTAAAATTTATAAATCGTTCTTTAAAGAGCTATAACTTTTGTGTTATTAATTTTAGAGCTTAATGTATTAAAACAATAAATTTATGTTATATAACAAAATTTTCATATAACATATAACATAATTTCATTATCCATGAAAGCAGTTCTATAACCAATATCTAATAGCATATAATAAAACCCGTTATAGATCGATAATCCAAACGAAAATAAATAGATAAATGTAAAACAAGTTAGCAAGTTATTACGTTCGCCCGACTTTGTTAAACAATCATGCAAATGCTATTCATTTCTGTAATTCAAATCCTTCAAACGCTAAAATTGGCCAACAACTCGCTATGTATAACATATATTAAAAATATATGTAAGTATTTCTATTCTTGAGTCCGATTTGCCCGAATAACTCTTATAAATTACTAGATAAATCTTCGAGACACGCGACAGCATAACAAATGTGTGAATCTGATCACTGCATGCATGTGTGCATTCATTTAATAATAATAATATTTATCCAAGTCCACAGTACACATCTACTAAGTACGTATCGTTGAAAGTATTTGTGAATATAATATTTTAATTTAAATAAATAAATATATATAAATATAAATAAAGTTAGGTAAAAAATAAAGAGCCATTTTCATATCATTCGTTTATGCAATTCATAATTTTTATGTTATGTCTTATGTCTATTTATTACTGCAATAAAACGATGATTGGTTTATTACAGCTCGACTAACTTTGTAATGACATCGGGATTGCACTTACCCGGAAGGTTTCCTTATTGATAAGTTATTGCATTTTTTGTAGAAATTGAATACTCGATTTTTCATCGAGAGTTCCTTTTTTATATTATTATATAAAAAAAATACAAAAAATTTTAAGAACAATTAGTTTTAAATAGCTGTAACTTTTGAATTATTAACTTTAGAAAAAAAGTTTAAATACAAAGTTGTAGAAAATTTAATTTTGTATGATTTTTGTCTCGAAATTTTTTTTTGTAAAATCAATAGTTCAAAAATTACAGCTCTGAAAACAACTATCCATACTCCACAGTAAAAAAATTTGAATTTCGCGCTTAAATTGAAAATATTTCTAACTCCTAAACTATTGATTAAAAAAAAAAAAAAAATTTGAATAAAAGTTATAGAAAATCAAACTGTCTACAACTTTTGTTTGGAAAAGTTTTCTCTACAGTCGATAGTTTAAAAGTTATTGGCTTGGGTCAATAAATAAAAAAACAAATTTACAAGATCCGAAGCTTTCATTTCTAGACTCCGGATTATTTGTTTTAAACGTTGAGGAAATATTTATTTGAAATTAATATTAACTCTTATTTATTGGCAACGTTGTGTGAAAATGATGTCAGGTGTATGGAAATATTAATTACTCATGTCAAACGATATAAATTAGCAATTTAAATACATAGTTGCACGACTGATAAAACTGTTTACTGCCGCAGTAAATAATTCAAATTATTACAAATAAATTTAATAGACTTTCTAAAATCTCGACCAGTCGTTTTATTAATCAACAGATGAGTGTTTCCTAGACGGAAGATAAAGATAATCCCAGAATTAAATAATTTATTGACAAGTATCAGAAAAGACACTTTTGAGGATTTAAAAAAAATTTCCACATTTAAAACTGCTGTAACTTCTAAAATATCCATTGTAGAGAAAAGTGTTTTGAACAAAAGTTGTAGAAAATTAAATTTTCTACAACTTTTATTAAAAAAAAAAATTTTTTTAGGGATCAATATCTTCAAAAATAAGGTAAAGCCCCAATTATTGACAGGGGCGTAAATATTGACATATTTTTAAATTATTTTTAAATGTATTGAATCATCTGTAATAAAAATAACTATCATATAAATTTTTATTAAATTCTAATTAATTAAAAAATTGAAAAAAATTTCTGTCAGTTCAAAATATTAAATATTAATTATTAAAAAAAAAAAAAATAAAGTTAGCACCAGTTCATCAAACCAGCTTACGAGTTTAAATTAATTTCTTCATCTAATAATATGATCTTTTTTTTTTTTTTTTTTAATTAACAATATATGAAAAATTTATAAAATTGAATAATCGAAATTAATTGTATGCTTTATAATATTTAAATAATGGGTGTCAATAACTAGTTGATAATTTTTAAGTTGAATCTCATATTGACAGCCATTCGACAGCGCTATAACGCCTTTTTTTTGCTTTTATCTAAAAAATTTACTGTAAGAGTTTGAATTCTTCTGATTAAATAAATTATTTTTAAATTAATTTTTATATTTTTAAAAGTAATTAATCATTTATGGAAATTATTATTAATAAACTTTAATAAAATTGATTACTTAATAATAATAAGTTTCGATAAATAAGAATAAGCAGATGATTCGACGCATGCGCAGTGTAGGTGTCAATAATTGGGGTGAAGGTATGTCAATAATTAGATCAATCAGTTTTTTAACCTGCCAATAATTGGTGTATCCGGATAATCTATTTAATTATTTAAAATTAATTAGTAAATATCAGTGAATATCATTTTAAAAAAAGAAATTGATTAGTAAAAACATTACTTGAGACATTACAACAAATAAAATTCAAGGATATTGATATTTGATTGCTTAAAAAAAAATTAAATCATAACTTTGTCTTTAATAGTGTCAATAATCGGGTCTTTTACTTCCCTCTTCTTAGATAAATACCGATGAAAAAATTAGTAAAGCACACAGCAGTAATAAAATAATTTCCCATAGTGTCTAATTATGACGATTACTGTAATTGATTTAAGAAATGAACAACGAAAGTTATAAATATACTATTTTCCCCAATTATTGCTATACTTAGCAGCCTGATATGTTTTTATAACTTAATTAACTCCCATGTAATTAATAGCAGGATGTTATTGTAACACCTGTCGCGTCATCTTAGACGATAATAATAAACATAAAAATATAAACTACCATAATAATAACAATAACAATGATAAAAAGTAAAATTCCGCTGCAATGTTTTTACGTAAGTTTCGTTATAAAAACCGACAGTGAGCGACAACAAAGAGAGTGAGACTTGTAGCATAAGAAATGTTTAGACACCACTGCGCGTGGGAATTTAACGATTTATTATATTATATTATACTACATTATATTATTATAGCGTACAACTGCTAATCATACATGTCATCCGTCTAAATCTTAATGTCCGCAAAAACGGAATGTCCTTATATAGAATTTCTGGGGATTTCAAATTTAATTACTTTCTTCCTCAGACCTACTTGACATTGTTATTAATAAGAATAAGATTAGCAAAAAAAAACTTTCTCCACTATCTTATTTACTTTTTTATTTGCGCTATTATTTTTAACGTTTATCTTTATGGACATGCTTGAAGATAATGTTGAAAACAGAAAAAAATTATTTCTTCTTTTTTTTTTTTTTTTTTTAATTTTTATGCGTCGTTATCGACACTTCGTTTTATCACATGAAAATAGCGGTATCATGAAAGTTGTTGGTCTTTGCGAAAAATTTTAGAAGAATAATTGTTGGAAATTTAATTTTATGAAATTTTTATAAAATCAATAGTTAAAAAATTACAGCCGTAGAAATAATTTTGTTATGCATCTTAAAATTAATTGATAATATTTTTGAGGGAATTTCCAAAAAATTTACTCATTAAATAATTATTAACATATAAAAATTACAATTTTCAAACATTAAAATGATAAATAATTATTTCATTAAATATTGATGTTTTTTAATTTTTTTTATTAATTATTAGGCCAAGTAGATTGAATTTACAAATTTTTAGGAAGTTTTAAAAATTTGACTACTTCGCGTAGATCTTCCTAGTTTGATAAAAAATTTTTTTTGGAATAAAAATTGTTATACTTCGTATTGAACAACTTTTAGAATAAATTTCTACTAAACATAATAGTTTAATAGTTTGAAGAATGGTAAAATTAAAAAAATGTATTCTTAGTATTCGCGTATTCTCATTGCTATTGTTTTTCCATTTATTTTTGTAAAGTTAATATTGCTGTATTCTCATCGTGAGGCAATTAACGTCCTGTCGATTTGTTAATGTGTGTAGTACAGTACAATAAAGCAATTATTAAGGCCGAGGGTTTTAATTAGCGAGGTGCATCTGAAGCGGATCGCACGAATTTCTATATACGATTCACGTTTTTTATAGTAACTTTCTTTTATTTACTCGCCTTAGATTATTTTTTATTGTATTTATTAGATTCTACGCAGCTATGTTTAAATGAAGATGATATCGGAGTAATGAGCGGAGATAACTAACGCTTCGATAAAAGTGGTGTTTCCTGGAGATCTGTTGAAAGTTTTTAAGTCAAATTTTTGGAAGCTGTTAACTTTTATAAAAGTTGTAGAAAATTTTATTCAAGATTTTTTTTTGAACAAAAATCTCAAAACTTGCCACTCAAAAAATGATTTTTAATTTCTGAAAGAATTTATTATTGTAATTAAAATCCAACAAAAATTCCTACAATTTTTTCCAAAAATACTGGTTCAAAAGTTACACCACTTTCCAAAAGCATGTTATCTGCTAATGTCTCGGAAAATTGCATATCTTTCCAAAAACATTGATCCTAAAACACTTTCCACACTAGTTATCCTTCAAAAGCAAGCACAAAACAACGGTATTTACGTTTTGAAAACAAACAGACGAGTTCAACACCCGAGAATAACTGCGAACGAGTTAATGATGACCGTGATGGTGATGACTACGATGAAGATCGGTACAATGATCTCTAGCCGGCGAGCAGTCTACTATGCCACGGTCAGATTATGTAACCACGTAACCAGCCGCTTTGGAGGACGTCTGAGGAATCTCCGGATGAACTTGAAATCTGCCTCATTCCATACCGATGCTCTGTCTTTTATTTTTATAACTGTTACCAACAAGTCGTCGGCAGTAATAATATCTATTAAATTACTAATGACACAAATGGGCGTGGTGATTGACAGTAAATTCTTTGGAGATAAAATCTGTTAGAAGAAAGTACAGATATTTCAATATCTGGTTGGGATTGGGGGAATTTGTCAACAAGAATGTCGATCGCGATACCCCGTTATGGATTATATCATTTTTTTTTTTTTTTTTTTTTTATTATGTATCATTTGAAACTGAAATTATTAGGAAATGTAAACGGAGCGGCAATAATTTATCTATTTTTATTTCTCCGACATGCCGATTCTCGGTCTCAGCCTCCATCGGCTTAAATTTTTTATTAAATTTATAAATTTATAAATAAATAATTTATTAAAATTTAGTTGCGAACATTTATATAAAATGTTTAATAGTCTAAGTCTATTCTCAATAAACGCCGAGTAATATTCTAGTTACCGATTCGTTTGCCATCCACTTGCTCGGATCTGGAACAAGCAATGTTGTAACGAGTATATTTGTCGTCATGCGATCGAGGGCAAGAAAATATCTACGGAATTTGCTTTTTATTTTTGAATAATTACGTACACCTTACATCTCTTTCGTAATTTTCGGAAAACTTATGTTTTGTTATTTTACATATATATATATATATATATATATATATATATATATATATATATATATATATATATATATATAAAATCTTGAAAATTTTTTTTTACAAATTTTTTAGATAAATTCTTGTCAACTATTGACATTCTTAAAAATATAAGCTCACCCCGACATTACACTCATCAAGACCTTTCATTTGAATACCCACATCAATTTTTCATATATTTCATATATTTATATATATCATATATATGTATATATGAAAAATATATCAAAAATGCAAGTGGATACTCAAATGAAAGCTCTTGATGAGTGTAACATCAGGATGAGCTTATATCTTTAAAAACGTCCATAGTCAATAAATTACAGTGCAATTTTACAAAAGTCATTATTTAATAAAGCAAAATTTTATTTATTTATAATTTACAAGTCACTCCAGTCATAAAGTGACTGCAAGGTTGCTAGATTTTGAACTAATAATTTTATAAAAATCTTTTCAAACAAAATTTTTATCTCAAAAAAATTTTCTTAGGTCTAATAGTTTCCAATATCCAGCCATTTCAAACTTATTAATTTTCTCTAAATAAAAATTGACTTTTAAATTAAAAAACAAACTCTCTAAGTTAAAATAAACTAAACCGTAACTCACAAACTGACAGAAAAACATCATGAAGCCGAGGATAACTGATAGGTGGGCTCGAACCGAGCTCTTCCAGGCGAAAGTCTTTGAACCAACGGTGCGTTCGCTTCATGCGATTTATCACTCATTCCCGTAATGATTTATGCAAATGTTAAAAATCTGATTGACGCTTCGTAATTACAATTACAGTCATTAATAAATTTTGAAAGGGAGTAATTTTATTTTATCTATTATTATTTATTTTCTTTCTGTTGAATAAAAACTCCAGTAATTAAATTTCTTCCCATCTTCTATTCAAGATCCATCATAGATCATACCAAGTATCATATATCATATTTATATTCATATTTATAAGTATGTCTATTTATCTCACCGAGATATCTGTAATAAAAGCGGGTTTTTTTTTCTTTTATATTAATTACCTCTATCTGGTACATAATATAATTTTTCACTCGTAATGAATGAAATAATTACGCGGCAAAAATTTTTCAACCAATTAGCAAATATTATTCAATGAACGTGGGTAAAAAACAGTTACTGCCTGAAAATGGTCTCGAGTTAACTTACTGCCGACTAGCTAAGTATTATTGTTATTTTATTTTATACATTTTAATACCTAAATTATATTGTCGACATTTCATCACCTCCTCCGCGAGTAACAGGCAGGATATTGCGGGAAATCTTCTATTCGGCACGGGAGTAAACAACCGCGTTCTTAACAATATTTTACCCAGTACAGTTGTTTTGTCAACTGCAGATTATGTACGCTAAATTAAAATAGTCTGTTCGCATGTTCTAATTTTTTTTTTTTTTTTTTTGTGAAACAAACTCGTTAAGTTGCGTTACACCTTCATTTCAATTTTAATTATTATAATTTTTTACATTTAAATTTAGACGGTCGTTAAAAATTTTTGCAGAAAATTTTGAAAATTTTATTAGACGGAAATATATTAACATTAATTATTTAAAAACTTGTATAGTTGAGAATTGAGATGTAATTCATGAAATATTGACTTTTGATGTCGAAAAAAATTTTCGTAGAAGATTTAACTAGTTTATTTGGATCTCCTTAATTAATAACACTCTCCGAGATTCGAACCCTCGACCTTCGGCAAGTTTTAGAGAGAACTCTGCTCTCTATCCTAAAAACCGATTGTTTCCTCACATTTTATTTTATATTGCTAATTCTTGCAGCCTTTTTCTCTATTATTATTACAGAGTAGACAAACCAAAAAGCAATAAATCTCTCGAATCCTTGGTTGAGAAGAATTAAGCGTTTTTTAGTAAACTTGTCATGACCGTACTTAAACCCATAAAATACCGTCCATATATTAAAATGTCTACTAGATCATTAATCGAGGAGAAAGTAAAACTGCAGCTATCGGAGCGTGTCCAAGCATATGCCGTGTTTATAATACCAATAGTTGTAAAATATCTGAATATTGGTATCGGTATCGGTGTCTAGTCAGTTTATTAACAGCCAGGTGAACTCAGGAACCCCCTTGGAGCTACTAAAATCATAAAAAGCAATATTAATAGCATCGATATACCTTTCATTATTATTTTTATCATTACTCTATGCATTACCGGTTAAACGCGAACCTGTTGTCCATTTATCACTTTGTTTGGCAATCTACATAAAGTTAAATAAATAACAATGAAATTATATAAATAATATAAATACTTTTTAATTGTTATGAGATCGGTACAAGATCGTTAAATACTGCCACATATTGCTTAATGCATTAAAGTCGCCTCAGGCACTCATTGTCCTCCTTGTTGCATTTAACTTTATTTTTTTTCTCAAGGAAAAGATTTTAAACATTTATTATTGTTGTTACAAATCGCACACAAATGTTCCTGACTTTGGGTGGTTATTTTGTTAAATTACATATTATTCCGAATAGGATAATAATTACCGTAGCACTTTCACCTCGCGGTAGCCGGGAACTTCTGATAAATTATTGGATTTTAGCGAATTAGTATCTTTTCTGATTTTATTACGCTTTTTAATCTAATCCTGGTGTTTTTTTTAAATTGTATAGAATTTATAAATTATTTTGCGGTTTTTTTTCCTTTCCGTGTATGAAGGCCTTTATTGATTGATACGAAGGTCGGAATAGAACTTTTTATAGTGTTTTACTTAAAAAATTTATCGTACTAAGATAAAAGACCCAATTATTGACAGGGGTTTAAATATTAACATCTTAAATGATTTTTAAATATATTTAAACATCTGTAATAAGAATAACTATCATATAAATTTTTATTAAATTCTAATTAATTAAAAAATTTTAAAAAATTTCTGTCAGTTCAAAATATTAAATATTAATTATTAAAAAAAAAAAAATAAAGTTAGCACCAGTTCATCAAACCAGCTTACGAGTTTAAATTAATTTCTTCATCTAATAATATGATCTTTTTTTTTTTTTTTTTTTTTAATTAACAATATATGAAAATTTTATAAAATTGAATAATCGAAATTAATTGTATGCTTTATAATATTTAAATAATGGGTGTCAATAACTAGTCGATAATTTTTAAGTTGAATCTCATTTTGACAGCCATTCAACAGCGCTATGACGCCTTTTTTTTTACTTTAATCTAAAAAATTTACTGCAAGAGTTTGAATTCTTCTGATTAAATAAATTATTTTTAAATTAATTTTTATATTTTTAAAAGTAATTAATCATTTACGGAAATTATTATTAATAAACTTTAATAAAATTGATTACTTAATAATAATTTTCGATAAATAAGAATAACCAGATGATTCGACGCTTGCGCAGTATAGGTGTCAATAATTGGGGTGAAGGTATGTCAATAATTAGATCAATCAGTTTTTTAACCTGCCAATAATTGGTGTATCCGGATAATCTATTTAATTATTTAAAATTAATTAGTAAATATCAGTGATTATCATTTTAAAAAAAGAAATTGATTAGTAAAAACATTACTTGAGACATTACCTTAAACAAAATTCAAGGACATTGATATTTGATTGCTTAAAAAAAATGAAATCATAACTTTGTCTCTAATAGTGTCAATAATTGTCATTTAATTATCATTTTTATTAAAAAAAAACAACCAAACTTTCTTCATAACACAGTAACAAAATTTTCCCCTTAAACTTTAAAAAATTCTCTGTTAGTTAAAATTTCTAATTCCATTTTCTCTAATTACAAAAGAATGCACAAACTAATAGCAACAAATCCATAAATATGAGATAACATCCTGTTGCGTGAGATAAGTCAACATACCAAACTTTCGAATGCATCGAACACACACCTATCCGATAAAACATAAAATTTTTCATCTGTCAAATCGGGCAATTAGATTGGACCATGACAGCCGAATCAATTAGACTGATAATAAAAAATAAATATGTTAATTTTTTTATTACGAAATTCAATTTTAAATATTTTGACATCGGAGGACAATAGACAATTATTGTTAAGTGTTGCGCGATGATTGGTCAAAAATTTAAATATTAGTGTCCTCCGTTGTATATCGGTAAATTACTTAACTTGTACTTAACCGATATAATATTATAGACTAGCGGACATTTAGTTAGTGTAATAATAATCTGCCGGAGGGCGTGATCAAAAATTAGTGTGGCCGTACATGCGGTTGTTTTACCTTTCACTGTAAAAAAAAAAAAAAAAAAAAAACAAAAAAAAATGTAATGAACTTGGAATTGTGATAATGATGAATATTGTACCTTGCTTGGATATTGATTTGGATTGTGGTTAGTTCCATAAAGAAGGAGTTTTCGTTAGGTGGTCTGCACTCATAAAAAATTCATTATGACACCGATGCAAGATTTATGGGAATAATAATGAATTTTCGCAATGCGTTTAAGAATATTTTATGTATTTATACTTGAGTATAGTTCTATGGCAGTCTAGTTATAAGTTAGTTGAGTTTTAATGTTTAGATTGAGGAGGAATATCAATCAAGTTTAGTAGAGGGACATTTTCCTTTCTAGACCGAGGTTCGAGGTGTGCAATTTGTTGGGCAGATAACCAGAGGCGAGCATTATTAAACACCGGCTAATGAAAAATTTACTGACCGCAAGTGCGCGCTTTAATGACAAGTCCATTTTATTTTATTAGTCGATGCAGTAACACCAGGTTTATAGATGTTTGCTAACAGTTCAAGAGGTTTTTGGTTGGGCAATTTTGGACTGGGGTCTATGGAAGGAAAATTTTGCATATTTTTCGTGGGGAAAAAATTTGAAGTCGATATTTTTGGAAATTAAATTTAAAAGGTATTTTTGAAGTTTGTGGGTGTTAAAATGGCTGTAACTTTTAAACTAAAGAAATTTGAGAGAAAAGTTTGGAACGAAAATTGGAGAGAATTTAATTTTGAACAAGTTTGGTATCGGGAAAATTTTTGGGAGCAATATTTAAGCAATATATCTTAAAATAGTCACGAAAAATTTTTTTAAAACTTTTCTGACTTTTAAGACTATTTAAAATTTTTTTAAAACTAATTTTAGATTTTTTTAAAACTATTTTAAGGCTCTATAATAATTTTTCGAAACTGTCACTGTGATATCATCTTATTTTTATAAAAAATTCGAAAACAAAACTTTTGTATTATTAATATTTCAAAAGATTAATTAAGTCCATTGAAGTATTAAAAGAATTTTTGGGAAAAATTACAAAATTTCGAAAGATTTCCTTACGATCGAAACAATTGATCTTTAATTGAACAATTTTCAAGGCCTGCAGTTCTCGGAACTGGTCTCTGCTCTTTGATATCTCCTTTCAACAAGTTATCAGCCACATAATACAATATAATAACATAAAATCATACTTTTACAATGCGTATACACAAATATATTTACATAAAAATTAATCTGCGATCTCAGTATCTCATATTGTAGAATATGTGAGAAATATCTAATCAAATGGGGCGTTTTTTTGCTCTAACTACTAGAATAAGCCTTTGCTTGCGTTTTTTATCGAGCAAGATCGATCTATCTTGATGAACATTGTTTTTATGAGTAGATACGTCGTGCGAGCCTTTCAAGGCGTTAAGGAGTGTATAAAATATCCATTTGTATCCATATAAAGTTTTTACTATTACTATTACTGTTACTATAAAACTATGTAACTAATAAGAGACAGACACAACATAACATATAGAGAACAACTGACTCGCTGCATATATATGTAATAACTATCTCGCAATGTTTCTCGCATGAGGTAAGATAAAGAAAACAAAACAGCACGCCCTGTATTGAGTCTTGAGTTACTTTTCACTGCGGCAACATTAATAATAAAAAATAAAAAATAAAAAAAAAAAAATTATACTTCATTTTTACTAACTTTTAACTTTTTGTTCATACCTTACATACATAAATAATTTTGACCTCGACAACTGCATAACTCGTTGTTTAGATTTTTTTTTGCTTGTCTAGGTATTTAATAAAAATGAGACTTTGACTATTTAAGTTATTTAATTCCGAAGTCGTCAGAGGAAATCGTGCTCTCACGATCGTTAACATCCGATTAAGTAATTCATTCATTCACAAGTCGATGAATAACTTTTTTATGAAGACGAGAATTAATTTACGGGTTTTTTAAATTTATATTGAAAATGAAGAATTATTTTTTGACTTTCTAAGGCGTTAATTAGATGGCTGTAACTTTTGAACAATTGATTTTAGAAAAAAATTTTTGAAACAAAAGTTGTAGAGTATTCAATTTTGAACAATTTTGTTTTCTATAAAAATTTTACTACGACTGATATTTAAGAAGATATAGGTCCATCTAAGTAGTTACTACGTTTTATAATTTACAGGAAGAAGAAATAGCAATAAAAAAAAATTTTTTCGAAATGTTTTTAGCCCGAATAGTAGCTACAGTTACGCTCCGTTCTAAAAACATCGCGCCTAGCAAGTAATGGCTAACTTTTCCCACCTTTCGGCTTTGGCTCAATGAAAAATTAGACAAACTAGTATTTAATTGAAGAAATGTTTGTTTTAATTAACTAATTAATAAAATAAGCTGACGGAAAATAATTGACGAGGGTTTTGATTGAATAACTCAGTAATTCTATCGATTATTAGAGAGGTTAGAGTTTAGAAAGAGAGAAATGTTGAGGAAAAAGTGGTACTATTGAGCACGTGTTGTGTTATGTTGTGTATGTCCCTTGTACTATGTAGCATGTAGTATGTACTATAAAGCATGTATCGTAGAGTACTATACCGAGTGTTGTGTCGGTCTAGCAATCAATTACGACATTGCTAAGTCGCGGGATAGTAGCAGGCCTAGTCGGGTGGTCGCCGGCATTTCTTCTTTTTAAGAATATCAAGAAATCGGTCTATAGTCGTCTGACGGATCTAGGTAAATCGCTCGGCCATTACGATCGATTATCTATGGGCAATACGTAATAATTGCTATTAAATAATACCCGAGAGAAACTTTAATTAATTATTCCGGCAAAAAAAGATCGATATTATTGTTATTATACTCTAAATTAAATTATTATCATTCAATAAATTGGACAGGATAATTCGTTATTATAAGCGCTGGATTTAAATCCTTTTTTTTTTTTTTGGCTTAGTTATTATTTTAATGCTCGTTATTATGATAATTAGCTCGAGAAGGTTCAATTTTATTTAATTATTAAATAATGAGGTTTTAATTTCGATAAGGGAAAGCTAGAAAATATTTTGATTTTTTTTTTAAATGGCTGTAATTTTTGAATCGAAAGATTGGAATGAAATGTTTGGAATAAAATTGAAAGAGAATTGAATTTTGAACAATTTTAGTTTGAATAAAAATTTTTGTAAGACCAATAGTTTAGAAGATATAGTCAATTTTACTAAGAGCTTAGAATTATATGAAGAAGAATTTTTGGAAAAATTTTAGAGGTGTTCAGGTGGCTGTAACTTTTGAATTGTTGATCTTAGAAAAAAAATTTTTGAACAAACATTGTAGACAATTTAATGTTGAACAGTTATGGTACCTTTAAAAATTTTTCTGACCAATATTTAAGACGATATAATCGATGTAATAGAATTCGAAATTCTGTAAAAAAATAAGTCGTGAAAATGACTGTAATTTGGAAAATATAATTTTTAGAAAAAAAAGTTTCAAACAAAAGTTGGAGAAAAATCAATTTTGACCAATTTTTGTCTCTTTGAATTTTTTCATAGGACCCATATTTTAGAAGATATATCAATTATTTCAATCTTCAATATTATGGAACAATTATTATTATATAACATAGCATAACAAACAATCCATATGACACTGGAGTATAAAATAATGAATAAAAGTTGTCCTGATGCAAGCATGAGGACTCAATTGTCTCACGTCGTGCGAATGTGAGTCACGAAGACGAAATGTCAGTTCCTGTACGCCCGACTTTCGATCTATTACACAACAAAAAAAAAAAAAATCAACCCTAATCAGATTAATGTCGTCCCGGGCCGCCGCGAATATACAAACGCGAACAATTAAATTAATTAAAGACCGACTAGCAAAAGTAAAAAGTACCTAATAATTTTTTAATACCGGCAATAAAAAGTAATAATTACATTTGATGTACAAAACATATGTGCACTCGTTACACATTATTTAAGTGGACGTTAACATTATTAAAGTAAGCTAACGAAGCTCAGGTGCCTAATTGATGGAGAAAGTATCGCTAGACGCGGATTTGTATCGGAGGTTGGATTATGTTAGATTTTATATTAGACAGACAGTTTTCAATTATTTATTTATTTATTTATTTATTTATTTCAATCTTTATTTAAGGGGATTAAAATTAGTTCAATAATTCTACGGCAGTGAATTTAATTTTATATTCTACATTTGTATGTATTGTAGAAATAATAATAAGTAACAAGTGTTTGTATAACGTGGGAATTGTGCGCTGACCAATACCATTCTGTCTCAGTTAAGATTCCTATCCCAATTTGGACTATTTCTCACTGCTGGAATTATCAATGCTTGTTTATTCACCTGCCGCAATACTTTTGATTAATGCAAACGAGTAAATACGGTTTTAGAGGCTTGAGGTGCAAGTTAATACGAAGAAAATTGGGAAATTTTATTCTCCAAACTTTTTAAAAAAATAATTCCGATTTTGCACATTGTTCAAAAATTTATAAAACATTATTTTAATAATAACTTGAAAAATATGAGACCTAGAAAATTTTTGCTGAGACAAAATTTGTTCAAAATTTAATTCTCTGCAACTTTTGATCGAAACTTTTTTTTTCTAAAATTGATAATTTAAGAGTTACAGCCAAATTTAGGACAAATGATTTTCTTGAAAATCTTATATTTGAATTGTTCATATCTTCTAAAGTATTGATTTTAAAAAAAATTTTACGGACATCAAAGTTGTTTAAAATTAAATTCTTTACAACTTTTGTTCGAAATTATTTTTTCTAAATCTAATATTTTAAAAGTTACAACCATTTTCTGAACTGAGGTAAAATAGTTTTAAGGCTGTAGTTAAATTATTGATATATTCAAAAATATTAGCCCTTTAAAAATTTTTAAAAGCAACAAAATTATTAGAAATTTAATTTCCTATAACTTTTGTTTGACACTTTTTTCTCTAAAACAAATATTCTAAAAGCTGGAGCCTTTTATTAATGTAAACATATGATTTTCAAATATCTTAATTTGATATTCCTCCCACAAGCACTCAATTTCATCACATTACTTGACTCTTACCGGTCTACCCCAATTACACAAAGAATAACAAGGTAAAATATAATAATTTATTTAAATTCATTACAGTTTTAATATTAATCCTTACAAAGCAAGAATTGTTCTTAACAGAATTACAAACATAGCCGAGATCAGTGGTTAATTGCATATTCATGACGCCAAATAAGTACAACTCAGTCTCTAGTTGTTACCATGTCCACAAACCACATATTCATCAGCGTACAATTGTCAGTTTATTAAATGATAATTACAATAGTACTACCCCCCCCCCCCCAATATGTAGCGCAATAATGTAGCCTTCTTTTATCACTAAAATCCCCGTTAATTTGACGAAGGACTGACAGCTTGCCGATCTCTCTTTGTCTGCCTGCGAATTAACGTCACTCATTTCCAGGGACTGCCAACCATTCGAAATTTTGCATCCTTTATTGTAATCGTATTAAATATCATGAGCTTTGGTTTATAATTCTTTAATTTATATGCGATGACATGATTTCTCTTGCTTGTAATACAATTAGTCATCACCTCCAGTCATCACTTCCATAAACTCTGCAATGTAACATTGATATTTTATGTAATAATTCCATTTTATTATTTTTATTTTTTTCTCTTATGCCTTAAAGGGACTTTGAGTTTGTCCTGAACCAGGGTGGGTCGGATAATTATTTCTATAGCCTCAAGATAAAGTTTAAATGCTTTTTTTGGCTAGATAAAATTTTTACAACTCTGTACCTCAGGAAGAAATCAATTAATTTCAAAAATTTCTTCAAGGATCTCAAGAGTATTCCAAGCTTAAGATCTCCACTAAGTTTGAAATAATTCGGATAATTAGTTTAGAAGTTATCGCTAAAAAATGATCCATACAGAAAGAATTGTGCGGATGTACGGAGTCAATATCTCGGAAACTAATCAAATAATTAAAAAAATTATTTTAACAATCTCAATGGTAGTAAATAACAAGCAGTTTTACAAAATTTGAGAACAATTAAACAATTGGTTCAAAAATGATTGCCGAAAAAATTTTTAGATTATAATTTTATGACTCTGTAACTCAGGAAGTAATCAATGGATTATAAAAATTTCTTCTAGGGTCTCAAGAGTATTTTAAGCTTGAGATCTCTACAAAAAAACGATCCGTACATAAAGAATTGTACGGATGTACGGAGTCAATATCTCGGGAACTAAACAACCGATTTGAAAAATTTTTTCAACAATCTTAATGGTAGCAAAAAACTATCAGTCTTACAAATTTTAAAAATAATTGGACAATTGGTTGAAAAGTTTTTTGCAAAAAAAAAATTGTTAGCCAATTTTAATTACTATCCAATTAGCGAAAGTCCAAGACATAACGAAAAAAATCAATAATTGTTCAACCCATCCTTGCTTATATAAAACAAATGAAAAATTACCATCGAAGTCGAGTGTCCCCGAGCCATCGGCGTCTATTTCTTCAATCATTAAATCGAGTTCCTCGTTCGTTAATTTGTCATCGAGCTCGTGGAGAATATCGCGAAAGACCTCGGTGGTTATGTAACCGTTTCCTTCCTTGTCATAAAGCCGGAATGCCTCGCGCAGTTCTTGCTGCATTGCCTCCGTGTCCTCTTCTACTAAAAATCTAGCCGCCAAGGTACAAAATTCTTCAAATTCCAGCTCCCCGGAACCTGCGAGAGAAATCGACTTCGTATAATTGATTAATTAATTAATTAATTGATGATCTTTATGCGCGGCTTTCATTCATTATTGCAGTAAGTGAATGATAAATAAAGTATATCATCGTTAGTGTAATTGATGAAGATAAAATGTTAATTAATGCGAAAACTTTATGTGAAAGTGTATTAATATTAATATCATTATTTATATTCGTATTTACCATCTTCATCAACCTCCGCGATAATCTCAGCAAGCGTGTTCTCACTCAGCTCGTGGCCCAACATCGTTAAAATTGTTCCGACCATGTCTGTGCCGATGCACCCTTTTTTTTCGTGGTCGAATGCATCGAACGCCTTTTTTAATACTAAAAATAATTTTTGAAGATGTGAATAATTTTTTACAGGCTTTAAATTATATAAAAAATAATTTTTTGGAAAAATTATATAAAATAAAAGCCCCAATTATTGACAGGGGTTTAAATATTAACACCTTAAATGATTTTTAAATATATTTAAAGATCTGTAATAAGAATAACTATCATATAAATTTTTATTAAATTCTAATTAATTAAAAAATTGAAAAAAATTACTGTCAGTTCAAAATATTAAATATTAATTATTAAAAAAAAAATAAAGTTAGCACCAGCTCATCAAACCAGCTTACGAGCGTCTATTTTCTTAACAACTTTGATTAGAAAAGCATTTTTTTTAAATACCGAGTTAAAATTAATTTCTTCATCTAATATGATCTTTTTTTTTTTTTTTTTTTAATTAATAATATATGAAAAATTTATAAAATTGAATAATCGAAATTAATTGTATGCTTTATAATATTTAAATAATGGGTGTCAATAACTAGTTGATAATTTTTAAGTTGAATCTCTAACTGAATATTGACAGCCATTCGACAGCGCTATGACGCCTTTTTTTTTACTTTAATCTAAAAAATTTACTGTAAGAGTTTGAATTCTTCTGATTAAATAAATTATTTTTAAATTAATTTTTATATTTTTAAAAGTAATTAATCATTTATGGAAATTATTATTAATAAACTTTAATAAAATTGATTACTTAATAATAAGTTTCGATAAATAAGAATAAGCAGATGATTCGACGCATGCGCACTGTAGGTGTCAATAATTGGGGTAAAGGTATGACAATAATTAGATCAATCAGTTTTTTAACCTGCCAATAATTGTTGTATCCGGATAATCTATTTAATTATTTAAAATTAATTAGTAAATATCAGTGATTATCATTTTAAAAAATAAATTGATTAGTAAAAACATTACATGAGACATTACCACAAATAAAATTCAAGGATATTGATATTTGATTGCTTAAAAAAAATTAAATCATAACTTTGTCTCTTATAGTGTAAATAATTGGGGCTTTTATCTTATATATCCTAAAATTAGTCACACTATAAATCCCGTAAAGAAATTTAATAAATTTTTCGTACTAAAAAAAAATTTTAAGTAAAATAAACGACCTGTCACTTAAATATTTCCCGTGTAAAAAAAAAGGCGAAATAATATAATTATAAATAATAAATAAACTTACGGACAATTTGATCCTTAGTCAAGTCTTCCTGTGAAAAAAATAAATAATTTACATAAACACCTTTCACTGCATGATTTAAATGAAATAAATGGATTTTAATTAAGTGCGATAAAATGAAATAAAATGAAATATATAATAATTGCACCTACCATATTGTATCTAATTAATGTTACACGTAATGTGCAATGCGAAAATAAAAAATAAAATTAAAAAAAAATGAACTAGTTACAAAAGTGATAACTGGGTGCTATGTGGGACCGCGGATTAGATCGCTCGGTTTTAAAAGACGCGAGCTTTGCATACTAGTTTATAAAAGTTCCTGGCACCGTTGACATATTTTAGCAAATAGCGAAATAACAAATATATAAATATATAGCTAAGAATGACTAGACTAGATCAAATGGTAAGCTTACAGTGGTTTTCAAAATTACCGAGGACGACTCCTAATTTATCGCCGCGAAATGAAATTTATTTCAATCACTCGCACACAACACACTAAATTAATTTTTGGCATTAAACAACTTACGTATGTCTACGCTGCGTTATAAATTGCTCGGTAGATTTTAAAAAATTTTTTTTTATGTCTAAAAATGAGGAAAGATTAATAAAAAAATTTTTTTTTTTGTAAGTAGGAAGATTTTAAATCAATAAACTGATGTATCTTCGGAAATATTGGTCTTAAAAAATTTTACCCAAAAAAAAAAATTGTTTAAAATTCAATTTTTTACAATTTTGGTCAAAAAAATTTTTTTCAAATCAATAGTTCAAAAGTTAAAGTTATTTTAACAATACTAAAATTTCTCCAAAAAATTTAATGTTTAAAAGTAAAGAAAAAAATTTTTTTTATTTGCTGTAAAATTAAAAAAAATTTATGTTAAGTAAAAAATTGATAATTTATCTTTTTCCGAGGGGATAAAATGTCTGGCGATTAAGTAATTAGCAGTGCTAATTTAAAAAATTGGTAGGACTATAAAAAAGGAGCGAGTGTAGAAAAAAGTCCATTAGTATTCATTGAAATAAAAAATGAACGGAGGAAATAAGTAAATAGATAAGGGAAATGTTGATAGACTAAATACATATTAGTAAAGTCGACTTTTTATTTGACTCATTTGAGACTTGAGCGATACTAGTCGGGCTAATATTACTACTTGTCATTACATAGTTATGCATTAAATACCTGGTCTATAATGACGGACATATAAATTCCAGAATGTGAAGAGTGATGTAATTAGCCGCTGCATGAGATAAATAATTGCATAAGAAAACTCCGGGTTACTGATTTCTAAGCTTAAATTAACTCTTCATAACCGTCTTGATTATTGGCTATTCACTCATTTTTAGGTGACAAGTATTGATTACAGTTATTATAATTTAAAATTAATTTAGTGATAAAAAGTTATTTAAAATTGTTTTTTAAAATATCAAATTTCAAAAAATAAATTGATTACGTTTAAAATGACTGTATTTCCAAAAATACTGCTCATAAAATTTATGATTGATATTGGATTTGTTTAAAATTCAATCCTTTACAACTTTTGTTCAAAAATTTTCTTTCTAAAACCAATAGTTCAAAAATTACAACCAAATTAACCACTATATAGTTTATCCAAAAATTATATTTCACATAATTTGAAGCCTAAATTCAAATTTACAATATCTCCTAAAATATTGGGCTTGCAAAAATTTCCACCGAATTCAAAATCGTTCAAAATTAAATTTTCTACATTATTTATCTCAAAAAAAATTTTTTTGAATCAATATTTTACAAATTATACCCTTTTAATTAACCAAATCTTCAAAAAATTAGTCACACTATAAATTTAGTGAAAAAATTAAATTAATTTAAAAAATACTAATTTAAAAAAAAAAAAAACTATGTAACTTTCCCAAAAACGTCAAATTCCAATTTCCAAACCAAACCCACTTGTAAAAAAATCCGTGATCAATCAATTAAAACCGAATGTTTAAGCTATAAATCACCAGCAAAAAAAAAAAAACCTCGCCAAAGTGAAGGAACCAAAGTGAAGGGTACAACTTGCCGGATAGGGAGCGTTTTATCAAATCTCCAATCAATAACATGATTTTCTGCACATACCCACAGCCGAATTGTCGTATCGAATATCAAATATGAATGCAGGTGCGTGCAAATTCTCCGGAGTTAATTCATTAATTGAATTGACATTTAATAGAATATTGCATCAGTTTGATTGACTTATCAAACACTTACAATCGAATAGTTTGAATTTATTACAGCGTTTAATCATTGATCAATTCACCATTTTTAAAACGTTATTTATTTCAATATTTTTATTACAAATACAGCGCAATCGGTGATATAACATGTATTAACCGTACAATATTTTTTGTACGATATATCGTGTATGATGATAATTAATGAGTTGTTACAATTACAATTTCTCCATCCAGGGACAATCAGTGCGTCATTGCCTCCACGAATTCTAAACAGACAAAAATTAGATTGTGAAATTTAAATTAGTCACTGGAATTTTTTATTGCGTAAATTTAACTTTTTTTTTGTTGTCTTATTAAATTTTTATATCTACAATTACTTTTCTCAATTCTCAATAAGGTCACTTCCGGTTATACCTTAAAATTTTTTTCGGCACGCAATCAAAAAATTTAATCGAAAGTCAGTAAAATAAAAGCCCCAAATATTGACACCCTAAATTATTTTTAAATATATTTAATCATCTGTAATAAAAATAACTATCACAAAAATTTTTATTAAATTCTAATTAATTAAAAAATTAAAAAAAAATTACTGTCAGTTCAAAATATTAAATATTAATTATTAAAAAAAAAAAAATAAAGTAACGATATTGATTTTTGATTGCTTAAAAAAAATGAAATCATTACTTAGTCTCTAAAAATGTCAATAATTCGGGCTTTTACCTTATAAAAAAACCGTATCAATTTTTTTTAATGTAAAAAAAAAATTATTTTGCTTCAGAATTAATAAAAATATTGCAAAAAATACAGAAAAAGTTTGAAAAAAAATTAACCTTCAAAATCTAAAGTTCCGGAACCGTCAGCGTCAATTTCTTCAATCATCATGTCAAGCTCGTCATCATTAAGATTTTCGTCAATTTCACTGAGAATTTCTCTGAAGCATTCAGTGGTGATATATCCGTTTCCTTCACGATCATAAAGCCGGAAGGCTTCTTTCAATTCCGTTTTCAAAGTTTCAACATCGACGTCTTCTTCCATAAATCTGGCGACTATCGCGCAGAAATCTTCAAACTTGGCTTCCCCACTTCCTATAAGATTGATTTATTTAATAGTAATTAGTAATTAAACTGTAGATTGAAAATTTGAAGATAGTTACCGAAGGTATCAACTTCCATTATGGCGTTGTCTAGATCAGTAGTGTTTTCTAACTCAATTCCCATCATATTTACGATTGTAGCGATGTCTGAGGTTTGGATGGTGCCATTTTTTTGGTGGTCGAATGCATCGAAAGCTGTTTTCAATTCTGGTGAGAAAAATTTTAATTGTCTTCAAAAATAATGCTTATTTGAAATTTTTTTGGATACTAAATTAAATCAAAATAGAATCCTCTCCAATTTTTCTTTCTAAAATAAAAATTCCAAAAGTTACAGCCCTTTGACCAACTATACAGGGTGTCTCTGAAGTGGCGGGAGTAATTGTTGGGGTCGATAGAGAAAAAAATACTGAATCGAAAGTTCCTGAGCCAAAAATTTTTTTGGGCCATAGAATTTGAGTTATGAATTAAAAACGATAGCCAATCAGAAGCGCGCTATTCGAGAAATGAAAATGAGCGGGGAAGTAGAGGAGACGCGAGAGTGAGATGCTGCAATAACAGCTTACTCGCTCACACAAAGCCGAGCATGAGAGGGGATTGTGACGCTATGAGCCGAGTACGTAAGTGTGAATGAGTGGATGTATGAGGTCGCAAGCGGACGGCTTAATGTATGAGTGTGTGTCCGTGTATCGCAGCATTATTGGAGGCGTTGTAACGCTGAATTAAAGCTAACCGGGTACTCTAAGACAGAGGAAAAAATTTTTATTTTTATTTTTATTCGAAAAAATTTAATAAAAAAATAAAAAGGCCCAAGATTTAACCAGACCCACAGAAACGGAGAGTAAATTTTTAATTCTCATTTATTTTGCTGGGGATTATTTTCAAATACAAAAAAAAAAAAAAAAGGCTAAGATTCAACTGGAATCCAAAAAGAGATGGATGAAAAAATTTTATTTTTTATTTTTAATCAGCAAAATTATTTTTCTTTAAAAAGAGCCCAATCTCGACTGGAGCAAGAAAAAATGATTGAAAAATTTTATTATTAATTTTCAATCAACAAAATTATTATAAAAAAATAAATGGGCCCAAGTCTCAACCGGACCCAAACAAACGGATAAAAATTTTTATTACTTACTTAATTTGCTGGAAATTATCTTTAAAAACGAAAAAATGCCCAAGACTCGATCGGATCCAAAAAAATAACAGTACAAAAATTTTTTTCCTTATTATTTTCAATCAGCAAAATTGTTTCTTTTAAAAAAGGCCCAATCTCGACTGGAGCAAAAAAATGATTAAAAATTTTATTATTAATTTTCAATCAACAAAATTATTTAAAAAAAAAAATAGTCCGCAGACTCAACCGGACCCAAACAAACAGATAGATAGTTTTAATTACTTATTTATTTTGATGGGAATTATTTTAAAAACGAAGAAAATCGCCCAAGACTCGACCGGACCCAAAAAAAAAAATAAATTGAAAAATTTTGTTTTCATTTTCAATCAGCCAAATTAATTTCTTTTCGAAACAAGGCCCAATCTCAAACAGACTAAGAGAAACTAATTAAAAAATTTTATTTTTTATTATTAATCAAATATTATTTAAAAAAGAAAATAAGCCACAGACTTAACCGGACTTAAACAAACGGATAGAAAATTTTTATTACTTACTTAATTTGCTGGAAATTATCTTTAAAAACGAAAAAATGCCCAAGACTCCATCAGACCGAAAGGGAGATGAATAAAAAAATTTTTACTATTCATTTTTAATCATCATAATTAACTTTTTTATAATAAAAGGCTCAATTTCGACCGGACCCAGAAAAAATGATCCAAAAATTTTATTTTTATTGTTGATCATCAAAACTAATTAAAAAAACAAATGAGGCCCTAGACTCAACTGGACCCAAACAAACGGATAAATAATTTTTATTACTTATTTATTTTGCAGGAAATTATTTTTGAAAACGATAAAAATGCCCTAGACTCGACCAGACCCGAAATAAAATAAATTGAAAATCTTTGTTTTTCTATTTTTAATCAGCAAAATTATTTTCCTTTGAAAAAGGGCCTGATCTCGACTGGAGCAAGAAAAAATAATTGAAAAGTTTTATAATGAATTTTTAATCAACAAAATTTTTTAAAAAAGAAAATAGGCCCCAGACTTAACTGGACCCAAACAAACGGAAAGAAAACTTTTATTCCTGTTTTTTTTGTTGGGAATTATTTTTCGAAACAAAAAAATTGCCCAAGACTCGACCGGACCCGAAAAAGATAAATCGAAAAATTTTATTTCTAAATATTAATTAACTAAATTATTAAGAAAAAAAAATAGACCCAAGACGCAGCAGGACCCAAATAAACGGATAGAAATTTTTTATTACTTGATCACCAAGATTAATTTTCCTTGAAAAGAAAGGCCCAATCTCAAACAGACTTCGAATAACTGATTGAAAAATTTTATTATCAATTATTAATTAACAACATTATTCTTAAAAAAATAATAGGCCCCAGACTCAATCGGACCCAAACAAACGGATCGAAAACTTTTATTTCCCATTCATTTTGCTAGGAATTATTTTTAAAAACGAAAAAATGCCCAAGACTCGACCAGAGCCAAGAATAGAAGAATGCAAAAAAATTTATTTTCTCTTTTCAATAACAAACAAAAATTTATTGAACAAAAATCAGCCTAATCTTGACAAGACGATAAAAACTGATTGAAAAAATTTATTATCAATTATTAATTGACAAAATTATTTCAAAAAAGAAAATAGGCCCCAGACTCAACCGGACCAAAACGAACAGATAGAAAATTTTTATTACTTATTTCTTATGCTCGGAATAATTTTTGAAAACAGAAGGAATTGCCCAAGACTCAACCGGACCCAACCAAACGGATGGAAAACTTTCATTTCTCATTTATTTTGCTGGGAATTATTCTGTAAAATAATTTTTCAATTAATCGTCAGGTAAAATGTCAAAAAATAAATTAAAACAAACATTGAACTCAAGTCCCAATAATTTTGATATTTTAATTAAAATTATTTTTTAATTAATTGACAGGTAAAATGTCAAATAAGGAATTGAAAAAAAAATCGCTCTCGAGTCCTGATAATTTTGATATTTTTATTAAAATTATTTATCAGTTAATTAACAGGTAAAATGTCAACTAATAAATTAAAAAAAAATTGAACTCAAGTCCGAATAATTTTGATATTTTAATTGAAATTATTTATCAGTTAATTGACAGGTAAAATGTAAAAAAATATACTAAAAAAATCGCTCTCGAGTCCTGATAATTTTGATATTATTATTAAAATTATTAATCACTTAATCAACAAGCGAAATGTCAAATGATAAATTAAAAAAAAAAAAATTGAACTCAAGTCCGAATAATTTTGATATTTTTAATAGAATTATCTATCAGTGAATTAACAGGTAGAATGTCAAATTATAAATTAAGAAAAAAATTGAACTCAAGTCCGAATAATTTTGATATTTTTATTAGAATTATCTATCGGTGAATTAACAGGTAGAATGTCAAATTATAAATTAAGAAAAAAATTGAACTCAAGTCCGAACAATTTTGATATTTTTATAAAAATTATTTTTAATTAATTGACAGGTAAATAAATAATAAATTAAAAAAAAAAATTGAACTCAGGTCCTGATAATTTTGATATTTTAATTAAAGTTGTTTATCAATCAATTGACTGTTAAAATCCTGAATAATAAATTAAAAATAAATCGCACTCATGTTCTCATAATTTTGATCTTATAATTGAAATAAATTTCTAATGAATTGACGGGTAAAATCCCAAGTATCAAATTAAGTAGTAATCGCACCCAAGCCCTGATAATTTTGATATTTTAATTTAAATTATTTATCACTTAATTGATAGGTAAAATGTCAAATGATAAATTAACAAAACATTGAATTCAAGTCCTTATAATTTTGATATTCCAATTTAAATATTCTTTTTATTCACTGACAGGTAAAATGTCGAAGAAAATATGAAAAAGAAATGGCATTCACGTTTTAGTAATTTTGATATTTTAGTTTCCCTTTTTCTTAGCAAAGAAATCATTTCAAAAAAATCTACAGGTGTTTCGGCAGTTCAAGGATAACTTTACTTTAATGTTATTAGTTTGCATTCACATCATTACACTTTACTCCTTTTATTAAGCAATTAAGATTCCAGTTGAATCTTAGCCTTTTTTTTTTTTGTATTTGAAAATAATCCCCAGCAAAATAAATGAGAATTAAAAATTTACTCTCCGTTTCTGTGGGTCTAGTTAAATCTTGGGCCTTTTTATTTATTTTTATTAAATTTTTCGAATAAAAATAAAAATTAAAATTTTTCCTCTGTCTTAGAGTACCCGGTTAGCTTTAATTCAGCGTTACAACGCCTCCAATAATGCTGCGATACACGGACACACACTCATACATTAAGCCGTCCGCTTGCGACCTCATACATCCACTCATTCACACTTACGTACTCGGCTCATAGCGTCACAATCCCCTCTCATGCTCGGCTTTGTGTGAGCGAGTAAGCTGCTATTGCAGCATCTCACTCTCGCGTCTCCTCTACTTCCCCGCTCATTTTCATTTCTCGAATAGCGCGCTTCTGATTGGCTATCGTTTTTAATTCATAACTCAAATTCTATGGCCCAAAAAAATTTTTGGCTCAGGAACTTTCGATTCAGTATTTTTTTCTCTATCGACCCCAACAATTACTCCCGCCACTTCAGAGACACCCTGTATAACTTTCCCAAAAATTATTCTTTATATATTTTTGAAGCTTATGATCAAATTGATTGTATCTTCTCAAATATTGGTTCAAAAAAAATTTTTACCGAATCAAAAATTGTTCAAAATTCAATTCTTTACAACGTTTGTTCAAAACTTTTTTTTATAAAACTCATAGTTCAGAAGTTACAGCCATTTGAACAAATATATAATTTTTTCAAAAAAAAATTTTTTTTCTATTTAAAGCCTTGAATTAAATTATTTATATTTTTTAAAATGTCAATCTAAAAAAAATTTGAACTTTCATAAAAATTGTTCAAAATTCAATTTTATCCAAAATTTTCTTCAAAAAAAAATTATAATAATTTCAAAAATTTAATTTTATCCAAAATTTTATTAAAAAAAAATTATACTAATTTTAAAAATTAAAATTTTAAAGGAAATAAATGATAAAAAAAAATTTCGAGCTTATAAATCGATAAATTAAATGTAAAGATAAATGACATACGTTTCTTTTGGTCTTTACTTAATTGTCCAGGTTCCTAAAACAGAAACAAAAAAATTAGCACTCCACTAAATAACAAAAAATCGTCCTTCAAGTTGTCACTTTACCATTTCAGGTTAATTATATTGAGCTAACAATAATAGCAATAGAAAAAAAAAAAAAAAAAAAAAAAAGAACAATCTAACTTGTCTCGGGCGTGGATAAATTGAATACAAACTTATTCGATGAGCGATCAAACTCTTAATGGCTTTCCGATCGAATTGATACGTCAGATCGATCGATTTTGATTAACGCAATCGTGGCATTCTTTCGAGACAGGTCATTGCAAATCATCTCATCTGTTGACATTGGTTTGCCGTCGCTTGCTAGCTCTTTCACAACTTAATTGGGTGAGTGAGACAAGTGCATGACCTACCTACCCAATTAACCCATCGGAATGGATTAGTTGAACTTGGAAATCCTGTAAAGCATCTCTTTCTTCATCTGATCTTTCCGCGGTATCTACAATCATGGTCAATCAGAATCATAGACGGTTGATTAAAAAAAAAAAATGTACGCTTTCGGTTTCAGCAACATCAAAGCGGACGGAAATAAAAGTTATTGTTAAACAAACCCCAGTGTATAAACAATTGGAATTGTACTATTGTTATAGTTCTTTACTATTATAGCGATAATAAAAGTTAGTAGGTATGTAGCTCATTACCAAGTTTCTTTCCTTCGGCGCAGAAGTAACTTTAAGTTTGGCAGATTGCCCAACGTTTAATATATACCAAACTCGACCTGCTTTGCCAATCGAGATAAATAACATCTAAGAACGATAGATATACATATTAATATAGCGTTTTAACTTATAACTAAAATAGACATTACCAATAGACAACATTTCGCTAATAATTATCTTACTATCTTTCTTTCGATCTTTCGAAATAGATTCCTTCAATTTTGGCTATTTTTAATTCGGATAGTTATAAAATTATAACTTTCTATAATTCAGTCTTTATTTTTATAAATGTTTGAGAAAAAAAAAAATTATTTTTCATTACACCTATACACTGAAAAAAATCATCTTCGATAGAATTTTTTTGAAGATCGATTTAATTTTAAAATAATTATTTGAACATTTTCGAAAAAAATTTTTTTTGCCGCACCTGCTCATTGTAAAAAATTTTTTATTGATGATTAAATTGATTTTTACAATAATTACTTCAAAATCTTTTCAATTTTATTTTTCTCTAGATAAATAATTAAGAAATGACCTTGTATCTCGTGAACTATTGACATTTTTAAAGATATGAACTCATCCCGATGTTAGACTCATCGAGACCTTTCATTTGAGTACCCACATAAATTTTTCATATATTTATATATATATATATATATATATATATATATATATATATATATATATATATATATAAAATGCATGTGGGTACTCAAATGAAAGCTCTTGATGAGTGTAACATCGGGATGAATTTATATCTTTATAAATGTCATTAGTTACGACAGTACAGTGCAATTTAACAAAAAAAAATTTTCATTTAAAAAAATTATGTATCATGAAATTCGCTTAAAACTCAATCAACTTTCATAATATTGACTTTAATTTTATACTAAAAAATTTTACAACAAAAATTTTATCACGAAAAACTTCATTACCTTAAACTGATTTAGTATTTCTTCTAAAATGACATTTAAAAAAATTTCAACGAATTTACTCCCAAATAGAATCTAAAATTCAAATAGCCATAACTGTATTTTCAATCTTGAAACCTTCAAATGCAAATTGCCTCGAATACTAACATAATTCCACTTAACTCACCTTGAAATTCAATCAACTCCCCAGAAATAACAATTCAAGAAGCATTCAATATAAAAAAAAAAATCTACCATCAAAATGAATGAAATACCAATTTATTAATCACCAAATTACAACAAATAATCATCAATAACTTCCCGTTTCCCGTGACTTCCGTCCATCAACAAAGAAACGGATTTCACACCGTGAAACGGATGCGGTGGCAACGGCGGTGGGCAATTATCACTCTTGCTTTCTTCTTTCCTCGCGTCCTGGATCGATTCATACTCATTACCCTCATTAGCTTCAATAGGCGTAAAATAATCAATTTCTCCTTTATTATCTCTTTGACTAACAGCTTCACCTCCAGGCAGCGTAATCGAGTCTCTTCCTTCAACCACAACCGCTCTTTTGCTGGCCTTCACCAGCCCCGAGTTCTTTCTGACAATTAAAAAGCACCCAACGGCGCAAAAAACTCCAAACAAAATTGTCCCTATTGTATACAGAGACAATACCGTTGCTTTGTCCTCGTTCGCTAGCCACAACCTTTTTGCACAGCTATCATTTCCCTTGTCACTAATTAAAGCACTTTTCCAAATGCAATCGTACCCCGCCAAAGAGAGGTTTCCCTCGCTCAAAGCATTTCTAACAGATCCATTCGAATTTTTCGCATCTTTCGCACACTTTATGCTGATTTCAATCAAATCCTGCGAATTTCTGCACCAAATCTTCGCCTCATTGCAGAATTCCGCCTCCAGGAACCCCAAACCCTTGTTCCTTTCAGGAGTAGTACAGATTGGCTCTTCTGGGACCAAAGTTTTGAGTTCTTCCATCAATTCCCGCATCCAAGCCAGATTACAGTCGCATTTCCAAGGATTGCCGCTCAAAGCAACCTGGAATTCCTTGTTTGCAGTTAAAATTGCCTGGAACAAGTTCTCAGGAAGTTCCGAAAGAAGGTTGTTCCTCAAAAACACCTGTTTGATGGAAATCAGAGCGTCGAAGGCGTTCGGACTGATTCTTAAAATGTTTGACGAATCTAAATAAAGAGACTGAAGATTTGGAAATGTTGCAAAAAGCGTTTTGGATATGAAAGAGATATTGTTGCCTTGCAAGGACAGAAGCTGGACTTTTGGCAGTTCTTGGAGGGTTATATTGCGGAGCACGTCCAAATTTTGGATTGAAGAATCCAGTTGAAGAGTTTCCAATTGTTTTGCTGATCCGGATAATAAATAAGACTCTGCTAAAATGATTGGGTTGTTCTGCACTGCGAAATTTTTTAGATTGGGCAGCTCTTGGAAGAGATTCTTTTGGAAAATTGAGACATTGGTGTTGATCAAGTGGAACTGTTCCATTTTTGAGAAGATTTGGCTACCAAAAGCTTCGGATTGGATTTCGCTAATTGGACAATCTTCAAATCTAATGGATTTAACTGCAAAGTTTTCCGTCCTGAAAGTGATCCAATTTTTGGAAATTTGACTTTTTAAGAAGCTTGTTTTCCTGAAAATCAGGTAGACTTTTGAAGATCTCGAGCATCTTTCCTGCAACATAATTGAAATCAGTAAATTGCAATGTTATGATGATGATGTAAGGAAGAATAGTACCTGAAAGGCGGACAAGCAGGAATCGATTTGTTGGTGATGGTATAAAAAAACTCGGCTGAAAGTAATCGTTTTACATAAAGCTAAGACGCAATCAAGCAAACTCTCGGAAGACTTGGATGGCGCAATAGAGGTTTTTGCTTCTGGTTGGATTGATCTTGTGGTAACACCGGTTTTTTCTTGAACTTGGACTTTGCAACAAGTGTCCTCGGTGGATACAGCCAGCGTGAGGCCGTGGCTCCGAAAAAATAAGAGTAATAGTCCAATTATCTGGGCAATCATTCCGAAACTCTCTGGGATTTGGTCTTTGGCCCTTTAATTCAACATTTATTGGTAGGAAGGTTATTTTTACTGGCAATTGCTTTTGAATCAATTGCTTGAAATGATATGTATTAAGCGTTGGGCAATCATCAAAAATTGATGCTATCGCAACTGAAAATGATGCGATTGGTGAGAAATTTTATCACTGTGGAGAAATTATACGGAATTTAAAAAGAAAATAAAATTTGGCCACACCCGATATGGAAAGCTAGATTTCCCTTAAATTGAGCTTATAGTAATGGTTAGAATATTTTGTACAACGTTTAAAACATTTAAAAAAATTTTAATTTTAAAGAAATTGTACATTTAATAATGAAAATTTTTAAACAATTAGTTATGCAATAGTTAATCGAAGAAAATGACATAAAAATAATTTTTTTTTCATAATTTAGAGGTTAAAAAAAAATATAAAAAATAATTTTAAAAAAATGTAAAAAATAATTTAAAAAAAAAATATAATAAAGTAAATTGAAGCTAATTGCATGAACTTTAAAATAAAATTTTCAGAATTTAGTTATAAATTATTTTTTTTAAGTTATTTGGATAAATTTTATAAAATTAAAAAAATTTTTTCAACACCGATAATTTAGGAACTAATGGATAAATTTGGCCCATTTTCAAACTTGACCGAGATTTTGGTTTATAGAATTAATATACTAAGTTTCATTGAGATTTATCATGAATCGTGGCCGTAATCGTGCTTACAAGGGCAGTTCTATCACATATAGATCAAATTTTAAGGTAATTCTACTTATTCGACGAAATAAAATATGTAGCAAAATTTTATGTAAATTCTAAAAGTACTCCTGTACTTAGAAAAGAAATTGTTTTAAAGGAAAAATTGCACTCTATGTACCAAGAATTTAAATAGAAGTTTTTAATATTTTTCATCTTGAACTGAAGAAAACACATTTTTCTCGTAGTATTTTTTTTCTTGCAGAAAAAAAAATAATTTTGAATAAAATTAATAAATATTGTGTTCAAGCCTCTTAATAATATTTATTATTTATTTCTGTATGAAAAAAATTTTATTTTACAAAAAAAAAAAAAGTGATTTCTTCAGACAAAGGAAACTTTTGAAAGTTTCCTACAATTTAAATTCATAACAAGTGTTTTTTTTTCTTAATGTGCAACAGGCAGATTTTTAAAGAAACTTATCTAAAAAAAAAAAAAAAAAAAAAAAAGAACAATTAGTGTAATGAATTAAAACAACTTTTTTTCGTCACACCTCCCGTCACAAAGCGAAGAATGAGAAAAGCGTGGTGAATGTTTAATTACCTGGCGGTATTCGTCGCTGTGACCGACTGACTCAGTAACATCTGTCGACTCGTGAAAATCAATAAATTTTATCATCAATGCCATAAAACAATAAAATAAAACGAATAAAAATAATTGCAGATATTTTTATTCACTGGAAGTACAGACAGACATGTTATATTAATTTATCGATAAGAAATAAAACAATTACATATATTACAAATACAAATGTTAACTTTGAATATTGCAAACCCGAGTCATTCCAACCCTCATTAATTCTACCGTCCATCTGTTAAATTCAATTACTCGGTAATTAGTAATAGTAATTATATGTTACCCATTGCTCTTCGTGCTTATATGTTAGGTGAAGTCCATTCGGAAATACATATTAATATTAATATTATTGTTTTAATTATCATTTATTAATTAATAAATATTTAATATAGAAACGATGGAATTCATTAGATAATCTTTTAATCGGCATCGTTAATTTTTTTCATTCTGTACTTTAATCATTTCAATAAAATATATATATTATGTTTTTATAGGTAAATACGATCACGCGAATACTATTCTTGTGGTTAACAAGCGTTAATTTTTAATTTTACTTCCTATATAATTGTGTATTTATTAGCTGTAAAGGTGAGGGGGCAAAACGGACTGCCAGTGAAATTGAGGAATAAATTTTTTACAATCATCAAATAAAATGATCCAAAGTATCTAAATAAAATTTTTTTACCCAAAAATTACTTTGCAATTCATGTAAATTTTTTTAAATATTAAAAAAAATATTTATTTAAATATAGTAATTAAAAAGTACTCAAAAATCGATTTAAATTTTTTATTAAAGACTTTTGCAACCAAAATTTTACTAATAAAGCCAAATTTGCAAAAAAAAAATTTTTTTTTCTTTAATTTTTCTTTATTTAAAAATTCCATTGAGGTAAAAGCCCCAATTATTGACAGAGGTCTAAATATTGACACCCTAAATTATTTTTAAATAAGAATAATTATCACAAAAATTTTTATTAAATTCTAATTAATTAAAAAATTGAAAAAAAAAAAATTTATTTTTTTTTTATAAAATTAACTTTAATATTATTCTAAAAAATGTTACCAAAATATTTTATTTTGCCCCCTTACTTTAGAAGAAAAAAAAAAAAAAAAAAAACATGAATAATTTTTTTTTATTTAATACAATTAATTTTTGTTTCAGTTTTCTCATCTCAAATCAGCGACAGAGGGAGAGGGAGTCTACGCACAAACTAAAGGCGATATAAGGTAAGTATGGAGCCATCAATGCACACTTGGGCATTTATAATAATAATAATAATAATAATAATAATAATTAATAATAATTTGTAAGACTGTACAAAAATACCGCTTATTTATTAATTATTAGTTAATTGATAATTAATAATTAGATATTGATATGGCGCAACGAGGGTCGCCTACGGCAATTCGATATGTCTTGACATGGTTCTTACCCTTAACTGGTATTTTCATTTTTCAAAAATGTATATTCATAGATTTCTTTAAATATATATATATATATATATATATATATATATATATATATATATATATATATATAATATATTAAATGTAACTTGTTAATATTTTTAGGATTTATAACTAGCTTACAACTAGTTTCATGTTTATCTACCTACGGGTTGTCGGTAGTCTCTTGCGCAATATGTCGCGTACGTTCCAAGAATATAATAGGGCCAGCTTGGAATCGCAGTTGACGTATTGCTTTTTATAAAATATATCATTTTTACCTTAGACAAAATTACGTGGATATTATTTGAGCTAGAGTTTAATTATGGAAAAATTTAAGCAATATTTAAAAAAAATTATTTTTTTAAGTCTCTTCAATTTTAAAATATTTTTTTTTTTCTTTGAAATTAATTTTTATAAAAGTTTAAAAATTTTTTTTGGACAAAAAAAAATTTTGACTTTAAAAAAATGTAAAATTTGTAACTTTAAAATTATTTAAATATTTTTTGATTGCTATAGAATTTTTCGGCAATTTTTTCTGATACAATTAATTTAAAATTAGAAAAAAAATTTTTTTTTTTTTCAAAAATAATAAAATTGAAACTAAAAAAAATTTTTTTCACGTTTAAAATAAAAAAAAAAAAAAATTCTTTTAATTGACAAACTTACGAAGAATTTTATAAATTTTAATTTTTTTGAAAATTTTGATACATTTATTTTTTGAAAAATACATAAAAAAATAAATAGTTAAAAAAAAAAATTGATTAAAACAATTCTACAAACTTAAAAAAATTTTTTAATTTTATCCGAATTTAAAATTTTATCAAAAAAAATGTCAAAATTTTTTTCTACTTTTGAAGGCAAAAAATCTATCGATATATTAATTTTTTGATATTTTGACCACCATTTAAACAAAAAAATGCTCGAATTTCTCCATAAATTCTCCAGCAATAAACATTTATCAAACGAAATCGATATTAAAGATCTTTATGAAAAGAACCATTATTTAAAATTTATCGTTATAACCATAAATTGTATACATCTTCCGATAAAACAGACCTTTCACGGTTCCCAATACAGGGAGATATGTTTATGATTATTATGGTTAAGGTAGCTATCGAACTATAAATATATATATATATATATATATATATATATATATCTAACTACATCAACAATATATAAATTTATATCACTATAAATATTAATATATAATATAACGCACTGGAAAACATTAATGATATGTATAATCATCCGCTTGAAGAGGATAGTGACTTTCATTAAATTCTAACCTAATTTTTAATCTATTAAAGTGCAAAGCGTGCTATCCAAATGGTTCAATCAATAATTATCAATAATTAAAATTTTTATTTATAATAAATCAATATATCTGTATAAGTATACATTACTTTAATGAATATTGATATGGCTACTTATATAAATATACCAGGACTCGTGTTTATTTAATCTATGCAAATTTAATCCGTCTGCGTTTCCTGTTATAAAGAGTACTAACTTTTTTTTTTTTTTTTTTTTAATATCTCACGCGTTATTGTGTCATGGTACTCTAATTCTTATAATGATTCCAATAATTACATATTTTACTCATAAGAACACCTTTTTAATTGTTTTTTACTTGCAAAACTACTCGCAGTTCTCAGTTCCAAGTTCTAACCTCGAATTTTTTGGAACAATGCATTGCGCGGCGACAGCGTCCGAAAAAACCCGAGCGCAACTGCTGTGACGTAATCGCGTTAGCGTAACATAGCAAGTTTTCACTTTTAATCGATTTATTTCTTATCAATCGGTAATTAATTACTTGAGTGGGATATTTTTATTGAAAAGTTATTACGCGGTAATATTTTATGCAAATTATGTCAACAAAAATATTACCGGAATTAGTTTTTCATAATATTACATCATTATTCATTACTTTTATACTTTTCTTGTTTTTTGAACTTTTAAAATTTACAATATAAAAATTCTGGAGTGAATTTTAATCCGAAAAAAATCCAAGTGCGGAGTTTTTACATTTAAATAGAAATTTAAATTGCGCGCGCTTTAATTTTAAACCAATAAGGAATTAGAGTCCATTTTTACGATTAATTTCGAGAATTTTGATTCTAAACTCCGCTTTAGTTATCAATTTTTTAATACCAAATCACTAAAAAATGCTTCGAATAATTTATCTGAAGATTAAATTTTTAAATATTAATTTTTTTTTTTTTTAAATTTGTTTTAAGATTGAAAAATATTCTTTGTTGTACGCCGGGCTCGAACCCAGTCCAATTTTTCGGTAAGTTAGAGCCGGATCCAACAGTCTATTGCGCGGCCTAAATACCTCTACTTGTATTTTTTTTTTTTTTTATTTTTTTTAATTTTGAAACATTAACTTGATTTAATAAGTCTTTTTGATAAATCCTGACGTAAAATATTAAATTTTTGACATTACTACTTTAAATAAAATTAATTACTTAAATAGCAATTTTTGGGGATTTTTAAACAAATAAATGATCATAAAAAATTCTACTTGTAAAAATTAAAAAAAAATATCTATGCAATTTTTTTTAAACATTAAAAATTTGTACGAATTAAAAAATTTTCAAACAAATAACTATTTTTTATTTTTATCTAAAATTCACTCCGCGTTTTTCTATAAAATAAATAAAATTCTCGGCGAGAATAGAACTCCGGAAAAATTTAATTTTATCGACTCGGCAAATTTTTCTGCGGTGTATTAAAAAGGTGTCTTGATAAATAAAATAAAAAACCTTACCTAGACTTTCGATCAAAATTTAAAACCGAATAAAATAGTTGGCATTTGATATGTATAATACTTTCGATAAAAAATTTAAAAGTTTTGGATTGTCCAAGTGAGTTACAAGATACAATATATATTTATGTTTATATTTATATTGTGTATTGTATATTGTTGCCCATTTAAGTGTTATGAAAAAATAATAATAAAAACGGTGTGTTTTCATTGTCTATGATAATTGCTTTCTTCGCGGGAGTAGAGAAGTGAAAGTCCGTGAGAAATGAAAATTCATGTGTAATAATTTAAAATAAATAATTGCTAACTGGAATGTTTGTTTTTGTTAAGAAATAATTACAATAATAGGGCTGAGTGTTTCTTGGTTTACTTTTTGTTATGATATTCTATTATTCTTCAATTCGGCAAAGGTTAACTCGGGTATTAATGCAATAGAGAGGTTACGCAGAACGCGAGATGGAGCGCTAGTATCTGTGTGGGGTTTGACGCAATAATATTTGAAGATGATGATATTTTACCGGCTTTGCTAACGCAACCCATCTTCTCGAGAGGCAAATTTTGGAGTACGTACTCCCGCCTCTCGTTTGGCATTGTACATACTGTCCTTTTTTTGGACATCGTGTCGTCGTCTTGTCCTTTTAGCTTCTTTAGCCAGTAGGGAAACCACTGCAGGTCGCAGGTGCAGATTAAAGGATTATCTGGAATATTAAATTATTATTATTATTACAACTTTTTTTAAGCTTCGTTTGGATTAAAATATATTAATAAGAAATTAACTGTCTAGAAAACTTTGTAAAATATGCATAAAAGCATATTTATTAATTTTTGATCAACTTTCGGGAATATTTTATAGATTTTAATTATAAATACATAATTTAAAAATGACCTTGTTTCTTGTGAACTATTGACATTTTTAAAGATATAAGCTCACTCCGATATTACACTCATCGAGACCTTTTTTCAAATTTTCTGTGAATAAAAGCCGAAATCTGCGGGGGGTATATCGATTTTTTTTTTATTGATTTTTTAAAATAAAATTTGAAACTAAGGCAGTTGTAGCGATAAAAAAAAAAAGATTTTTTCAATCACAGAGATTGATTTTTTTTTTTAATTTTTTGAAAATATAATTTCTCTGATTGAAAAAATAAAGATTTTTGAGCAAAAAATTTTTTTTTCATTGAAGAAATGAATAAAATTCGAAAAATTGCTCATAATGATGATTTTTGCAAAAACAAAAAATTTGAAGCTTTGGGGCACTATGAAAAAAAAAAAATCGCAGCGCTTTGAATTTTTTAGGGATTTTAGGGGACACTTGGAGGTTGAAAAATTACCGACGATATCCTTTGTTCATCCCTTTTATCCAAAGTTATACCAAGTTATCCAAATATCCTTAATTATGCGAATTTTTGTCGTTTTTTCAGTTAAATTTTTCAATTCAAAAAAAATTTTTTTGACAAAAGCCATTCACGCTATCTTATAGAGAATATTATGTAGTTTTCAAAACCGTCCTCCAATTTTCTATATGATCATTATTTCCAGAGTTATTGATTGTCAAAGTGAAAAAGTACTTTTTTGCTTTGACTGACGATAACTCCGCGGCAAATCATCGTACAGGCTTTTTGATTGCGTCAAATTAAAGGGCATTCAATTTTCTAAAAAAGCTTTACAACGAAACAGTGAAAAAAAATTTTTTTGAAGCCCGTAGACCTTTTTTAAGACGAGTTAAATATTTATATTAAATAATTGTTTCTACTTTAAAGTAAAAAAAAAAAAAAAATACAAACCCGTAATGTCGATCATTACTAGAGTGTCGATCATTCCTCCAGTAATTTCTTCGGGAATATGGATCAACTTGTTATTACCCAAATTCAACGACTGCAGCGAGTTCAAATTATCGAAAATCGTCGGCGGTAGCACTTTGATTCTTTAAAAAATAAAAAAAAATAAAAGTTGATTCGTTGAATAAATAAAACTTAGAAAAAAAAGCTTTCAAGATAATTACAAATTTTTCTGGAGATTGAGAAAGGATATGGAATCTCCGTATCCTGCGAAAGCGTCCTCCGGAAGGACTGTTATGTTATTAGATCTTAGATCCAGATGCCGGAGACGATGAAGACGTCGGAGTGCATCGCTCGGTATTACGTGCAAGTTATTTTCTCCGAGTCGTAAATACTGGAGGTTTTCTGTAAATTTAATTAGCGTATCTAATTTTTCTGTTAAGTTGATTTTGCTTTTTAATTTCCTGAAAATTTTATAAAAATTTTTTACGATCAAAAAATATAAATTTTCCGTCAAATTAAATCATATCTGTCAACATTATGCACAAAAATGATATAAAAATTTTTTTATAAGGCTAATAATTTTTTTTTTTTTTTAGATATAGTTAATTTCCGAAATTTTAAAAATCCAAATTTCAATCAAAAAAATTTTTTGACATTAAATACGTATTTTTAAATTATTTTAAATAAATCTACGAATTTAAATCAAAAAAACTGTTTTCTCGTTATAATTATTAACTGCAAAAAAATTTTATTCAATGGTATAATAAATTAATTTTAAATAAAGTAATTTATAAACAAACTCTTCTATCAGTGTAGTCTTTAATTATACAAAAAAAAAAAAAAAAAAAAAAAAATAAATAAAATAAAATGAAAAGCAAACAAACCAACAACACAAAGTTTGTAATTACAGTTTACACTTGCATAGAAATAGAAGTGTATTTACCTTCCAACCCTATGAAAGCGTCAGGATCAACGCGCGTTATTCTGTTCCCTTCGAGTTCCAGCGAGTTCAATTGCGTCAAGTGTGAAAATACTCTGGCAGGTACTTCGTTGATTTGATTATGCGCCAATACCAACGAGTCCAGGCCTTTTAATCCTGATAGGGAGGACAAAACAGAAAACAGTCAGAAAAAAAAATAAAAATTAAAAAAAAAACGGCGTAATACTTAAACTTAAAAGTTTCATAAACGTTTGTTACATCGTTACGTTAAACGGATAATTATTCGGGAGAGAAAGCAATAAAATTATTTTCCCGTGATGATTCTAAGTATCCATAAAAATTCATAGCACCATTGTGGTCGTAAAACCGAGTAAAATAATAAACAAAACTAGCTTGATAACGCAAACCCAGAATAAAATGGTTTATGCGTTTTTTTAAAAGTAGTTAATCCTGCAAAGTTTTTTTTTTTTTTTTTTTTTTTCTTCTTATAGTATAATCCGCCAAAGAGACGCAGTTTGGCTTTCATTTTTTTAATCTGCTTATGATGCTTTGAAATATGAATATGTAATACCCGTGGAGAGTACAGAGTACTTGTTATGAATTCGCTGAAAGCTAATTTAAAAGCAGCGACTCCATAAGAGATCAGTGACCGAGATAGTAACAGTCCATTGAAAAATTCACGTCCTTACGAGTCGAGAGAGTGAAAAGGCTGTAGCTGAAGCACCGGCTAAGTATCTTTATATTACCCTACATGTGCCGGGAGATGAACTATAAACTAGGGAATATTGTTCGCATAAAAATTTATTACACAGTACAAGAATATATTGTTGGTTTAGTTGCATTAACCGAGATCTAAAGCTCAGGAAATGGTACCGTGTTCTCGTAACGGTGACGTATAATCTCAGCTAATGAGATACCTTTTGAAAAAATGCACGCCTCATAACTTCATTTTAATTTTAATTTTAATTTTTTTTTTTTTTTTTTTTTTTTTTTTTACATTTATTAAATCGGGGATTTTATGAATTAAGCTTCTATTTTTCACTTTCTTGGCTCGGTACAATAGATCTAAGACGTTACCGACTTTGTTTACGGGCAATTGGCGCCCCACGGCGCGTACTAATCCAGCCTGGAGAGTCACAATGTGAAAAATTGAATTTTAAGAGTAATTATGGCCATAAAAAAATTTTTTTTCATTATTTATTAAAGGTAAAATGGACCAGAGACGTTACCGACTTACTTTTTTGTCTAAATATCATTTTGTAATATTTTTTATTACTTGATAAATTTTATAGATTTAAATACTGGCAATAAAAAATATTATTTCTGGCTGAAAATATATTTTTAGATTAATAACAACTGCAAACTAATAAATCCTTGTTGTAAAACGAAAAATGAGTTTACAAAAAAGTCAGTGACTTTACTTGAGTAAATAAAACATAAATAAAATTTCGCAAAAGTTGGCATCCTTTCGGGCTATCGTACATAATGAATTTTTTATTCAAGTCCCGGGAGACTGACCCTCAATAAGAAAAACTAAGAAGAATACTAAAAGAAAAATAAAAGGATGTAAGGTATTTATTTAAAAAAAAAAAAAAAAGTTTACCTTCAAAGTCGCCTTCTTTAATACTTGATATTTTATTTTCTTGCATCTCGAGCTTTTTCAAAACATCCAGGGATGACAATGCCGGGGTGGGTATATTTGTAAGAAGATTTCCTCCGAGATTAAGACGCTTTAATTTCCGGCTTTATTTGTAAATAAAATACCGTTTCAACCAATCCAGTGGATGGAACATAATAATAGAAAGAGAATAAATTTAATGGAGTCCAAATTGCGGTATCAGGGGTCTTGATCCTCCGACAAAATATCTCAAAAAAAATATCTCCGGATAAAATTGAAGGATTTATTAACTATTAATAATTTCATTTATTTAAAGACAATTATTTAATTTATTAAATATTTTTTAAAATTGAATAAATATTTATTTGAGATTAAAGTAGATTTATTAATAGTTAATAAGTATTTATTAATAGTTAATAAATATTTATTAACAGTTAACAAATATTTTTTTTTTTATTTTTAAAATTTCAACGATTAATGCCTCAAATTTTTAATTTTTTATTTTAAGAATTTTTTATTTTAATTCATCAAATATTGACTACTAAAGTTGTTGCGACTCAACTGAAGCGAAAGGACTTCCTTAAAAATAAACAAATCCTTTTATCAGTGTACAGAATAAAATTTATCCTCTCAATAATTGCGTTTGCATTTATTAATTAAAAATTGTCGAACTAATTTTTCCTTAAAAAATTAAATCGATGTTGAGGTAGTAGCAATATTCAAAAATATTATAAGTTTTAGTAATATTGATAATTAATTTTTTGGTAACAATTAATAAGTGTCAAAAAAAAAATTGATATTTTTTTTTTGAATTATTTTATTAAAAAAATTAATTATTTAAGATATTTTGTCGGAGGATAAAAAATTATGGAACTCAAACTGCATTACTCTGACCGTAATGAATGATAAAAAATATTTCGTCCTTTGACACGAATTTTTTCAGCGGTCACGGTAATACAATTTTAACGATTCTTTAATGCCTTGTTTAGTATTTCATGAAAATAGAAGTTGATATTTCGCTTAAATTTACTCACTCGTCAAGGCCTTTGAAGGCGTCCGGGTCGATGCTGTTTATTTTGTTCTCGTAGAGACTCAGAATTTCCAGAGTGTCCAACCCCGCGAAAGACTTGCTACGCAATTCGTGGATTTTGTTTCTGTTAAGATTCAGAATTATCAAAGCGTGAAGGTTTGCCAGAGCTGGTGAAGGGACTGTTGCCAGGGAATTTTGCGACAAATCCAGCTGAGTGAGTCCTTTCGCTGTAATGATTATAATTTATGAAATATTGTCATTGTTGTTGCTGATAATAGAATAATTTGTAATTCACTAAATGGAAGCTATTTCAATCGCGGAAATTTAATTACCAACTGCATTTTGTTTTTGATTGTAAATTCCAATTTAACGGTAATCAATTGGGTGATTGGGATTGATTTTCAAATGGAATTTATTGTATTTAGATTTATTGACTTTCAAGAAATAATTAATGAGAAAAGTTTAATTAGATCTTAACATTAGAAGTTCTTTGATTTTAAACTTGGATGAAATATTGATCTTACTGAATTTTTTTACAACTTTTGTCTAAAAAAAATTTCTTCTAATATTTTTACAATTAAATTGGCTATATCTTCTAAAATATTAGTTTTAAAAAAATTTTTATCAATCAAAATTATCCAAGATTAAATTATCTACAACTTTCAGTCAGAACATTTTTTTCAAAAATCAATAATTCAAAAGTTACAGTTATTTTGACTTTACAATTTTTCCAAAAATTCTTCTTTAAATAATTTCAAATCCAATATTGAGTCAGCTATATCTTCTAATCTATTCTTTTTACACAGAAAAAAAGGTTCATTTGAGCCAAGAAAATATTTTTCGTAATTATTTTTTTGAGCGAAAAAAAAATTTTTTTTTGATAAGAAATTTTACTTTTTTCTACAAAATTAATTCTCTTGCTTTAAAAAATATGTATCTTGCCAAAAAAATTTATTTAAGTCAAGCAAGTTTTTTTGTTTTGAGAAAATTCAGTCTTTTGCTCCAAAAAATTTAATTATTGATAGAAATAAATTTTCTTATCGAGAAAATTTCTCTCTTGCTCCAAAAAATCAAATATCTCGATATAATTAAATTTTTATTAATTAAAATGTCAAATGGGAAGATCAAATAATATCGAATCATTTTTTTTTTTTTTTTTTTTTTTTTTTCATTCAATATGTATAATTGCACGCTAAAATAATATAAAATGGGTATCAAATATTCAAGAGAAAAATTTTCTCAAGGTGAGAAAATTTTTTTCTCAACTGAAGTAAGTCCCGCTGCTTCCCTAAAGTATCTAAAAATCTTGATCAAATATAAAAATTTATTGTATCAATTATTTATGATAATTTGAATTAGAAAAAAAAGTACTTTCATCAAAAATAAAATTTCAAAAAAAATTTTCACCACTTCGAAAATTTTCTCGAGTCAAGAATTTTATTTTCCAGTCAAGAAATTTTTCTGTGCAAAAATTTTTCCAACCCAAAAATAGTTCAAAATTAAATTATTGTCCCAAAAATCAAACTTACCAATAGAACTGAGCGAATTTTCTTCAACAGTCGCCAAACTGCTGTTATGAATCGCCAAATGCTGGACGACCAGCCCGAGAAAAACGAACCCAGGAAGCTTGGGAAGGTTGTTGTGCCTCAACTTGAGGTAAAAAATGACAGAATTCTGTTGTTTAAGGGCCGTGAGGGCCTTGTTAATATGCCCATGATCCGTGCTTTCGCATATAACATCCAACCCGTTCTTCTTAACCGAACAGGAGCAGGGTCTGATATCCCCGGGGTTCGGACACCTCGCTATAGTCTGCGCCAGTCCACTTCCGAAGCAAAGAAGGAACACAATCCACACCTTCATTTTCTTGCCGTTATATCCGCGGGTAATTTTAAAACTCAATCGTAATTTTAATACTTCCCATCTTTATTCTTCATTCTTCATTATTCGTCCCCTTATCCCTAATTAAACACAATTAACCAACAATAATTACAATTACCATTAAATCAGTGTAATTGATTAATTATTCAATTAACTAATTATTAATTACTACGTAACAAATTTCTAGTCAATTATAATTTTCCGCTCAGTATACACATCCGTAAAAAATATATAAATAAATATGTATTAGTTAAAACCATTGATTTCAAAATCAGTTACAAAATAACTTTATCACCGACTATTTATATATTTATTTATTTATTTATTTATTTATTATTTATAATAATTATTAAACTTTCATGTTTCATGGCCGTGTTCGTTAAGCGAGAGTTATTTAATTTTATTCAAAACGCACCGACTACTTATACAATGTAGATCACTCTTTTATTTTTATTGTTATTATTATTATTATTATTATTATTATTATTATTATTATTATTATTATTATTATTATTATTATTATTATTGTTATTATTATTTTTACTATAATTGTTGCATTTTGAGCGACCGATAGCTAACGAGTTTAATCGGGTTAATGAAGATAAACATGAGTAGTATGTCAGTGTATATAATTGTTAATAATCCATAATATCGGACATAGCGTGCAAGTGACACTGTTGCTTTTGCTATCCTGATTATACCACTGGCCACCTATACTGCGTACAACACACGGGTTATATTACTCACATCGTAATTTGCCTCTGCTGATTCTGACTGGTAATCGCGAGCTTCCGGTTCAAGTTTAACTAATCGAGATTTTGCGTCGTAAGCTCGCCTTACTTCTATTTTGCTCTATTTTTTCTTAATTTTTTAATTTTTCAATAAAAATTATTTATTTGACGCAATTTTCCCGAGAAAACCGTCTGACAGCTTCGCGGGTCGATAATAAAGGGTCGAGACGTTACCGACCTCGTTTACCGAACAAATGGCGTCCAAAAAGTGCACTAACCCAACCTGGAAAGTCACAGAATTATAAATTAAATTTTAAAACTAATTATGGCCATAAAAAAATTTTTTTATTACTTATAATGTAATTTAAAAAAATTTTTTTAAGGTAACACTTAGAAAATAAAATTATAAATTAAAAAAAATTTTTTTTTTAAATTAAATTAGAGTTTTTATGAATTAAGCTTCTATTTTTCACTTTCTTGGCTCGGTATAAAAGATCTAAGACGTTACTGACTTTGTTTATGGGCAATTGGCGCCCTCTGGGGCGTAATTATCCAGCCTGGGGAGCTACAATGTGAAAAATTGAATTTTAAGAGTAATTATGGCCATAAAAATTTTTTTTTCATTATTTATTACTCTGAGGCTCGGTAAAATAGACCAGAGACGTTACCGACTTATTTTTTTGTCTAATTATCATTTTGTAATATTTTTTATTACTTAATAAATTTTATAGAATTAAATATTAAATATGACAATAAAAAGATAGCCCAAAATTTTTATTATTTTCTTAATAATATGAATTAAAATTATTTTACTTGTAAAAAAAATTTTTTATTACTTTATAATGTTTTATAAATTGAAAAAAAAAAATATATTTTTCTTCTGGCACCGTTAAAAAGAGAGTTATTGGGCTATTTATTACTTTTTTCCGATAAATTATTGAATATTCCGCATTTAAATCTTCTTAACAGTTGCGATTAAGAAAAATAACCTGAAAATTCGATTCTATTGGAATTAAATAGGTCGAGCAGCAAGCATTAATACAATTTATACCAGATGTAAATTAACCTTTAACGGAAAATTCACTTCACGTCACTATTTAGCTCGTTCGATTTAAATAACTGGATCTTGAGATAAAAGCAATCTAGTTTCTCGATAGGCGGTTCTTTTTCACTGGCAATTTTAAAGAATTCGATATAGTACTGCTCTCCAGTGGATCGGTAAACACGGAATTGAAAAATAAGTACACGTATGCTCGGAGAATTCGGTCCAGAACAAAGAAAAATACAAGTAAAAAAAATTGTAAGAAATAGAAAAAGCTTTTATCGAATTGTCAAGCTTTTTTTTTTTTTTACTTTATTTTTTTCGATTATTTTTATGGACAAGTGTGACCTGAGAAAAACAATGATTGTCAAAAAAATAAGAACAATTGGTATAAAAATTGCTGTTCGGTTACACTCGACATTTTTAGGTCGATTTTTGGTGTGAATATTGAAAAAAATTTAATCTTAAAAAAAAAAATTATTTGAAAATAAAATTCAAAAATTAATTTATTTTGAATTTTGACATAAATTTGTTATATTTAAGCTTTATTTTACGGCTTAAAAATTATATAAAAAAAAACCGCCAAAAATCAATTAGTTGAAATTTTTTTTCAAATTTTTAAATTCCCGGAATTAATTTAAAAAATTATTAATACTAGACTTATTATAGCTTAAATTGAAGGTAATTCTGTAAACTTTGAGATAAATTTTTTATATTTAATCTATTATTTATGACTTGAAAATAATTTCCATAAAATTGAAGAAATTCAAAATTTTTTGAAAAAAAAATTTTTTTTCAAACACCTACAACTCCGAAACTAACCGGCTGATTTAGCTCATCTTTAAACTTGAACTTGGTATTGATTCATAGAATAAACCCACAAAATTTCATAAAGATCGGTCAAGAACTGTGGACGCAATTTTGCTTACACCTCGCGTTATATCCCAAAAATAAATAAATACTCGAAAAACTTTTAATCCAGCGCTATTTTAAAATTTTTTTTGGCGAAATTATGTTAAAAAAAAATGTCCGACTCGAAAAAAAAGAACGGAAGTCCATTATTCATTCTGAATTCCTTTTAGAAGTTAATTTAAACAATGCCTTGTCTCGTCAATAAAATATATAATAGCAGATTGAATATTTAAAGGCACACTTGAGCGGTATGCAGGTAATCGTGCCAGAGGAAGTGCATTCATGGGCAGATAGGCTTTACTCTCTACTCCTCGAGGCTAGAAAGGGACAGCGCTAAAGATATGGATATCGATCAGCAAACCCAATAATGGTCGTAATGAAAAAATAGATTCATCTAAAATAAACAATAGCTCGATTCTTAACCATCCACCGCTTTTCAATGTGAGTTATTCGCCTGGTGAATAAATCTTTAATATTTCCGCGGAAATTAGTGCTGAGAGTTATTCCCAAGTACCTTTTAAAGCACCGTCAAAATGTGAACATGTGACTTTTATTTCTTCACTTTACTGAGTGCTTTTTATAAGTATTTACACTCCAGTTAATTTTTATTATTATTAAACTTTGCTACTGATAACTTTGTGAAATTCATTTTCATTATATCGTTCTTGTTGAAAACTAGCTCTCGTTAAGAACTTGAGTAATAACATTATTATTATCATTATTGTAGTTAAAAAATTTTTTTTGTTGGTAGTTTTCATCGGATACCTTTCAAAGATCCGAAATTAAATTATCTATATTATTAAAAGAATAAGAAAAATTTTTTGTCCAGGATACATAATTAAGAAATGACCGTGTATCTTGAGAACTATTGACATTTTTTAAGATACAAGCTCATCCTGAAGTTACACTCATCGAGACCTTTCATTTGAGTACCCACATCAATTTTTCATATATTTCATATATTTTATATATTTATATATTTCATAAATATCATATGTATATATATATATATAAAATGCCATGTGGGTACTTAAATGAAAGGTCTCGATTAGTGTAACATCAAAATGAGTTTATATCTTAAAAATTGTCAATAATTAAAAAATGACGTCGCATTTTGTCAACTAATGATATTTTTAAAAATGTAAGCTCACCCCGACGTTACACTCATCGAGACCTTTCATTTGAGTACCCACATCGATTTTTCATATATTTATATATATTATATATATATATATGTATATATGAAAAATATATAAAAATGTATGTGGGTACTCAAATTAAAGCTCTTGATGAGTGTAACGTCGTGATGAGCTTACATCTTTAAAAATGTCAATATTTAAGAAAGTTACTAGTTAATAATTAACTTCTGACTCAATTTTCTATATAAATTATTTTTATAGCTTCAAAAAAAATGTACAAAATGTATTTTTAGACAGTTAATCATTATTATTATTAAAAAAATTCATTTCCTCTCAGTTTAATTCTCCCCGAAATATTTTAAAATATTTAATATGAATTTATTCAAACAAAAATTAATTTTTACCAATTCACGTGAAAATTTCCACAAAGTAAAGCTATTTTTTCACGTCAATCAAGTTTTCGATTTCCATTTAAATTCAAATTTTTTTTTTTTTTTGTGGAAATAAAAGTTTTCCATCTAAAGTTTAGATGTCCGCAGCGAAACAATGAAGGAAATAACATAGAGATAAGAAGAAATAACGATAAAAGTTTGGACATTTATCGGATTGAAAAGAACGGAAAATGAAGTATTTCTTTTTTAATTATGGGCTTTATAGCTCTGAAAAAAATGATTTGAATGACCTGCGCAGTATTCATTCCAATTTATTTCTAGTATTCAATTATTTATTGAAATATAATTCCAATCAACCTGAACACAATAATAATTATTTTTATATTCAATCCATTTTATCGGGAAAATTTTCCAACGCAATAAATCCTCGAGGTACAAATTGATTGATTCTGTTATTTGGAGTAAAAAAAAATTAGAGAGTTGTTTTTTGCTCAAGTTTAAAGTAATTCAAAACCTCGTTAATTGTTTTCTAGTCCTTTTTCTTCGGAAAGTACCATTAGCAAAGAAAAATTCAAGAGGAAAACTGTAGTTTCTTAAAAATTAAGAAATAAGTTTAAAATTTACAAGTGTTAGCGAAGTTAAATAGAACACAACTGAAATAAAGTTATTTTTTACAATGAAAACGTGAATTCTTTACCGATTATTTTTTGAAGGGAAGGTGTCACGTTCTGAAAATGACTCTGCTGAGTTAAATCTTTATTTTTTAACTAGAATTTCTTTTTAACGATTCTTTTCAAGTCATTTATATCGAAAGTTTTAAAAAAAATCTCTTAATTTACAGTTCCATTATTTTTGATCTCCAGAAAAAATGTCCCCAGACACAAAATACCCACTAAATAAATATCCCCGGACAAAATATTTTGAATAAATAAATTTTTTAATAAAACAATTCAAAACAATAAATTAAAAAAAATTATTAATTTGATTTTAAGACTTAATAATTGTTACCAAAAAATTAATTATCAATTTTACTTAAACTTATAATATTTTTAAATATTGCAACTGCAATTTAAATGGTTTTTATTTTAATTATATTAGGATCTGTTGAGAATTCTCGATAGAAAAATATTTATAATTTTTTTGTACAAAACATTGCCTGAAAATGTTTCAATTGCACTCTTAACTTTAATAAAATAACTAAAATCGGTGAAAATGTCAATGTTATACACGTCAAATTAAAGATAATTTCATGAGCTTTTACATGAATTTATCCAAAATCAGCCATCCCTTTTTAATCAAAAGTTATACATCAATAAATTCACCGAAAACGTGATTCTCACTATTTTGATAATTTTGAAGAGCTACCATTTCGAAACTTACTGACGAATTTTGCTCATCTTCGAACTCATTCAAGGTTATTATCCAAAGAATATGTGTACCAAGTTTCATCTAAATCCGTTAAGAATTGTAGGTGGTATCGTGTTTACAAACCGCGTTATATTGCAAATAAATATAAATCTTCGAAGGAATACTATTTTTGAGCTATATTCGACTAGTTAGATGATATTCTAGCAAAATTCCGACTTAATTTTAATTTTAGAGCCAATGTAATTGATAAATTTCGATGAAATCTAGCTAAAGAGAACTCAACAAAATTTATTTCTTAAATTTTCGGGAAAATATTTATAATTTATAATACGAAAAAAACATTATTTTTTTTTTTTGTCGAAAATTTCATCTTCTATAAAAAAGGTCATGACTTTTCTTTTTTTATTATTTATTTCAACTAAAAGTCATAAATTTATTTTTGAATGTAAAAAAATTAATTATTTAAATTTAAAACTTAAAATTTTGAGTCAAAAAAAATGATAAGAGTAATTAACTATAAAAAAATTCAATTTTTTATAGAAATGTTGTTTATAAATTTTTCCGTAATTCTGACCCTTTGTCTTAAAATTGTCTCAAACTGAGCGCATGAATTTTCCTAAAAAAGTGTGCAAATTTCAAACTAAACCGATTTAACTGACAGCCTTCATTTAGTGTCACTATAGTTCATCACCAGAGGATCTAGAAAAAGGTTAAACTACCTAGATCGTAAAAATTCCCGCAAATCCTCTAACCTATTCAGAATTTACGACCCTAGCTCATAGCTGAGCAATAAAAAAAATTCAATAACAAGGACGGTAAATACTTTTTACGACTTAGAATATAGCCAGACCTTAAAAAAGTTTCCTCCCGCTGGACACCTGAAGTGCGTTATTAAAAACTGTTCGATAAATAATTGTTTCAACATTCGCTTATAGCTTATTTATTATAAATTGTTGGATATAAATAAAAGTACGGCTAATATAATAAAAGCGAAGGTCATTCCATTCTACTCACGTCCCGACCCGCCCAAAGACTGCAGAGCAAGGGATAGACTGCTAAGTTGTTACTTTTCAACATATAAGTACATGTTCTCGGTGCATTTTCGCCAGAACAGAGTATCAACTATTTACATTTTGCGAACTGTTCATACAACTAACGTCATCTCCACGGCACATATTATCGATCGGAGCCCCATTTATTTTGAGGGTAACACGAAGCTTACAAGCGATCCACCCACCACCTGGTTTCATCCCGAGTGACCCAGACCCGAGAAAATCACCTTCAACCTCTGACTCCGGTAACGCAGTACATTGATCACTTAATCCGTAATTACTCACTAATCTAAGACCTTTGCTTACAATCTGGGGTTTCTTACGATTGCCTGATTATAATTCTTAAGCTAATTAGATTTATACCCGTGCAAAAAAAAAAAAAAATCTGATTTAAAATGAATTTAAGATTTAAATTCATACACATAAAAAAGTAAATAAAAGTAATTTTATTTTGTCTCAAGAAACTTTGACTTCATTCAAGAAATTTTCAATCTTCCTTGATATTTTTTTGAGCCAAAAAAATTTAAACTCCAGTCAAGAATTTTTTTTTTTCAGTATATTTTGACGCAAATATAAATTAGTTTGAGATCAATCTTGATTTAATATTTTAAATAAAGATTTAAGAATATTTTAAATATAAAATATCCTAAATATTCTCAAGCGTTTATTAAAATTCTGAAGCAAGATCGAAAGTTCTACAAGAGTGCTAATTTTTATCTACAAATCTATTTTAAATTTGGATTGATCTCAAAACTTATTCATAATCTTAAATTAATTTTGAATCAAATTTTTTTTATTTGCATGGTGAATCATTCGGTGTGATTATTTATTTTCTATCGAACCTCCAGGACTTTAAGCGCTGATTTGTATCGGTAATACATTTATGGTAATTACCTTAATAAACTGTTATTAACTGCAATATTTAATGGGAACATTGTTTTGGAGAAAGTTGTAATTTAGATGAATGTGGCTGATACCGCTGGGGCTCCGGTTTATCAATATTTACGGTAAAATTTTAAGCTTTTACGCTTTTCTGATTTATTGGAGAGGAAGCTGGGAAATGGGGAGGGTTATTTGTTTAATGGTGTTGTTTGATGTTCGAAGAGAAAATAGACTTTTTGGGTTTTGGAATTGAGTTCTTGAATTTTTTTAGAAGAATTATGAGCTTAGTGATTCATTCTGTTGATTTTAGCTCGGAAAATATCTAAAAGGTCATTTTTTAAGATGTAATAAGGTGATTTTTGCGTTTCAGTAAAAAAAAATCAAAAAATTATTATTTTTTATGCTTTCTCCTCGTTTTAGATTTTCGTTTGATGGAAATGAATTAATTGCATTTTTTCTGTAATTTTTTTTAGAATTTCACGGATTTTGTTTTATTAACATAAAAACGATGTTTCAAAAATTATTCCGGTAAATTATTTGCTTTGGTTGAATTAAATTTACAAAAAAACGAAATATTTATAGAAATAATGAATTTTTTGACTATTTTCCATAATATTCTACAGCAATACCGACTATAATAATTATTTCAATGAATTTTGATTTGAAAAACACAGTAAAAATGTTTTATTACGAAGAATAATAACTATGTTAAGTTATAGTGGGATAACATTCCTGAAAAAAGAAAAATTTATAAAAATATTATTCTAAAATAAACTCCGCTTATTCTTCTCTGCAATAAAGTCCGTGAACATTACAAAAAATGCTTTATGAATACGTTCATCGCATAAATCTCCATCGTGAAACTGTTAATGTTTAAAAAAAAAAAAAAAAAAATACACAAGAAAAAGATCGTAACTTTAAAAGTTCTACAAAAGATATTAAATTATTCGGAAAAATTAAATTTTTTCACCGTAAAATTACCCAACCCATAACTGAAAAGCAATAGCTTCTAAACTATCGGAACAATTAATAATAAAAGACGGCAAACATCGTAAAAATATCAGAAGATTATTGTCAGAATTCAAATGAATAGACTTTTAGCTTTAACTTTAAATCATATTTAGCACATATTGATTATTCGCCAAGTATTTATTGCCCGTAAAGTCGCTTGCACTTAAAATTACCCAAGGAATTTGTCAGTAGACGCTTTTATGACTAGTTAAATTCCGCCTTACAACAACAATTAATAATTACTCTGTTAAAATGCCATCAAAAATAAATTTAATAATATTTAATTGATTACTCCGGTTTTATTATTACTATTATTATTTTTTATTCAGTCAGTGATTGGGGGGTAAATGAGTAATGAAGTTAATCTGGCAGTTAAACTGTGACGGAATTAATTTACTCGGCATAACGTGGCAAGACCGCAGTCAGACGTGGTCTAGTAATATAAATCTAAAGAAAAGGTAAAAGTTTGGGAGCTTTCAACCCCTTAATTATGCGTCGCCCAAAAGGCTACAAGCAAAGGGAAATTAAAAACTGCATAAGCTATTTTTTTTTTTTTCCAAATTACTTTTACGCGAGGGAAAAAATTAAACTTGGACATTAAATATTTGATTTTCTCTTGGGTTATTATTATTATTCTTATTATTTGCTGGCAGTTGACGGATGACGAGAATTTATTGGTTAAATGCATCATAGAAATATCAGACACTCTGACAGTTTTTCTCTTTTTTTGCGAGAAATTAGAGATCCTTCGGTTTAAATTTTTTATTTGACTTTATTTACTTTTAGTTATTTATAAAATTTAAGTAAATATTGCGGTAAAAATTCTGTTTATTATTATTATTATTATTTATCAACTTATAATTACAACTAGGAAGAAATCAGTTATAATAATAATAACAATAATAATAATAACAAATTTTTAAGAAAAATTGATAAAAAAATTTTTTTATAAAAAATTTATGCATTATCTATTGAGAGAAAAAAAAATTTTGTGGCCTATATATTTATATGATAAAATGGATTTTTGTGGTTAAATTTAGTATCATTAGAAAGGTCTTGACCTGAAGTTATGCCTTTTTAAGGTTTCATATCATCCTCACCAATAGTCAATTTATGATAATAAATATTTAGGTTGCATTAAAAAATTAAAAAATGCTTTATCTCTAAATACATAATTAAAAAATGACCTTTTATCTTGTGAAATATTGACGTTTTGAAAGATATAAGTTCATCCCGATTTTACACTGATCAAGAGCTTTCATTTAAGTACCCACATCAATTTTTCATATATTTTATATATTTATATATTCCAAAAATATCATATTTATAAAATATATAAAAAATGCCATGTGGGTACTTGAATTAAAGGTCTTGATGAGTGTAACATCGAAATGAGTTTATATCTTAAAAAATGTCAATGATTAAAAAATGACATTGTATTTTGTCAACTAATGATATTTTTAAATTAAAAAAAAATTTTTTAGCATTATAATCAACATTTATATTAAAACAATTATCAAGCATTTATACAATAATTTTAATTAATTATCATCACAATTTACATCGTAATTTGCCACGTTTATTTTGTCATCAGATCAATTGTGTTAGTGCCAAAAATTTTCTCCCGATAAATCAAAAATAATTTTATTTCATTTTTTTTTTCAAAAAAAAAAAAAAACATCAATTATCTCCATATTATCCTTTATCATTATTATCGGCATTACTGTGATTTCCATTAATGTCACAAGAGTTGTAACCAATGATAACGATATCATCGAAACAAGCGACGTAATTATTCATCGGTTGAATTGTCATGTTGCCAAAAAGCCACCAAAAACATACCAACACTATTTAATCTAATTCCGCTCTGCTCCAACAATATTCCCGACAGCACTACTCTAGATAATTAAAAAAAGAATAGCAAAACACTCTACACAATGCGGTTTATTTTAATTTCACGCTCGCGAAAAAGCAAACATTAATTAGACTCTTATTATAACCAAAAAAAAATTGAATTAAAAATATCTAAATTTATTTTTCCAAACCAATTTTTTCATCGCTACTGTAAACTACAGTGACCCGATAAAGTTATCAATCTTGCAATAATATTCCCTCGTCACTCGACGATATCCACCCGTTACAGTTAAGTAACAAATCACGATTAATTTCCATGTCTACCTTCGTCAATTATAACCAAGCATACCCATTAGCGTCGCTGTAAGCATTGACATTTTTTAATATTTTATTTTTTTTTGTCATCCACCCTCAACTTTGAATCATGAATTCCATAAAAATTAATTGCATATTTACTCGCCACTTTTTCACGCATTTTTTCCCCGGTTATTATCAAAGTAGGCCACTGTCGTTAATGTCATTTCAATTCCCGCTTTAATATTTTTTCATTCAAACCTCTGAGGATAGAAAAAAATCTAGAAACTTTTTTTTTTCATTCCCGCTGATAAATCTGTTGCAAATTCTTTTGCTCAACTATTTGCCCGTAATTACGTTAATTAATTCTCAGATAAAACTTTGAAATTAGATTTTTTAGCGATGCCTATCGTTAAAACACGCTTGAGACTTTAAATTCTTATGATAATTACTCTGGAAATACTATTTTTTTATTATAAAGCGCTCCAGGCTGGGTTTGGGGTTAAAATTAGGCGCCAGATGCTTTAAGTTCACGAAATCTTTCATAAAATTAGTCCAAAATTTTATAAAAAGCATCGGAAGGTATTTTTATTACTAATATTCTTTTTAATTGATAATTTTTTAGGAAATTTAATAACAATATTGAGCGACTTATTACTTTAGAAAAAATTACTAATTTTTTTTTTTTAATTACTAAATTTTATAAAAAATTAATCGTGTCTCTTTTTAGTAGATTTTATAAAAATCTAACGGTTGTATTTGTTCTCATAACGTAACTTTTAAAAAATTTTGCTATATTCCGACTCGACGAATTTAAAAATTGGAATTTTGAGTTCTGCTTTTAATAGGAGCTGTGTTTAGGCATTTCTTAAGATATTTTGGGCATTAAAGCTCTTGTTAAAAATTCTGTAAAATTAAATAAATCGTCTCAGCCTAAAATATCTTAACAAATATAATAAAAAAAAAAAAAAAATATCTTAATGTAGAAGCGCTAAGGAGTAAAATTGGGCGCCTTCTGTCCAAAATCTTTCATAAAATCGTTAAGAAAAATTACAAATCTCACAATGAAATTATCTTCAATTTTTATTGATAATAATAAAAAAAAAATTAATTAAAAACAATATTTCATATGATGAAAATTCAATTACATAAATCACTCAACGCTTTATTAAATGAAATAAAAACCTTGTTGACAGATTCCTCGAGGAATATTTTTAATTTAACGTGTATTTATCCGAAATGACAAATATACGTGAGTTTGTCGTGTTTCTGTCACGAGAGGGATGAATGGAAGTTTTTCACCATCGTGCGTCAAAATAACATGTTACGGCCTCGCGTATAAATAAACAGCCGAGTATAAATATCCGTAATTTATAAAAATAAACTTGTGTTAAATTTTATATCAAACATTAACTCACATTACGCTAAAAATATTTTACTACGATAAAATTTATTAATCTTCGAGTTGTTGGATTGCGGGATGGGAAAAATCGGATGGGGGGAGTGTTAAAACTTTTCGAGATTGAATTATACCAAAGAGCAGCCAAGTTACGGTAACTTTAAGTCATTGGTATTTTCATCGTACATTTTTGTTTTAATTTTAATCTATTTTAACAACATAACTGGAGTACACTGGAGAGTTTTCCGTCCAGAAAGTTTCTCAACCCAAGATATTACGCTGTACTAATAAAACCGCACTAGTACGACAAAAAAGAGAACATGCAGGTGGGTGGAGCATTTTATGACGGCAAGTTTCACCGAATCACGCGATATTACGCTGAATAATATAAGAAACGGTCTGAGATCCAGTCGCCGGGGATTATGCTTTTAGTTTTTGATTGTATGCACGATTACTGGTGTTGTATTGGTGGGCGTCAAGGGTGCCGGATTTTTATTTATCTTTACATGTATGCTTCAACTTGTTTTCTGCAATTGCTTATTTGCCCTTTTATTACGCTATTGACATTTAAGACCGATAAGAAATGCTCTTTGAAAGTCATATTACTACCCTGAAGAAAAACTATTTTTTTTTTTTGTTTCTTTATTGAAACTTATTTTTAAATTTCTTCAGACTCTCGCGGTTGGGTTAAACAATATTCTGTTTTTAGTATTTATTTATTTATTTTTTTTTTTTTTTTTTTTTGAAAAATTAAAAATTAATTTTTCTCGAATTTCCAAAAATCAAGCTCATATTTTTACATTTTATTTGATCTAATTTAAATTTTCTAACGATTTAAGTCTCTAGTAATTTTTTTTTGTAAAAACCTTTGACACACTATGAAAAGTAAGATTACAAAAAATAAACTCAATCGGTCGATTAATTTCTAAATTAAAGTCATTAAAAAATACAAAATACAAAAAACAAAAAATTTTATTTTTTGAACGGATCAAAATTTTGAGTTAATTTTTTTTAGAGATCTTGGGGATATTATAAGAAAGATATTAACAAAAAATCAAATCAATCGATTGATTAGTTTTTGAGTTATAATCATTAATAAATGAAAAATACGAAAAACAGAAAATTTTATTTTTTAAACGAGTAGGAATTTTTAGTTATTTTTTTTTTTTAAAGATCAGAAAAGAATAATTTTTTTTTTTTTTTTCATTAATATTTAAATTACTATATAATACTGAAGTTAATTTTAAAAATATTTTTAATAAATCAATTACAACAAAAAAATGCTTCTAAAAATTTTCACTTGTAATTTTTATTAATTTTTACATGTGAAATTTTTTAATTTAATTTTTTGTATAACAATTTAATTGTTGTAAATATCTAAAATAATTTTTATATCTGTCAACTTAAGTGTCATATTACTATACCGATTGTTTCGAAAATATTATTCGCTTATATCTACAAAAAAAAAAAAAAAAAAAAAAGATTGTTGATTCCTAAAAACTCCTCAAAAATAAATTTATTAGTTCAGGACATCTATCGAATTTAAATTAAAAAAAAAAAAAAAATAGAAGTTAGAGTTTACATAAAAAAGTTTCCAAACTTTCCTACTAAAATTTGAGTATTAATGATTATTTGTTCCGCAATTTAAACAAATTGAACTTATCTACTCCGCAAATAAGATTCCAATCGGTCAATTCCTTAAAAAGACGCGTTCAAGTTTGCAGACACGTACAAATATCTCCTCTGAAATATCAAACAGCCAGAATCTCTAGTGCTTGGAAATGTCGATACGATTTGTGATGTTGTCGAAAACTCGATTTTATTTTATTCCCGAATTCCATTTCCTTGGCGGAGTTAAAATTGAATGTATTCTAATGTAAAAACGATTCGTTTTCTCAGTTTTAGCAAAACAAATCATAAATGTTTTATATTTGTTAACTTTTCACATTAAACATTTTCAATAATTCATTAAAATCGTTATCTCATCTTTATTTAAGCCTCTTTATTTTAAATTGTAACACGGATTACCGAGAAGATCCTCCCGAGGCGAAATAATACGATTGTAAATAAATATTCTCTGATAAAGTAATATTTATTTCGAAAAGTGATCCGCTTAACGCTCACGAACATCAAATGCTATTATTTTAATGAAAAAACTTAATTTTCCTTTTTTTATTGTTTTTCTTTCGAAAAGTGCAAACTTTTTTTTTTTTTTTTGTAAATTTATTTTTCATTTTATTTTAAACTTGTAAATTCGCTAAAAATTGTCTCATCACTATTCACCCGGAAAATTTAGCAAAGTTGCATAATAAAGTATTTTTAACAATCTATTATACTTCCATATTTTTACATATGATTATTTTTTTCAATAAAACAAATTTTTCGGCAAAATAAAAATTTTTTTTTAAGAAAAAAAACTTTGTTGAAAACAATCGAAGTTATTTTTTATTTTTATGGATTAAAAAATCTGAAAGATTTTAAAATTCACAATTGAAAAAATAAATAGCAATTTTTTTTAATTCGGACAAAAAATCCCCAAAATAAATTAGTTTCTTTAAAAATGTTGCAAAAATAATTTCTTTTAATAATTAATAAATATATTTGATTAATTATTTATATTACATTATCTAATTGATTAAATCTAATTCTATTTTATATTTTGACAGCAATATTTAAAAAAAAATTAATTAAAAAGTTTTACTAGTGAAAATTCATAAAAATTACAAGTGAAAATTTTTACTGTAATTAATTTGTTAAAAATTATTGATAATTAATTTTTTGGATATTTATTTTGGAGCTATTTTGTCCTGGATATCTTGTCTGGGAATCAAGAATCATGGAACTGAATTTCATTGTCTTAAATAAAGTTATAAAGTTTTTAAGTAAAGTAATTTTCTGTTTAAGAATTTTTACTTTAATCACGTAAATTTTTTTTTTTAGTTTATAAAATATTTTTAATTTAAAATAAAAATAAAAATTTAAGTTAAAAAAAAATAAAATTTTATCAAAACAAAAATTTGATATTAATAAATTTTAATAATTTTTGCACTTCAAAATTTTTAAGAAGTTTAATTATTTGAAATCAAATAAAATTTTTAAATTAAAAAATTTATTAAAAAAAAAAATTGCTCAAAATCATTTTTTTGTTTCTTTTAATATTTTTATAAATCTAAATATTAAATATTTAAAAAAAAAAAAAGTTGAAAACAATTTTCGTCAAAATTAAAATTTTTCAAAAAAAAAAAATTTAATTTTCAAAAAATTTGAATTTTAACTTTTTTTTAACAAGATAAAAATTGAAGTAAAATTTTTTGGGGAAGGGGAAGAGTGGACTAAAAAACTTCATTTTAAACAAAGAATTTTCTTCTTCTAACAATTGAAAAAAAAAAAAGAAAAATTCCTTTGAGGAATAAAATGCGCCGCAAGAATTCCTTTCTTCTGCAATTCCTCCCGCGCAAAACTCCATTTCAAAAGCAAACATCTTAAAAAAAGCATACCAGTGTAAGACAACATAAGATTGCAGATCACCCAACAAGTGATTGAGACCGTGGGCTGGTGAAACAGAGCCACTTGTTACGTGCTCAACTCACCGCCGCTTCTCTTTATGTTACAATGAAGCACTTGTGCTCATCTGAAGGCAAAGTGATGAGTATCGATTTCTGTGTAAACTTTTGTCACCTACTTAGAGGTAAAAGGACACTTTAACCCTTGGAAGTTCCACAATTCGGCATAGTTCCAAAAATAAACCAAAAAGAAAGAAAAATTATTATTAACAATAATTTGTAATTTTTTAAAATTCTCTCCGACACTTTTTTTTTATAAATTTTTCTAAAAAAAAACTCGAAATAAATTTTAGCGATAATCGCGAATCGCGACAATGGTCCGCGATATCACTGTGATGACTTACACGGGCACTCGGAGTGTGTCAAAGTAGAAGATTCTGGGAGGGTGGACTCTGAAGGGGTGAATTTTTTGGCGCCGGCGCTTTTGACTCTCGCACCTGCGCCCTCCAGGTCGGCAGACCTCCTCTAGGACGTGTAAGAACACCTGAGCAAACTATCCTATCGGTGTACTAGTTTTTGTTCTCCTTTGTTTAGAAGTGTGGAGCGAGCTTTTTTCCCGGCGGAACCTTACAGCGCAGGGGGAAACATTTACTTTGTTTATTTAGTCACTTTATTCGAGTCCGTCTTGCAATATTAAACATTAAACATCTCGATGACACAAATGATTAAGGCAACAATGTCACTGCGGGTTCTTGTTTATAGTTTCATTGTTGATAGTTTTAATTGGAGTTGTTTTTAATGAGAAACTGGAGAACTTTTGTAATGAAGTATGGCGTAATAATGGGATAGAAATTTTTTTTTTGTATTGACGGTGATTAAAGATAAATTTTCAAGGATAACATAAAAAAATTTACGATATATTTAAAAAAAAAAAATTTTGCTTTATTAAATAATAAATTTTGTTAAATTGCACTGTACTTTTTTAAATATTGACGTTTTTGAAGATCTAAGCTCATCCCGATGTTACACTCAACAAGAGCTTTCATTTGAGTACCCACATGCATTTTTATATATTTTTCATATATACAAATATATAATAAATATAAATATATGAAAAATTGATGTGGGTACTCAAATGAAAGCTCTTGTTGAGAGTAACATCGGGATGAGCTTAGATCTTTAAAAATGTCAATAGTTCACAAGATACAAGGTCATTTATTAAAGGAGAACATCACTGACGGTCGAGAAAAAAAATTGATTTTTGGGAATTTTTTTGACAGGGAAAATAGAGGAATTTGGGGATCGGATTTTTTTTATTTTATTAAGGGTACATTAAAGATTATTACACTGAATTTTTTTTTTTTAAATATTTAATTATTACAAAGTTATTAACAATTTCGTAGAGCACCAGAAAAAATTTCCCCCTTCATAATCGGATCGATAAAAACGGATCATCTAAAAATTAAAACCTAAATTTTTTTTTACTCAGTAAAGATGTAGTTATCGTCGCACGTATGGAATTTAAAAAAATGTTAATTTTCAAAAAAATGGCGACTGATTGGAAATTTTTTCACAATTCTTACTATTTTTTTTTTTTTTTTTTTTTTTTTTTATTATAACTCAGTTAAAAAAATTTTTAAATCACTTTCCTAGTCGAGAAATATACTAATAACTAAACAAAACAATGTTAAGCTCCCATAAAGACTCAATAAATCCCCACCAAGCAATTAAAACCACTTTTTTATCTAAGAATTGCAATTAATCGTTTAAAAAAAAATTTTGACAAGTTAAACAATCATTTTTCTTTCTCAAAATGTGCTTATTGTATTATTTTTATGCATAATGTTGACAGAAATGATTTAATGTGTCTGAAATAATTTCATTTAATTGTTTTAGTTGGTGGAAATTAAATAAGAGATTTCTTTACAATAAACGAGTCTAATTTCATTCAACTAAATTTTTTTTTTAACTATAAGGCGTGCAATTCGCATTGGGAGGTAATTTTTAGCCGACATATAAATTTGACTTTTAAATACAATATTAAAACATTATCGTGACTGATTTTATCTACCAAAAAAAAAATGGACCCTCGATAATTAACGACCGAGAATTTTTCGTAGTCAATTTCACCCAAAGTCCTGAAGCGATAAGGGATCCGCCCATAAATTCGGGCATTTACAAATATTATATTTATTTTAAAATATACAATTAAATATTTAAATAAATAGGATTGGATTTTACTGCAAATTTACCACAATCACAATTCGACGTCATAAATACCGAGCTTTACACATATAAATATATATATATATATATATTTCGCGAGATTATTTATTTTACCCAGTGCTCCACATTTTCCGTCTTTCCACGAGTAAATTTTATCTCGCGCCTTAGCAATCTACTCGGTAATAAATTTTATAAGAAACGCACATTCAATATTTTTTTTTTAATTTGTGTAAATTGAACTTTCAGTTTTTTAAAAATTTAATTAAATTAAAAGCTTATTTGTGGTTAAAACTTTTATTTTTAAAGTGTATCATTACTATCGGACTCTGATAGCTCGACAATAAGTTTAACTGTTGCATTTCTCTAGACAAAAGACGTGAGAAATAAAGTTCTCGAAAGTTTGTAGAATTTGAACTTTGAAGCAACGAACGGAACGGAACAAAACGCAGAGGTAATAATAGTTGAACTAAACCGAAATTGTGAGAAGCCAATAGCACACAAGAATTTATTGACCCAGTTTGTGTAACAATCAGACGCCTTTACGCCTATTAATGACGCAAGGTTACCTTATGTAATTAACCGTATATGCTGGAAATTAATTATTCCTAATTATTGTTGATGTGTATTAATCCTCAGTTAGATTGATTGTTTTTTAATTAGATTTTTTACGTATAAAAAATCTCAATTTTTTTTAGTTAAAAATTTTTATTTAAAATTTGAAAAGAAAAATCGAAAAAATTTTGTTTTAAAATTTTACCCCCATGAAAAAAATTTTATAATTATTTTTCATGGATAATTTATCAATTAAAGACAAAATATTAACATTTCTTCATTAAAAAAAATTTTAACTCAAAAAAAATCGGAAAAAAAAATTGAGACAGCCCCGACCGAGAATTGAACCCTGATCTTTTGGCTTCAAACTTTTTGCCGGCAAAATATCTGATAAATTCACTAAATATTGTGTCGTTAAATAACATATTTTACTGAAAAAAAATTTCTACTGAAAATTATGAGCAATTTTATGAAAAACGAAAAAAAATAATAATTTGTTGAAAAAAAAATAAAAAAATAAAAAAATAAAAATTCAAAAATTTGACGGGAAAATAAAAAAAAAATCTTTTTAAAAGTTGAAACTTAAAAAACTGCCCCAGAAAAAAAGACCGTCTGTTATTTAGATGTCAGATGTTATAAACCCGACCTTTAACGCCCCTACTTAAGGGCGTAATAAATTACGATTAAATCACAAATATACAAATCGGTAAAAATTTATCTTAACACATTGGTATTCGCATAAATTAATATTAATGTTCCCGCGGTTCTACATTGTAATATATCCACACATGTTTAATAATACTACAACGGACATACTTCAATCAAAATGGTAATGTAAAATTCAGCGAGTATTGATCCCGACAAAGTTCAAGCAAAAATAGCCTAAAATAGTATCCGGGGTATGTTTACCCTCTTCTACCTAAAAGTAACAATTATCTTCATAATTACATTAACATACTGTACCAAATTATTGTTCTTCAAAAAACCTATTACCTTAATTGAGAATCCAAGGGTCTGTATCCTAGGGTGTTGCCATGGTAACCTCAAATTTATCTCGGTTAATATAATTCTTTAATTTATTTTTTTAAATTTTACCGTCAAATTTTTTAATTTCAAATTTTACCGCCAAATTTAAAAACTTTTTAAATTTTAGCCGCCAAATTTAAATATTATTAATACCTAAAATTAAAAATAAAAATTACTATAATTAATTTTAAAGATTAAAATACAACAATAATTAAAGATTTATATATATATATATATATATATATATATATATATATATATATATATATATATATATATATTTTTATTTTTTTTTCTTTAACTACAATTTTCATTACAATTTGATTTTTTAATTATTACAATAAATAAATAGTCATTGAAAGTATAAACATTAGTCATCTGATTAATCATTTTAATGATAGCAATAATTCATTAAAATTTTTTGGCAAACAAAGCTGAAAAATGACTTTTTTTAATTAATAATTTGATATACGTTATTTTTATTAAATAAAATTATTATAATTAATACCTTTGGTAAAATATTATTTATATAAATTAATACCGTCGGTAATTATAATAATGTATTATTATTACAATTTTATTTTATTAGCAAAGCGTTGATAGGAACTCCAATACTCTTGTTTGAGCTTTCCATTTTAAATTGGATTTACAATAAATAATAATTAATTGCTTATAATTAATAATTACAAAAATTAACTATTTTAAATTAATTAATAAATTAATGTGCAACAGCATAATCTCTAAATATTAATTTTAGAAACTTATGTTGACAAAATTTTGTGCTTTAGGCCAACTGATTATTATACATCAAAACTTTAAATCCAAACATTAATAATTTTTTTCTATAAATAATTAAATAATTAAATTATTAAAAACGCCAAATTAAAATAAAATGGAGTAATACTTACAGCAAATATCACTCAGTACCATTTTATACAATTACTCTATACATGACCTATTAAATACACTTTAGTTAATAATTAACCTACGTTATTAGATAATACCAACAAAAATATATTATAATACTGGTAATCATGTCTGACTTAAAAAGCTACTGTTTTTTGTTATCAATCCCGCGCTGCTTTCAGACATTGGAATCACCGCAGATTTTTCTCCTGTCGGTAGTTTTGTCCTCGATTTTATGTTTGGTTTTATTCCTTTCAGGATGTTCTGTAAAATAATCGATAATTAGTTTTTATCAATTAGCGAGGCTTTTAAACGATCTATGGTATCGACAAATAAGTTAATTTTTATGGCATTAAAGTAAAAGCCTATAAGTGCTCTCTTTTTAAGCGGTAATTGTTTTGTCATTTAATAAGCTTTGCCATAAGTGAAATCAATTATAATTATGTGAAGAAAATTAATTAAAAAATTTATTTTTAAAAAAATTTATTTGTTGAAAATTTTAATCAATTTATTTTTAGCTGAAAAAATATAAATTTATTTCAAAGAATTTTTGGTAATTATTTACAAGTAGGGTCAACCCGATTTTGAGCTATAACTAGGTGAGAAATTAACATTTTCAAATTTTTTTTTATTCTGCTTGTTTTTACGGCGCATTCATCATAAAAAAATGTGAAAAAAAAAAATAAGAATTTTGATAGCTTTTTTGCCCCTTCAAAAGTTGGAAAAAATTTTAACTTTCATGTTTTTGGATAAAATTTTTACTGTATTTTTTTTTTTTTATGTTTTTGATAGATTTTTTTTTTTTTGAAAAGTACAAAAAAAAAAAAACAAACAGTTTGAAAAAAAAAAAATTAAATATCAAAATTTTCTCATAAAAATTTTGATTGCCTTTTTTTTTTACAACACTTAAAAAATTACCTTAAATTCAAGCTTCTTGACCATAATACCCCCTTTAGCAAAAAAAACAAAAAAATTCTAGAACTAAAAAATTTATCTTTGAACTTTGAAAATATAATTATAGACAATAACATTTAATAACTACTTCTACATTAAATTGTATATTAATGCTTTTGCAATATGACAATTACATATGTCAATATTTATTAGGTTAAGATTAACAAGTTGTTGCTGCAAATTTTATTATTTATCTTTCTAACCTTTGAAATAAATTTTAGCGTGCAAAATAATAAACATTGCAATTTAAACTATATATTGTAATAATTATTTGAATTGAATAATAAATATTACAAACTAATAAAGTAAATGAAGTGAATAAAGTAAATGAAGCTTTGTCCTCATGAGCTACTATAATTTAATGATAGGATTATGAACAGTTATTAAATACTAATTCTTAAATCAATAACATTTTTGAATAAAATAGGAGACAGAAAAAGTAACAGAACATTTTCTGTAAAATATTGAAGGATAAATAATAAATGAGAAATCTGAAACAAAGTTGGTAACTTAAAAAAGATACGAATCGATATTTCTATTACTAGTGACAGCTTCAATCTTTTATCAAAAGAATCAATTGACGTGACGTAAAAAATACCTCTTTGATAGAACCAGGTGTAGCGAGAACGTAATAAATAGCGTATGCAGGTATCCATATCATCGAAGAAAAACTGAGGCAAAATCCGACGACTTCGGCCCACGTCGGATACTCATATTTGCTTCCGTATTTCAGGGGCTTGTATTGGACACATTGGAAGACGAAGATGAACTGGAAGAAAGTGAGATAAATATTTACCCTTACTTCCGTGGTAATTTATTGTTTATTTAACGATGAGATGTCATATAACGGATCTAGATGACATTTAAGTCTGATATTAATTTTTTTTTCTCAAAAGCTTCATGTAAAAAAAAATTCTCAAAGCTTCTTTCTATTTTTTATCTTAATTTTTAGAAAAAAAAAATGTTTTTAACATTATTAATTAATTATTTTAATATTTCATTATTAATTTTTTTTTTTTTTTTTGTCTTTAAAAAGTCTCTCAGGGCTATAAAAAATTTTTTCTTTAATTTAAGGATTTGAAAAAACATTTTTAATTTAACATAATAAAAAAAAATTATAAAATGGTAATTTTAGAAATTTTGTTTTTTCCAAAAATCTGAAAAATAACAAAAATAGGTTTAAATAATTTTTTTTTTTTTTTCAAAAATTAATTTTGAAAAATTTTAGAAATTTGAACTAATTTTTTTTTTTAATTTGTGACTTTTTTTAATTGAAGTAAAAAAAAAATTTGAATATTTAATATTTTTTAAAAAATTCTAAAATAGTAATTTTTGTAATTTTTGATTTTTCCAAAAATCTAAAAAATAATAAAAATAGGTTTAAATAATTTTTTTTCTTCAAAAAGTACATTTAAAAAATTTATAGGAATTTTTTTTTCAAAAATTTATGACTTTTTTTTAGTTGGGGTAAAAAATTTTGAAAAAATTCTTCAAAACTTTTTTTTATAGATTAAAAATATATAAAAAAAATCTTTCAGCAAAATTGAATTAATTCTGAGTGAAAAGTGATAAATTTGATCCAAAATGCCCCACATTATTTAAAAAAAACTCACAGCCATTATAACCGGCGCAAACACCAGCCAACAGATGTACCAAAACTTGTTGAGCCGAATGCCCATCATTTGATGGACACAGCCGCAGAACTTTTGTGCACCAAAGATCCAAGAAATTGCTATTGTTTGGAAGAAGCAAACCCATAGAATGGACATCCCGCTCGCGGAATAAAAGTCCATAAGTTGAAAAATGTACACCCCGCCCTGGAAATGAATGTAATTTTAGTGATGGTGAATAAGTCTAATTGATAATAAGCAGATATAGTAGCTCACGTGAGTAACCATGGGAACACCCAGCAGGAACATGAGAATGCAAATCGCTACGGTGAACTTGTTACGGTGAGGTCGCAAAGTGTCAGGCCAATTATCTACCACTCCGGTGATGAAAGACTCTACTATACAGAATTCGCTGTCTAATCCCAAGATCTGCAATTATATGTTACAATTATTTTTTTTTTATTTCATAATTATTAAATATTAACAAATATTTTTTATTTCATTGGAAAAAAATTGTTTTTAAAAATTTTTAATTATTTTATAAATCAAAAAATTAGAATTTGTAATAATAAATTATTAAACTTACAATTAACATAAAGAAGAATATGATAGCCCAGATAGGAGCACCAACAAGTTTCAAAACAACTTCAGGATATGTCAAAAACACTAAACCAGGCCCACTTTTGACAACATTAGATACTTCAGTGCCTTGTTCAAGAGCAATATGTCCAAGTATTGAGAAAGTAACACACCCGCCAAGTAAACAGGTCAAAGTATTAACAACACACGTGATCAGCGCATCTCTGAAAATGAAGATAATTAATTATACAAAATTGAGCCGAGATTTTATTAATAATAAATTTTTTTTTTCATTTATTAGAATTAAAAAATTGCATTTGTAATTTTTCAAATTTTTTAAAAATGATTTTTTTGAACAAATTTATTTGTTAAAAAAATCAATAAATAAATTCTTCAGGGACTGCTAACTTTAATGGTAATTAAATAATTAATAAAAAAAATTTTATATATAAAAATGTTTAAAAAATGAATTAGTGGAAATTTTAACAATTATTTTTTTAAATGAAAATTTATTTGGTATATACACAGAAAGAACGATATGACACTGGATATCATCCCAGATTATAATCAGTGATATCTGGATTATACTCATTATAATCTGGATTATACTCATTGTAATCTGGATTATACTAGCTACTATCTGAAATTTTTTTTATCCAGTATAATCTGGGATGATATCTAATGTCATCTTGTTCTTTCCATGTATTTAATAATTTTATAACAAATAAATTATGGCAAAAAAAATTGACGAGTAAAAAAAAAAAAAAAAAAAAAAAAAAATGCAATTTTTTGGAAAAAAATTTGTTTGTTAAAAAAAATTTTAAAAATTCTCTAGTGGCTGCTAACTTAAACATAACAAATTATAAAAATAATAATCAATAAAAAACTTAAACTTACTTGTAACAATTATGATGAAATTTATTGTAAGAACCGAGAGCGGGTAGAGCCCCAGTGCCAATACTGTATGCGAAGAAGATCTGGGTGGCGCCATCTATCCAGGGCCCGGGTTTAAGAAGTTCCTCCCAGCGTGGAGTGACATAGTAAAGAAGACCGGTTTCGGCTCCGTCCAGCGTGACAGCTCTTCCCAAAAGAATGAAAAGCACCACGTACGGGAACAATGCTGAAAACCAGATTATCTTACCGCTCTGATGGAGTCCCCGGCGTATAATGAAGTAAACCAGCAGCCATCCGATCACCAGACAGCCTAGAAGCTCCCACTGCATGCCCCCGATTTCTTCAATGCCTCCGGTGATTCCCAGAACTCTCCGTCTGGAAGAAATCAGAGGTTTATAATCATCAATTATAAATAATTACGATTGTTGTGGAGGTTATTATTACTCACTCCCAATATTCTTCAACGGGTGTAGTGTGATGATAACTCTCGTTATGGCTCAGATTCACCGAGTGACTCGCTGTGAATTTTTTCAAATCCGTACCATTGGAAGCGTCGAAACAATCGTCAGTGTTCCACCAGTTATCTGCAAACAAGGAAGATGTTAATTAAAGGTTATCAATGAGCTTGGTGATGTTTAATAATCAGAATTGGTAGTTTAACAACCGCATGAGCTCCAAGGTAATTTTGTTAGTCTAGCAAATGTGCTGATGAGGTAGAATAGTGTCCACGCTATTATTATACAGTAATATACATCAAGGAAGAAGACTATTGTCATCGTAGCATATCCGACACCTGGAAGAAGATATTTTGTTTTTTTATTTAAATTTATATTAGAAGTTATTTTTAAGGTTAAAAATTACAAAGAAGAAATGTGAAATATTTCTTCTTCATTAATTTTATATTTATATTGGAAGTTATTTTCAAGGTTAAAAATTACAAAGAAGAAAAGTTTAAGGTTAAACAATTAAAATCAGCGAATTAAAGATGAACAATGAGAACATTTATCGTTTATAAGGAAGAAATGTTAAATATTTCTTCTTTATAAATTTTATATTTATAATAAAAGTTATTTTTAAAACCAGAGAGGTTATAAACTTTCATTAAAAGGTCAAAGGTGTCTTCTGATAAAAATAAAACAAAAACTGATATTAAAAATAATTACCTTGAAGAATAGGACACAACTGTCCAACAAGTGTCATCCCCCCGGCCCCCAGGTACTGTCCAATAGCGACTTCTTGGAAGAAAATAGGGATCCCACAGAAAACCATCGCGATCCCATATGTAACAAGAAAAGCTCCGCCGCCGTTCTTGTAACACAGATAAGGAAACCTCCAGACATTTCCCAGCCCGACAGACACACTGATACACGAGAACAAAAAGTCGAGTTTGTTCCCCCAGCCTCCCCGTTCCTCGTCGTCTTCGCGACTCACCCCCACAACCGGCTCATTGCAGCTCCTAATCTGCGGAGACGTTGTGATTTTTCTAGGTCCGGCGCGCGAAGACTCGCCGGCCGGGGTTATTTTCGCCTTGAACTCTATGAAGGTCTGGTCCGGATCAACCGGGTCCCTCTCCTCACCCCAGTAATACATCTTTTCGGTCATGTTCCTGAAAATTGTTCAATAACTAAAAATTTAACCTTAAAATTCAATTAATACAAAGAAGAAATAATTTATTAACAAAAAATGATTAATTAAAAAAATAAATAATTAAGAAGAAACAATTGATGAAGAAAAAATGATTAATTAAGAAGGAGTAATAAATTAAGAAGAAAAAATTAATTAAGAAGAAATAACAATAATACAAATTAATAAGAAAATGCACGTGCATTACGACATACAACTCAATAACTATTAGTACGAGGGTGAGTTAAAGAGAGACAGATAGAAATAAAACCGCGAGAGAGAAGGATGCTGGAGTAAAATCAATAGTTACGTTTGCATCATACACTTTACCTCACGTGGAACTTTATAACTTATTAATTTTTTTTTTTTAAATACCCGATCTATATTACATAATTACACTTTTTTATTTTACATTATTATTAACAATATTTTTTTAATCACTTTTTTAGGATATTTACTTCATCTGAGATAACCACAAAATTTATGACGCACATCCCCTCTCTCTTACATTCTTGATTCTAATCACAAATAATCAATTAAAAATTAAAATAACTATTTATTTTTAACAACTAACTTTATAATTTATTAAAAAAATAATAATAAAACTTATTTAAAAAAAATAAAAATGCAGATAAAATAAATTACTCACAGGTTAATCGCCGGTTCACCGCCGCATTAATCAAGAAGATATAAAATTTCTTTGTTCTAAATCTGAAAATAATAAAATATTAATATTTTTTAAATGTTTACAAGTGAAGATATAAATAAATAAAGAGTGACCTACCCCACAGAAGTTACCGTTGTAGAATAACGCTCGAATGCAGGACAGGGTGCCAAAGAGTCAGGGAGTGTTGGGCGCTTGCGCATTTCACAGGGAAGTTTTAATAATTTTTTTTACCAAGTTATATAACGTGTATATATTATATATTTAAAAGGTTAGTTACAAAATATTATATTATATAAGTAAAATTTAATATAATTAATTACAATTAATTAATTGATTGATAAATTAATTATTATTAATAAATTCAGCGGGCGGTTGACTTCTCGCTGGAGCTACTGCGTATAGGACTCCGCCGGTTGCGCAACTTTCGGTGATTCTTCACGGCAGAGGATCCTGATCCGGGATGCCACTTCCCGTAGAAGATCGGGGATTCTTCGCGTAGCAAATTGTAGGATCTGCTGTCTATCTCGAGATTGCAGTTGTCGCACAACGAACCTGCTTCGCTTTTGTCTGTTGCGTCGTCTTCTTGCTCGATTTTTTCGGCGGGAATTTGTCTGAAAGAATTTTTACCAAGTAAAATAATTAATTATAATTTAAATTGCAAAAATTATAAATCAAAAACTTTAAAAATTATGAGAAGATAAATATTTGAATTTTGCGCGCGCAATTCGCCATTTTGTCGGGCTAAAACGGCCATTTTGTCGAAAGAAGACAGTTAGAGTTTTTTAAAGCGTTTTTTGCATTATTTATTGATCAAATTAATATTAAATAGAAATTTTTTTATTTTCAGGAATTTTAAGAAGAAATATATAATTTTTTTGAGTAAAAAAAATTTTTTAGAATTTTGCAAAAATTAATTTTTTAAATTATAAAACTACTAGTGTCAATAATTGAGGTTTTTACCTTATATTATTGCAAAAAAAATTTATAATTATAATTTATCATAGCATACTAAGCAATCGAACCTAAAAATTTTGAAGGTTATCAGCCCCCACAGTGAAGCTAAAACATTTCTTCCGAAGTAAGTTATATAATTGACATATATAACAAATAAGTAGAAAAAAGTCACAAGAGTCATCGACAATGTCCAACTTATAAAGTCAGGAGACAGCCAATTAGGTTCTGGCTTTAAAGGGTCATATGAAGCCCAGACTTTCTTCCACCATATTGGATTTCCTTTCATAGTTTCTTCATCCTGAAAAAGTCATCAATTTTTTACATTAAAAAATTACACAAAAAAAAAGAAATTTACTCGAATTAAGTAAATAATTTTAATGAATTTCTTCTTTTTGATTGGAGTAGAAAATTTTTGAAACTAATAAATTTTTGTCGTATTTTTAAAAAAATTTATTGTCAAATTAAATTTATGTACTAATTTAAATCATGTAAATTTGTATTTTATTGATTTAATTAATAATTTTAGCTGAAAATTTAAGTAAAAATAAATTTTTCTTGATTTAAGAAAATTTTACTTGATTCAAGAATTTTTTGTCTTAATTCAAGACAAATACCCTCTTCAAAATTATTTTCTTGGTTCAAGAATTTTTTTTTCGAATCAAGAAAATTTTTTTTTCGTGTAATTGAAGAATCCTTACATCCCAATAATTCCAGACAGTGCAGTAAAGGACTCTCTGGAAAATCAGCCAGTACCATAGCGCAGCGTTGATGACAACCCAGCTGAAAGCAGCCTGAAAAAATTGTCATTGATATTCCTGATCATAAAAAATAGTGATTGTAAGGACATACCTGAAGAATAGCCTGAAGAAATGTCTTGTTAGTTGCGACAGGCAGCCATCGTAAGCTCAAGCAGCGTTTAAGAGCGACGCATACCGCGGTGATGAGGATAAACGAGGGGAATGTGTGGCTGAAATCAGGTCCCAGAAGGACCTTGGCATACTCACGCAGGACCTTGTGACGCAGTAAAAGAATCTCATGAGGCACTGATACGAAGCTCAATATTTGCGAGCGCAGCGCTGATAAACAAGACATGTTGTCATACTACGGCAACCCTCTTGATGTCAATGCGTAAGGTTATATATTTATTAAAAAATAAATGAACGACTTGACATTTCAAACATGACTATGATCCGTTCGATCAATATTATTTTTTTTTTTTCGCTTATCTTTGTCTAATTATCTAATCGTGCTGGTTGTAAATTATAAATCACTCGTTTTTGCTATTGATTTAATTAGCATTGGGTAATGTTAACTTTGATATATTTATAAACTTAGATTATTATTACGGTTACTGTTACTTGTTGAATTAGAAAGGTTTATTTAGTTATATGCGATCTTAATCGCTTGTGATTAGCATAAAGTCAATTGTTCTTTATTTTATTAGTTTCTTAGTAGAAAAAATTACTCGGGATTTTTTTTTAACAGAATTTATGAGTTAAATAATAAATTTTTTATATTTTTATCGTATTTTATTTAAAATTTACTGCTAAATTAAATTTATTTACTATTTTAATTGTAATTTTAGCTTAAAATTTGATTAAAAGTCAATTGAATCGGGAAAAAACGTAAAAAAAATGCTTTTTGAAGCTTTTCACGACAAGATGGCTAATAGAAATTTGAAAATGGCTACTTGCGCGCGCGAAAATTAAATTTTTTAAGTTTTTTAATTTAAAAAATAGTGAAAATTTATATTTTTTAATATTTTAAACAAAATAAATATTGATTTAAATATTAAAAATTAATATTTAAATTAATTTTAAAATTAAAAAAAAAAAAATTTGAACGAACTCCGTGACTTAAAAGTTTTTGTCGTATTTTATAAATTAAAATGAAAGTAAAAAAAAAAGTATTGACTTAAATATTAAAACAATTAAAATAAATTTAAAAAAAAAAAAAAAAAAAAGTTTGAATGAATTCCGTGACTAAACAAATTAAATCAAAGAATCACTCTAAAATCCCTAAAATTAAATTTTACGTAACAGCGGCAATTACATCGATTGAATTCTATTTTAAATCCGGTAATTCGAATCTCGACATGGATATTAGTTTAATAAATAAAACATCAATATAGATAAAAAATTTATTTGATTAAAAGCATTATAATAAATTTTTATATACAAAAATATTTACAGAAAAACAAAGGCTCGACTAGTTCTTATCATTCTAGATAAGAAAATAGTCAGGCCCGACGAAGGATCCGCACTTGGGAAAATCCTGCGGTGGCGGTACCATGTCACCAGGGTCTCCGACTTGAAGAATAACGTCGAGACCGCGAGTCCACTCGAGAGCATTTTCGTCACGCAACATCCAGTAGCCTGCGAATGACAAGGACATGTAATAGATTATACGAATACATATATCAGTAGGTGAGTGTGTTAAATTTATGTATATGTGTATGAAGCCTCCCAGCAGCACCCAGACATTATTAAATAACAGGCAGCCAACAACCGACGGCAATTTACTATCCCCGTGAGAGCGGAATATATAATGCTGCTATCATTTTATCGATCACGACCTTGAATAACAGCGTAATGTATATACTTAAATCCCTAGATATATATATATATATATATATATATATATATATATATATATATATATATATATATATATACACATAGATATTATTTTATAAAGTTGGATAGAAAAAAAAAAAAAAAAAAAAAAATTACCTGGATTGTCGGCCTTGAATCGGATCGCAACCACGCCGAACTTGGGCACGGTTATCGTGTCTTTAATAGCTGGAGATTCCAAGTTTCGGGAGAACAGCAAGTTTTGCTGGTTCAATTTCATTATTTCGTCGAGGCTTTTTTCTCGACCGAATCGTCGGCCCGCCACTATGTAGAAGTTGTACCCGTGGAGATGGTAAACTAGGTCATTGCGGCCAACTAGGGATCAAATTTACAAATTATTATTTACTTCGAATAATTAATTATATTTATGAGGATTAATTTAATTAAGCTTATTTATTACAAATGAAGCTGAACAATGTCTGGAAGTCAAATCAATAGTTTAAAGCTCCGGTATTAGTCATTGTTGAGAGAGAATTTGGATCAAGGTTTTTTGGGAGACTCTTGTCTTTTAAATGCTGATCTGATGAGTGATTATGATAAGACAATAGATTTGTTGACTCGAGTACTCACTCGTTTTATAGGTGATTAACGAGACAGGTTTATTTTTTTTTTTTTTTTTAGTGAGATAAAAGCTATTTTTAAATTTCTTTTTGATGGAATTAAAAATGTAAATTTTTGAATGAAAATTTATTTTTGAAAATTATTATTTTGTTTTTTAACTTGAAACAAATTTTACTACTTTGCAATTTAGAAGCTACGATTTGTTTTTAATTTATTAATGAAGAAATATTGTAAAAATTTTTGAAATTTTTATAATTTCATTAAATTAAGGGATTACATGGGTTTCACGGCTTCAGAAAATTTTTTTTTATTGCTTTATTGAATTCTGAAACATCTCTAGAATATTGTCCTAAAGTTTCAAATCAATCCGAATTCGGATCTACACAGTAAAAAATTTTGCGTCGTTGCGTCAAAAAATTTTTTCATATCAAAAAAATATTTCATTTTTTCTATTAAAAAAAAAAATTGTTGAAAATAGGCCATTTTTTCCAGGAGGAAAACTATGTAACCCTTTAATGGAGAAATATTGTCGTGGTAAAAATTTTTGGAATCTAAATTTTTCAAATTTCGTTAAATTAAATTAAAAATTGTAAAAATTTGAAAAATTAATTTATCGACTAATTTGTTTTCTTAGTTATTCTGTTTTTACTGCAGAGTATATAAAAAATGTAAAAATATTGAAAAATTATCTTATTAATTATGTTTAACATGTTTTTTTAATTTGTTCATTTTTTTTTTTTTTTTTTTTTTTTTTTTTTGAAGAAAAATAATAGTAAAGTGCTCTGAAAATTGATGTCTAAAAAATTCCAATGAAAGACAAAACATGTATGAATTTTTTAGACTTTTAAATTGCCCAAATTTAATCAAGAAATTTATTTTACATAATTTGAACTTAAATTCATAAATTTTCATAATTTTTCAATTTTTTTATTCAAATCCTCTTATTTTTGATTAAGAAATAGCATTTAAAAAAATTTGAATATTTTCTATGGTATTATGATTTTTTTCTCTCAAAAAAAAAATGAACGAACCCGCTGATCAAAACAGAAAACAGTGAAATAAACCAACAAATTACTTGTACCACCCTCAAGTAACATTAAGGGAGTCTTAGGCCTGCCTGCGGGCACCAAATCAATACCTTGGTCAATGAGAATAATCTCGACACTGGACCCCACGGGAATGCGACGAGTATTGACGCATTCGCACGCAGTGTTACCATTGTGCTGACGGCACCGTGCAGATGTGTCGGAGTAATGCTCGTTCTCATTGCATAACATTTCCTGAGGGACGTCCGGGCCTTGAGTCAGCAGCGGTGAGGACGGATAAGTGAATGTCTTATTCTTGATGCTCATCACCCTCATCTCCAGATCTCCTAAAAAAATTAATTTTGAAAATTTATTAATAAAAAAGAAATGAAAAGATTAATTAAAAAAAAAATTTTAATAGACAACTTGAGACTTTTCATTCAAAAATTTCTTTTTTTCCAAATCTAGAAATTTTTTTTTTCAACAAAAAAATTACAATAAAAATTTTAATTTCTCCAGCTAAAAAATGAAATTGTTAAAAAATTTTTAACAAATTAATTTCTTTAAATACAATATTGTTCATTTTGAAAAAAAAAAAATTTTTTTTTTCTTTCAATTTGCGCTAAGTCAATAGGAAATTTTTGAAAAAATTTTATTGACTTTATTTAAGGGAGAATTCTAGTCTTGAAATTAAAAAAAAATTTTTTTTGAAAGCTTAACCCTTTAAGAATATGTCTTATGGAGGATTTTAGAAAATTCAAATTACTTTCGGAAAAATGGCTGTTTTTCTGGCGCAGCAATATTAATAAATAAATAAGAAAAACATTGGTTGCCTTTTTTTACAACAGGAAAAAAAATTGCCTTAAATTCAAGCATCTACGCTGAAAAAAAAATTCTTGAACCCAGGAAATAATTTTGAAGAGTTTCATTGTCTTGAATTAAGTAAAATTTACTTAAACCAAGAAACATTTCTTAGTTTAAGAATTTTTTAACTCAAATCAAGAAGATTAAATTCTTAAAAATTATTTACTTGATTTTTTTTTTTTTTCTGTGTAGACCATAATACCCCCTTAATCAAATAAATTGACAAACTCAGAGATTAAACAAGTTTGTTAGTAAAACGAACCCAAAATTTCAGCTGGCTGCATCCGCTGATTAATGGGAAGATAAATAGTCAAATCTGGTGTTTCAAGAGCAGTTGGCAAATTAGTTATTGCCTTTATTTCCGTGGAGCAAACATTGCCAGGGGAGTTGCATTTGTCGGAGGGATTGGTGGTCATTTCAACAAGATGATCTTGTTTGTCAAGAGGATTCACAGGGGAGGAATCGTCAATCGAGATGACGCCTTGATATTTCAACAAGGCAGATCCAATCACCGTCGCATGGCAGCCTTTGTCCGTATGAACATTCACGGAATAAACATCCTTGCTGGAAGCGTGCTTATCAGCACTGAGAATAAAGTCAGCGCGCTCTCCTTTCGCCAGAGATATCGATTTGACTTTCAGAGGCACCACGGGATTCCCATCCAGAGCAATGAGCGTCAGCGGATGCTCCTCCACGGCGAATGTTATAGGACACGCTCCAGCGCCGCCTGCGTGGGCCAGTCTGAACCGGTACCTCAGTCCCCGGGTGACGTTGAACGACGCCAAGGGAACCTGGGGCCCGTTTGGCTGATGGCCTTTGCCGTTTATCAGCAGCAATGCTGGCTTCTTGTTCGCTTGCCCCGCCAACGTGTCCGTCACTATTGAATGGTGCCACTGGGAGACCATCACCACGTGATTTGGGTCGTCCACGTCATACAGCAACCGGTGCGGCTCTCGAGCGTCTGCTTGTCGGACAATCAGCGATCCGAAGATACCGTTCGCTACGTCGACACCTGAAAGAAAGATCTTTTGTTCATTGCAAGTCATTTTTATTCTTTGTTTTTTAAATTTGTCTGTTTTATATGTTACTGTTAGTTTGTTTTGTTTTTATTGCGTATGGCATTGATGATTTTTAGAAAGTTTGCGGTAGAAATGTCAAGAGACTATTATTAAACATTTTATATTTTCATTTCCGTCATTTGTAATTTATTTATTTATTTATTTGTCACTTTTGAATTTTATTTAAAAAAATTATGATTTTAATCATTTTTAAAAGTTGCGCGCATCCCACCATTTTTTTAAACTCCCGCCATTTTGGTCTAAAAATTTTCTCATTCATTTTTCTAAATTAATTTAAGATATAATTTAAAAATTTAACAGTGAAATTTTTAAATTCACTTTTGTAGTATTTAAATATAGTAATTTATTTTAATTAATTCAATTAATTTTGCGGAAATTAACCATTAAAATTTTGAAATGACAAATTAACTTCACAAAAAATTGTTTCCTAAAAAAACAAAACTTAAAAAAAATTAAATACTTCTTTTAATAAAAATTAAAAAAACTAACATGAATTTTTAGCGTCAACTAATAAATTAAACTTTAAAAAGCCGATAATAAAAAAAAAAATTAAAACAAAAATCAAGGACGTGAACAAAAAAGTTACAAAAAGTTAACCTTGCAGAAACTTAAACTAATAATAATAAATTTTCATATAACCAGAGTGCGAGTGCCAGAGATGAGTCCCAGGGACAGAGGCCCGAAACTTGTATTGAAAAGTGGTATAACTTGGAATAGGACATTGTGTCACAAGTGGTACTCCGTCCATACAGGGAGTTTCACGTTGAGTTTGTCCACGCCAGTGTATCGAAGCGGCCTTTCCCGGAAGCCGGTTTACAACATCAACGACCAGTATATCGTTCTCGCAGACCTTGAATAATAATAACCAGATTGGTAATTATTTATTATTTAATCCTAATTTACTAACATTAATTTTATTTCATAAAAATTTTATTGATTAATTTTAAGAATTTTATAAAAAATAAATTATGGCAAAAAAATTGACATTTCAAAATAAAAAAATGCAATTTTTTAAAATTGAGAATTTTTTAATTTTATTTAACAAAAAAATTAGTTCCAAAAAATGATTTTAAAAAAATTGGATTTAATTAATTTTTAAAAGTTTCTAAATATCAATTTTTTTTTGCCATAATTTATTTGTTAAAAAAAATTCTAAAAATTTTTAAATATCTAAATTTATCTTCATTTTTTTTTAAATAATTTTTTGGAAAAATTTTTTTGTTAAAAAAAATTACAAAACTTTAATGTCATTTTAATTTCAGAGATTCAGACGGTGCATGAAGTATATATCCATGAGTTATGAATTATGACATAATCTAGGAATTACCTGGATGCTGGGTCCAGGCAATTGCCGATTCGCGGTAAGAATTCCTCTATGATGTCCGTCCGCGGACACACAGTACTTAGCAAGACAAGCGGTCTTATTGGCTGGGCAGTTTCCACAGGCCCTAAAAAAAAAAAAATCCAAAATGTCAGCGGGTAATTATTTTTCGTATTTATGATACAGCATGCTTAAGTTACATAACTGTATTTGCAACGGTACCAACAATCTAATGTAATATCTAATGCCTAGATTGTTCGGTCTGCCGGCACATTGCCGTATGATGCAATTCATGACATAATATGTCTCGTAATATTTAATAGATGAAAAATAAACAAAGTATTTCTATACAGACATGAACCTATAAGTACTTATGTTTATATTTTATATTATTATTGTAAAGAAATGGATTATTTTTATAAAATTACTTGCTGAGTGTGTGGAAAGGTTCAAGAGTCAACTTCACTCGGCAAATCATAGGCCAGTCCAAATGATGACATGGCCTGTCACATGATAAAAAAGTTTGTTCTGAAACAAAGAAGAAATTGGTAATTTTTTTTTATAATTTTTACAGATGGAATTTTTTAATTAATTTTTTTTTTTTAGTATAATTCAATTGCTATAAAATTATAATAAAAATTAATTTTGCACTAAAGAATTTTTGTAAAAAATAAATTATGGCAAAATAAAATTGACATTTGGAAATTTTTAAAAATTAAAAATGCAATTTTTTTAAAATAATTTTTTTAACAAATTTGATTGTTAAAAATAATTTTTTAATTTAAAAATTTAACAGCTATTAGCTGTCAAATTTTAAAATTTTTATAACAAATTAATTATAAAAAAAATTGCTTTAAAATATTTCAAATAATTTTTTTTTATTTTCACATGTAGAATTTTTCAAATAAATTAATTTCACAATAATGTAGTAGCTATAAAATAATAAAAAAATTTGTAATGTCATGAGACATAACTGATAACTGCAGTTATCTTCAGTGTCTTAATCATAATGAGTATGAGTATGAAATAGTGAAGTTTAGTACTGCGGTTTTTTAATATACTGTAAATTATCGATGTGTTTTATTATTTCAGGCACAAGACTGGTGATTTAGTAATTTTAATATAATTCTACTTGTCAAGACATTTTATTCTGAAGGTGCGAATATTAACAGGTAAATTTATTTATTACGTGAAATATGTTTAAATTTTAAGGATTAAAAATTACAAGTATCCCTGATTAAAAAAAAAAAAAGATTTAAAGTCTCATTATTTAATTTTTGTAAAATAAATTTATAAATATTTATTATAGAAAAATGTCGTGTGATGCGGAAATGAAAGAGTACGATTAAACACAGCCTCGAATTATTTTATTACTAAATTTTTACTCGCTATTAATAGTTACCGGTTATGTAATCATACATCGGGTTAAAAATTAATTCAAGAGATTGAAATGTAAAATATTAATTAAAAAAAAAAAAAAAACAATCACGCAATTCCTTTTGTTTCAATGAAATTAACAAAGAAGATCATAATCTTACAATTAAAACAATAAATTAAAAGCAACAATTAAAATTTTGCCGAATTATTATGAAAAAAAAAAAAAAAAAAAAGGTATCAATTAATTATTAAAAAATATTTTGTAAATAAATTTGGAGGTAAAATAATTCAAAATGGCGGGCCGAAAATAAATATTCAAATTTTCTTCTTAAATTAAGAAGAAATATAATTTTAAATTAATTAAATAATGATTTAAATTTATCATTTTTATAATTTGAATAATTTATTTTAAAAAAATGATAATATTAATCCAAAAAATGTCGGCAGCAAACGCTGACTTTTACTTTTAACCCAAAACTTTCTCGCATCAATGATAAATTAATCAAACAACAAAATTTCTAATCATTTTTATAGAAAAACTTACGCGGCAAGTAATTAAAGAAGTGCAAAAATGTCGAGACGGATAAAACCATCAGGACTACGACGGATGTTCGTAGAAAGTATGTCAATGCAGGAACCTTCCGCGACATCTCAGCAGGATTTGTTTTAAAAAACAAAACTTATTAATTCTCACAAATCAAAACCATTTTCGCCAAGTAAGTGAAACTTTTTTTTTTTTTTTTTTTTTTTCACAAAACAAATTAAATTTATAAATATAATCAACCACGATTAAATATTTCAGAACGCTCCCTAACAAGAGTTGAAGTCGAACTAATGTAACTCTGAAGTAAGCGTCAATGCGGACGCAACTCAAAACCTGCTAATGTAACCGAAGGAAAGGAGACTCAACTTCTGTTAGCAAGACTACCATTTGACCATCAATGATTCGTGACATTCAATTATCGCCCGGTTGACTGGGTTTTATTTGTCTACTAGTAAGCCAGACGTAAGTACAACGAATTTACGGTGATGCAAACCTAGACAAAGACTAGGTGGAAGTCTGTTGGTGGAAACCCAGTAGACTAATAATCCAAGTATTACCAATTTATTTGAATAAGAGTGAAAGTTTGCTGAGTCTTTCTCAATCTTCAGCCTTTAGTCTTTAATTCCGTCTCTTTCTCAAGTATCAAAGCACTTTCATCTTACGACCTTTCTCCTTATTGTGCATAAATATAAAAAGTACTTCAAGACACTTTTTTTTTTGTCAAATAATTTCGCTTTCGCTGTTGCGGTGAGTTTTGCGTCCGGTCGACAAGATCTTGCGCCAGGCTGTTGACTTCAAAGGTGAATTTACATTAAACTGTAGTATAAATTTCTTGTTTTATGATTGAAGAAAATGACCGGGTATGTGTATCATAGAAAGCAGGTTTCATTTTACACTTTTAATATTTTATTAAACAATCTATTTTGATTAATGGTTCAGTACTTGCTTTCACACTAACTAATATAAATAATTCCTTATCATAGATATTGAATTTCCACATCTTATATTATATATATATATATATATATATTTAAGGTACACAGAAAAAAAAGTTCACTTGAGTCAAGAAAATATTTTTCTTCTTAATTATTTTTTTGAGCGAAAAAAAAATTTGAATTTTTTTTTTTTTTTTTGAACGAAATTTCTATTTAATTTTAATAATATATTTAAAAAAAAAATTAATTATCACAAATTTTACTAATTTTCAAAAAAAATTTATAAATTAAAAAAGAAAATAGTTGAATCTCACAATTTTTGAAAAAAATATATAATCCAAGATTCCATTGAGTATAATTCAAATTATAAGGGATATTTTTTCGGATTATATCCAGTCTAATCTTATGCGGTATATTAATATTTAATATTATGAACTGATAGTAATTTTTTTAAATTTTTTAATTAATTAGAATTTAATAAAAATTTATATGATAGTTATTCTTATTACAGATGATTAAATATATTTAAAAATAATTTAGGGTGTCAGTATTTAGACCCCTGTCAATAATTGGGTCTTTTACCTTCTGTGTATCATGGAGAGCAGGTTTAATTTTACACTTTTAATATTTTAAACAATCTATTTTGATTAATGGTTTCAGTACTTGCTTTCACGCTAAGGGATATAATTAATCCATTATCATAAATATTAAATTTCCATGTTATTTATTAATTTATTTAAGGTAAATATAATATATCTAGAATGTAAACTCACACGTGAACGTTAAAAAAAATTTTATCGTTAATCTGGAAACTAATAACAAAGCCGGAAAAGTATTTTTTATATCAAGTGAAACTATATAATTTTATAACTTATTGTTATCGTTTTTTATTGCAGATTTGATCGAGTCATCACTTTCACTTTTATTGTCATGGATAAGAATTGTTAATATGGTGAGTATTAAAAAGATATTAAATAAATATTTTGTAAGAAGTAAGAATAAGTTTATTGGATAATTGTAAGGCAGAGTTATGTTCTGGCCAATAGCAACCTGGAAGATTTTATTTTATTTTATGGAGCATTAATGTCAACATGAGTATAAATAATAAAACTAATCCCTTACCTGGGATGGGAGTCAAATAGATAATTGTTGCGACGACAGATCCTAGGCCCACAAAAATCGCGAATCGGAAAAACATTTCCGAGGTGTTTTAATCGACACTGAAGAAGTAGTTGGTGAGGAAAAGAGAGGAAGAGAAGGCCTGAGGAAAGTTACGGTATCGAGAGTTAAAGACCTGAGTTTACGGCTAAGGAGTGACCGGTATCGTAGTCGCGGGTATACTAGCGGCAAGTTCATTGCCAGGGAGAGAGTTGATTCGAGATTCTTGATTCGAGAATTTAAAGCTACACGATAGCTGGAATAGAGAAAGATTGGCTGAGAGACTCGAGAGCCTTTGATGGGAGAGAGACCTCGCATCACGCACTGATGTTTAGTTTATTTAATTGACTGTACATCCTTTGATACCGTATGCTTGTTATTTTTTAATATTGATACCGATTTCTTGACTTTCTTCATTGGGTATTGCCCGTTTATTCAAATTATTTTGTATTTAGTTATTTTATTTATTTATTTATTCGTTTCATTGTAAGACTCAACAGCTGGAAGGCCAATAACAGGGTCACAAAATAAATTATGCCGAGTTTTAATTAGTCAGTCATTGAAGCCGAGGTACAAGTGAAATTATACAATCTTCGGGGTTTAACTTGCCATTTTTTTTTTTTTTTTTTATAGAAAAGATTGTAATCTAATCGGTTTTAAATTTATGGATTAGTATTTTTATTATTGAGCAGTTGTAATATTATTGTTATTAGTATTACATATTTAAAAAAAAAAATTAAGTAATTTTTGAGAAAATTAAGTAATAATTTTTTTTATAAATTGATTTTCTGAAGAATCAGTAGTAGTTTTTAATCATTGCTCATTTTTTGACAAATAAATAATTTTATCTAGTTACTAATTTATGAAAAAAAAAATTTTTTTTATTTAATTTTTGAATTATTAATTTTTCAAGAAAATTGATCGTTTTTTTTTTTAATTGCTGATTTTTCAAAAAAAGTTATTGTTATTTTTTTAATTAATAATTTTTCGAAAAAAAAAAAGGAATTTTTAATTTTTTTTTAAATTAAATAATAAAAAATAGCAACTTTGCAAGTCACTGACTGCCGTCAGTGTATTCTTTTAATAATATAGAGTATTACTTTAAATAATATAAAAAAAAAAAAATTTTTTTTTTTGCCCAATACTGTTTTTTATTAGTCAAGTTTTTTTATTCATAATACTAACTCGTATTTTTTGAATTTATTACTTTTTATTGAAAGCGAGAAACTTTGACACGCTTGATATGAGAAATAAGATAAACTTTCAAATTAGAAAAAAAAGCTAATGAAATTTTTTGTATCTCACGTTACACTATCTTAATATAAAAAAAAAAAAACAAAAAAATAATCAAAATATTGAACTTGAATTACTAGACATTAAAGAAAGTAATTGAGGAAATTATTTAAAGGTAAATGAAGGATCTAAAAAAAAAATTTAATAGTTACAAGTTAATTAAGTGTGGTCGATAGAGAATGAACATCGCTCAGTAATTATTGAATATTAGAAAGAGAAAACAAGTTATTTGCAAGCAAATTAATTTATAAAAGAAAGTTTAACATTTATTATTATTATCATAAATAATATTGGATTCTAATTACTAATTATTGTGGTTACGTGATAAGTTGTTGACACGGAAACACTAAAAAATTAATTTTACTTTTTTTTGTTGTGAAATTTTCTTTGTCACGATTTTAATTATTTTATTTTAAGCTTATTTATTTTTCTATTGTGTAAATTTTGATTTTATAAATTAAAAAAAAAATTTTTAGTGTCAATATTTCGGAAAAATAAAAATTAAATTAGCGCGCGAAAAAAATTAGTTCTGAAATGGCCGCTAGGGGGACAATGAAAAATTGTCAACAAGTGAATATAATTTATTATCGATGTAAATAATTATTTTATAGTTGTTAGAACAAATTAAAAAATCAAATTGTTAGTGAAATATGAAAATCTAATTTTTTTTTAAGTAATTGTAATTATTTAATTGAAGAATCAAGAGTGATTAATCAAAATGCCTCCGATTAAAAAAATTGTTGGTTATAAATGATAAAATTTTATACTTGTGACAATTTTTTTTCCAAAAAAAAATTAAATTGTGGCAAAAAAAATTTATTGACATGGAAAAATTTTAAAAATATTAATAATGCAATTTTTGGAACCAAATTTTCTAAATAAAATTAAAAAATTGTGAAGTGATTGCTAACTTTAATGTCAAAATTATTTTTAAAAAATTTGATATATAATTTTTTACAATTTTAAAAAATGGAATTTTTTAAAAATTAATTTTGTCATAATTTAATTTCATATTAATAAATTTTAAATTATAATTTAAATTAAATAAAAAAAAAAAATTGTCACAATTTTTTTAAATTAAAAAATTGAATCCAAAAAACTAATTTTTTAATTTTTCAGAAAAGTAACACAGGATGGGTAGACCTAGACATGGACTTCGGTCCCTCAGAGCCGGTGAAAAAAAAAGAGGCAAAAAAACCGAGCCAGCCTGAGCCCAACTTGATGGACCTGGACTACATCGACGGCTTGATAGTATCAAAGCGCAGTAACCAGACAAGTAGCCTGGCCACACTCCTGGAAGCCTGCGACCCCAAGAAGTCAGCTGACCTGTCTGTCAGCCGCCAGAAACAGAAAGAACTGACAGAATGGCTGGTAGAAAAAGCTCTCCCAGGAATTCCAAGAATCCTCGTGCTGTCAGGAACTTCTGGCTCTGGGAAAACTGCGGCGCTGAAGGTCCTGGCTAAAGACAATAAATTTGACATAGTAGAGTGGATTACTCCAACTGATTCTGCCACTAATTACTACGATAATAACATGACAATTAAGCAGGCTGATAAATTCTTGGATTTTTTTATCCGCGCCACCAGGTATAATTCTGTGATGGGCAATCAGTCCAGCAGGAAGCTTCTGCTGGTCAAGGACATTCCTAATATTTACTTCCATGACAAAGAAAGTTTTTACGATTTACTAACGTGAGTTTTTTTTTATTGATTTTAATTATTTTATTTTATTTTAGGAATTATAATAAATTTTACGCTTCATATTTCTAGGCAGTATTTTGAACTAGGTACTCACCCCTTGGTGTTCATTTGTCCAGACTCAGAAGCCAGCAGAGTCCAGCAGATTCTCTTCCCTGCAGAAATAATCAACAAGTACGGCATAGATAAAATAAATGTGAACGCAACGACGGCAACTGCGATGAAGAACATGCTGAAGCGCGTCACCCCGATCTTGAACTCAAAGGCCGGTCATATGCTGCAAGTTACTCAACACAATGTCGACGAGGTCTTGTCCAACAGCATCGGGGACGTACGAAGCACCCTGCTGAATGTTATTTTCACCTCGCTGAAGATACCGGGCCAGACTAAGAGCCAGGACTGCGAAGTCAGAGAAGAGAGTCTGGGGTTGCTGCATGGGGTTGGTAGAGTCATCAATCCTAAACGTGAGCCTGCTGATAAACCTGGAGGCTGGAAATTTGTTCACAATCCTGATGAGATCGCCTCTTATTTTTTATCTCACTCAAATATTTTTCTGCATTTTTTGCACGAGAATTATTTAAATACCATGGAAAAAATTGAGTTTGTTGATGTTGCTTCGGATATTCTGAGCTTGTCTGATACTTTGTCAATTGAATATCGGGTAAGAGTTATTTTTATATAATTTATTGATTTTTTATTAACTAGCTTTTTTTTTTAGGATCCTAATCTTGTTAAATTGAATTTGTCTCTGTGTATAAGAGGCTTGATGGTGAGTAATCAAACTCCTGTTACAAAATGGAACCCTGTACGCAAGCCTAGATCTGCCGAGACTAAACAGTATGTTTTTTTTTTTTTTTTTTTTTTTTTTTTTTTTTTTTTTTTTAAAAGTTAATTATTAATTAAAAATTATTTTATAAAATAATAATATTTCAGTCAAAGAGACCTTGGGGTAGCTGAAGAACGTTATTACGAATCAATAATCCAACCAAAAGCAGTAAAAGATCCTCCGAACCTCGAAACTACTATTGAAGCAGTTGATTAGTTTATTCAATTAATAATTATATTTTTTTTACCGGCTACAAGTTAATCAAAATAAATTATTTTTTAAGAGTTAAAGAAGAATTTTGTTATAAAATAATTTGTTTTTTTTTTTTTTTTTTTTTTTTTTTTTTTTTTTTTTTTCAATAGTTATTAATTGTTAATTAACAAAATTAAAAGATGCGCCACCTTGCGTTATTAGTGCAAAGATCACCAGAAACAGGTCTATAAGGGAGAATGCCCATATCTCCCACTCCAACAGTCCCCATGCGCTACAATGAGTCCAAAGTTGGAGTAGTAAGTAGTAATCACGTGGCACGTGTCCCAAATAAAAAAAAAAAAAATAACGGAGTGTTTGAAAAATACTGTGAGACAACGCGGGACTAGTGAAACATCTTCATGAAAAATTGATTGAATTATTTTCATTTGATAAGTATTTTAAAAATGAATTTTAAAGATTTTTCATTCGACCACGTGACTGTCAAAATAGAAAAAGAGGATCAAGAGGTAAGAGGGTTATGTTTTTATAATAAATTTAGATTTTTTTTAATAGTTAATAGTTTCAGTGACACGTCAAAATTTTGTGATGTCATTAATAATTTTAATTAGTATTTTGAAAAAAATTTTTTTTAATTAATACTCAAAAAAAAATTTTTTTTTGGTAATTATTTACAAATTAGAACTACCATTTTATTTTTCATTTTTTTGAACGAAATTTTTTTTTGAAAATTTTTATATATATTTTTTTTTTAATTTTTTTATGTATTTAAAAAAAAAAAAATTTTAATTCCGTCTCTTTAAAAAAGAAAATATTTTCTAAATAATTAAAATTATTTTTTTTAGGATTGGAAAAATGAGTACACAAATAATTATTACGACCAAGATTTTGCCCAAGAACTCCCAATCGACATCGAGGACGTAAAAATAGAGGAAAAGCCTGAGAACAAACCTCCTCTTGAAGAGAATAATAAAATTAATAAACCAGATACAACTGAGCCAAAATTAGAAAAACCTACAACAAAAAAACCTCACGCTTGTGCAATATGTTCCGCGAAGTTCCGTTCCCGCACGAACTTACAAGTCCACATCCGGACCCACACAGGCGAGAAACCGTACTCTTGCAAGGTTTGCAAATCAAGATTTAGCCAGAAGAGTTATTTAAAAATCCACATACGCATACACACATTAGAAAAGCCATTCACCTGCGACATCTGTTCCGCGAACTTCAGCCGAAAGGACGTAATGACGAAGCACATAAGAATCCACACCGGAGAGAAGCCGTACGCTTGTAAGGTGTGTCCCGCGCGATTCCGCGGCAAGAGCCACCTGGACCGACACGAAACGATCCACACGGGAGAAAAGCGCTTCGAGTGTGACATTTGCAAGTCTAAATTCACGCGAAAGAGCCATCTACCGAGACACATGTTAACTCACCTGAAAGAGAAGGCGTTTTCTTGTTCCACGTGTTCCTTGAAGTTCCGTCAGGAGGTTAGCTTGCAAAAACACATGAGAGTTCACGACAGAACCTTTACTTGCAATATTTGTTCCGCGAGCTTTAGATTCAAGAACCATCTGGAGATTCACTCGCGAATCCACACGGGGGAGCGCCCGTTCGCTTGTTCCGTGTGTTCCAAGACCTTCCGCACTTCCACTGGTGTGAGTAATCACAAGCGCATCCACACCAAGGAAAGACCTTACCAGTGTCCTGTCTGTTCCTTCAAGTTCCAAACAAAGTCATATTTAAAACGCCATTCTTCGATACACACTGGCGAAAAACCGTTCCAGTGTGAAGTTTGCGAGGTTAAGTTCCGGAACCGCAACAATTTAAAGGAACACTTGATGGTTCATACTGGAGAAAAGCCTCATGTTTGTGAGAATTGCTCCACAGGGTTTAGGAGGAAGAAACAGTTGGATCTTCATATGCTTGAGCATGAAGGGAAGAAACCTCATAAGTGTAATTTTTGTTCCAAGGAGTACATTAGTAGAACTCATTTTATTAATCATCTCAAGGGACATACTGATGAGAAATAATTGTTTTTTATTTAATTGATTAATTGTTGATAACTCGTGTAATGAGGCTACAGATTTTTTTTTTATTATTATTAGTTATTAGAAGTATATGTATTATTTTTTAATTATGTTACATTTAAAAAAAAATTTTTTTAATATTTTTATGTTACCGAATTATATAAATAAATGTGTATAAATTTTTTTTTTTTTACTAATCGCTTAATTAGTAATTTCTAATTCTAAAAAAAAAAAAAAAAAAAAAAAAAAAATATTCCAAAGCCAAAAGGACGTATGTTTTAACTTATTTTTGATAATTTTTAGAATTTTTGTTAACAAATAAATTATGGGAAAAAAAAATAAGAAAAAAAAATTGACACCTAAAAATTTTAAAAAATTAAAAATGCAATTTTTTTAAAATAATTTTTTATGATAAATTAAATTGTTAATTAAAATTTAAAAAATTGGTCAGGTGACAGCTAACTTTAATGCCATTTACTTACTGTACTTTGTAGAATTTTTTTTTCTTTTTATGACTATTAAAAAAATTAATTTTTTATTTCAAAATTAATATTGAAAAAAAAAATTTGTTTGTAAATTTAAAAAATAGCGCGCTTTTTAAAATGACTGCGCGCATGCGCATTAAAATCTTAAAACTATACTGTACATTACACAGCTGTATGCACATGTACATACTTTCATTCAGTATCAAGTAACAAGAACAACAGTTATTCGCGCCAAAACGTAACGGCTTCTTGCAGACAAAATTGATATATGCATAAAAAATAAATCGGTAAATTATTTATTTACTCTTTTTGTTGTTTGCATCAACTAATTAGAGTTTTTATTTACTCACTAGTAAAGACGTTATTATGAAAACTGGAGGTTTAGCTGTAGCCGCCGTCGCTTCGGAAAATTTGGAGGTTAGTGTAATATTTTTTGTGGAAAAAATCATTTTTTTTTGTAAAAATAATTTTCACTGTAATTTATTCAAATTTTTTTTTTTACTTTCAGCAAGACAAATCTAAAAAAGCATTGCAAACTCTTCAGCCAGCAGCCACGGATAAGGAAAATCTTGTTGGAGTAAGCCGACAATTGAGATCCAGTGGCCCTACTTCAGGCCCTGTCAAGAAGTAAGATTGTTTTTTTAATATTTATTTATGATTTATTGAATTAATCAAGTATTTTTGTTTTTGGTTTTTAAAAATTCAATTTTTTGACAAGTAGATTTTTATTTTTTTTTTTATTTCCAACAGAAATATTATTGAGAAAATTTAGAAAAAAGTGGAGAATAATTTATTAAAATTAATTTATCAGATATTTAATAATTTTATGAATTTTTTTTAACAAATAATTTATCACAAATAAAAATTAACATGTAGAAAATTAAAAAATTTTTTTTAAATAATTTTTTAGAAGAAATTTGTTTGTTAAATAAAATTTATGAATTTTCACGTGTCTGCTAACTTTAATGTCATGAATTATTTAATTAAAAAAAAAAAAAAAATATTTTTTTGTCACAAAATTAACAATTTAAATTTTATATAAAATCTATAATTTATTTATAATCTAACGGATTAAAATTAAAATAAAAAAAAAATTATTTTAAGAATTGTCAAAAAATTTTTAAATATATTTAATCGGATTAAATAAATAATACTACGTAAGACTATTAATAGTCATAATATTTATTATTATTATTTTTTTTTTGCTAAAAAATTAAGAAATTTTTTTACAACAAATATTAATTAAATTTATTTTTTTTTTAATTATTTTTTCAGTGAGATGTCAGAAAAAACTAAAAAAGAGGCTCCAAAAAAAGACAAGAAAATAAAAAAAATAATATTCAAAGATAAAGCATGCCAAACTGCCAGAGGGAATAAAATAAAAATAGAAGTTGAAGATTTGACATCTGAAGGTACGATAATTTTTAAATTGAAAATTTTTAATAAATAAAAATGCATGAAATGAATTTTTCCACAGCTGGACCAAGTGAAGACTACTGGCAAGTGCTAGCGGAAAGACGGCGTATTGCTCTCGACGATGCTTTAGAAGAAAACAAAACGCTGACTCAGCGTGTTGCTAAACTTGAGGAGGAGAAGAAGATTTATAAAGAAATGCTTGACGAAACTCGAGCCCTCGTAGAAGTCCTTCAGGTAATGATATTTATAATTTGTATTATTAAATAATAATAAATGTAATAAATATAATAGGTATTAATTAAAATAATTTGTTACAGGAAATGATTGGAGAGGATCGTAGTGACATAAATAATTCCCTGGAAGATACAATATGATAAAATAATTTTATTATTCTAGCATACAGGTCTATAGAGATGCAAAAGCATCTGTACATAAAGCTAGATATTAGATAAATATCTTAATTTACAAAATATTTAAAATATATATAATACAAAATGCATAAATAGTTTAATAGTTAGAGAAAATGTTAATACTGTACAAATTTCTTGTACTGTTACAATGACAGATTCTTAATCCAATTTTTTATCTTATATCTTAGCGTTTTTTTACTACAATTTAATATCTTAAAATTATTAGGTAATAAGTTAAAATATTTTATTGCCACATATTGAGCGTTCTTAATTTAACGGAATAATAAAAATTTTTTTCCATACCTGAGGGAAAATACCGGTATCTAACGATTTATTAAAGAGATTAGTGAAAAAAATGGTGATTTGAGGAATGTGATTCTTCAGCCAGCGAAGGTCCAATCCATCCGGACTCTTGCCTTTGGATTTGCTAACTCACACAACCTAAGTATCAGCACACCAAATAGGCCTTCACTTTATACAAACACTAGTAACTAATACAGCGGATACCTCACAAATAGCCAAAATACTCCTAAATATACCAATACTCATAAAGTATGCGCTAAATAGTTGCGCTAGACAACAGCACAACCCAACCTAACACTTTCGTCAAAGTCTTTCCGAATTTTAATCACTGAAAACTTTATATAATGAGACTTCAACCAGTACGTTTTATAAATCAATTTGAAGCCCAAGATTTCTGAGTCAAGAAAGTTCCAAAAACTAGACAAATACTTAGTACCTAACTACAGAAAAATGCACAAACAATGTAGATTAGATTTCTAGTTTGAGACGTTTAATGATGTCAGCGATTCTTTTTAAGTATTTTTATCATTAAGAAGTTGACACATGTTACTGGGCAGCTGCGATGTATTTCTCTGTTGAGTTAACCCTGGGCAGGTTGTGAGGTGTTTAATTGAGGCAATATCATTACATCCTGGACAAATAGCGGGGTTAGATTTGTTCATTAAGTGACCATGTGAGAACCGAGTGTGTCCTATTCTTAGTCTGGAGCTTATACATTGGTCATATCTTAGAGTGAATTGCGGGGTGGGGGGTCCCAAATATTACTTCTGATTTCGTGAAGGTGAGTATGTTTTTCGGAGGTCCACATTCGGTTCCATTTGGCACTGATGTATCTTTTAATTTTTTTTTTTGTAATCTTTTATGGGTATAGGTAAGTTAGTTAGGTCAGTTCCGTCTATCATTGCAAGTTTTGCTTGTTCATCCGCCAGCTCATTTCCTGTAATTCCAACATGTGTTGGAACCCACGCTACTACAATCTCGCTTTGTTCTGATAGTTTTAAAAGTTTCTGCTGGCAATCCTGTACTTCTTTTACGTCGCTATAGGGGTTCATCAGAGCATGTATTGATGACAACGAATCAGTGCATATAACTGCTCTTTCAAATCGGTTAGTTAAGATGACATCCAGACATATTGAGATGGCTGTTATTTCGCATGAGAACACTGAAAATTCTGCCGGGAGTTTGAATTTTAAAATTGTTTCGTTATAGCAGACTGAACATCCCCGGAGGTTATTAAGCGCAGCGCCGTCAGTGAAGAGCTTCGTGTGAGACGTATATTTGTTGATCATTTCGAGAAAAAGTTACTTGTATATTATTGCAGAGGTGTCGTTTTTATCTCTGGTTTCTGTCTTAATCGTAAGGTCAAAATTGTTTGGTCTTGGAGTCCATGGGAGGACAGGGTTAAAGGCGGGAGCTTGTCAAATGATGGGTTCAAGTTCAGAGTTTCTGAAATAGGAGTTTATCAGTGAGGTGTATGATTGACAATAGATAATTTACGACATACTTTTATATTTAAATAATCAACACAAGTAAATTTATTATCGAGTAACAGATATAAAATATATATAAAATTAACTTTAACGATTATATTATTATTTTTTTTTTTTTTTTTTTTTTTTTTTTCATTAATAATAAGTAATAACATGTAATTAAAGATGTGTAAAAAATAAATCAGCTATTGATTAATATTTGTTTAAATGCACGCTTGTCGCACATTACATTTATAAAATTATAAATTTCTGATTAGTAACATTAATGTTAATATTAATATTGGTATAAATTAATCTTCGTCTTTGAAGCGACGGTAAATTGATTGGACATAGGTAAAAACACATTTCCAATCTGGTTTGCGCATCACAACCATGTCTTCAACGTCCAAAAGAGGTACTATTCCTGCTATTTCTCTATAAATAAATAAATTAATTATTGATAATTAATTTAGAAGACATTTTATGGTATAAAAATATTTTTTATTTAAATTAATTATACTAAAAAAATTTTAAAAGAAAAATTTCAATTAAATTATTACACTGAAATCAACTGATTAAAAATTGTTTTATAATTTTTGCAATTAAATAATTGTAAAAAAAAAGTTCTACCTCTAAAAATTAAGAAACATTATTAGCGGAAATTTTATGTAAATTAATTTAGCAGATATTTAATAATTTTTTAACAAATAAATTAAATGTGGCAAAATTAAATGAGAAAAAAAATTGATATTTAAAAATTATGAATGCAATTTTAAAAAATTTCTTATAACATTTAAAATTTTTAGAAATTTTTTTTTTTTTAAATTTCACTTAAAAAATTAAAAAAAAAATTGTCACACGTAAAAAACTTGAAAAATTGTAAGTATAATTTTTTTTAAATATCTTTTTAGTTGTAATTTAATTAATAAAAAAAAAATCAAAAATTTTTAGACGTCTGCTAACTTCAGTGTCATAATAAATTTAATTAAAGACTTAAAAATACTTACTCAGCTTTTTCAAACGCCAGAGTAAAATTTTTCCTTCGATTTTCCGGCTTGAGTTTGTCATAATCAAAAGCTTCTGGCTTGAAATGATGAAGCAGAGCACAAAAAGCCAGACCGTTGTTCCAACTGGTTGAAAAATTGTCTATCTGAACATTCTGAAGTAAAAATTGAACAATCATTTTTTTCCCGCCATTTTTTAAATTTATTTTTCAAAAAATAACAAGTGCTGCCACTTTAAAAAAACTAAAATAAACATAACACTGAAGTTAGCGGTCAGCTGTCAATTTAAAAAATAATTTTAACAAATTAATTACAATAAAAAAATACTTATAAAAATTTGCACTTGTAATTTTTATTAATTTTTACATGTGAAACTTTTTAATAAATTTTTTTTTTTTAATAATTTAATTGTTATAAATTTCTAAAAAAATTTTTAATGTCTGTCAACTTCAATGTTATAAATAAAAAATACACACCTCATACTCTTTAGTCTTCGCCCGGCACCAAGACAGTAATCGCTCCTTGATCTGGACCGCATTATTCTGAACGACCGGGTCAGTAAACTTAAATGTAAATTCTTTGGGCGTTCCTGGTGTCCTTGGTGTACTGAAACGACAAAAAAAATGATTAAATATCAATCAATAAATAAAAAATCGTAAAAAAGACTAACCTCGGAGTACTGGAGCTATTTTGACGATCAAGTTCACGGAACTTAGCAAACGGTGACATTGGTTTCTTATTAACTGAAAAAACATGCAAGACAAATTAATTTATTTTGCTGGTTATTAACCACTGCTCCATGCTGCTCGAAATTGAATCTAAAGCGACTAGATTCAATCTATAGAATTAATTATCGAACCCGGTGTTTTAAATTATTTAATTAATAAGCCGAACAAAAATGAAAAATAAATTGCAATCTATTTGTCTATTTGTCTAAGAAATCATAATACTGAAGTTAGCAGTCAGCAGGTAATTTAAAAAGTTTTTTTAATAAATTAATTTCAAAAAAAAATTTTTCACTTGTAATTTTTATTAATTTTTATATGTGAAATTTTTTAATTAATTTTTTTTTAATAATTTAATTGCTGTAAATATCTAAAAAAAATTTTAGATCTGTCAACTTCAGTGTCATAAGAAATCTACGATCTCACCATGACCCAAGCGTTGATCAGAAGTCTTTAAGTGCTTGGTAATTAAAAACATTGCCTAAAATATTTAAGTAAGTAAATAAATAATTAATAATTAGCTTAAAAAAAATTCTAATTAAATAGAATTATTTATTAATCTTTATTTTACAACAGGGACAAAAAATAAATAATAACTTGATTAATCAAAATAATATTAATTAATAATTAATATAAACTTTGAAAAAATAATAAAAGTTTATATATTTATAATCAATGGCGATTATCACGCGTCGTTTCTTCAAAGAGACTGTCGAATGCCTTGTCAACATCAGTTGCATCGTCATAAATATGCGGCATGGTATGACTGCGTGCCAAAGCGAGGTTATTTTTTCTCGGCGAAAAAGATCTCCGCTTGCCACTCCCCGAGTCTCTTTTATTCTGGCCCTCAGACTTGTAGAAGTACCGCTGGACCTTTTCTTCCATCTTCTTCATGTTCCGATCAGCTGACTCGCCGTGGAAGTTCTTGGAACTGACGCGCGGTGGCTTGTGAGTCGGAACAGCAGGTGGCGGCACCTGGAGGTGGTTCTTGGAGAGCGCCAGCTGGTGCCAGGACTCGGATTTAGAGAGAACGATCGATCTGTGCGGACGAGTGGCGCAGTTTACCAGATATTCATCGCTGGAGTCCACGGGGCTTGAATATTTTACTGGTAAAGATGGTACGTAAGGATTTACGGTGAGTTTCGGACTTTGAGGCATTGTTTTTGATGGACTCATGATGTTTATTTTAGGTGGAACGTAGATGGGACGAATCACTAGAGGTTCTGGGCGCCGGGTTGATTTTTCTTCGAAGATATTAATTTTTTCCAAGGTGTTGCGGCTTTCTATTAGTGGTTCTATTGAATCACGCCCGTTTTGGGCCGGTTCTTCATTTATTGGTGATGAATTTTCGGTGTAATTTATTAATGAGTACCTTGGATTTTGATTTAGAAGCTGGTTTTGAATTTTAGGTTGGAATTGAACCGGAATTTGAGGTTGAAACTGAGCTGGAATTTGAGGTTGGAACTGAGTCGGATTTTGAGGTTGGAACTGTCCAGTTCCAACCTGGGGAGCTTGAATAGGTTTAATCAAAGACTCAGGCTCACATTGCAACCTTCTAATCAAGCTCTGCTGAAGTAAATTATGCCTCTGAACATCATCACTTAAAACCGGTAGCCCGGAACCGTCTTGAAAAGCAGATGGCGACACTGACATTGGAGAATTTTCCACCGTAGCAATAGCGCTTGTGTAACGCGTGACAATTCTATCATCAGAAATATCCTGATTAGCGATATTCTCGTCGTCCAAGAACGAATGTTCCGACTCGTCATCAACAAACCGATTACTGTAATTGGCATTGATCGGATTATCCACCAAAAAATCAATATCTCGCGAAGTTGGCACTGGCTTAGGCGGTACATATATAGGATTTTCATTCTCGTAAAAAGTTCTTGGCACAGATTGGTACTGAAGATTGTGTTGAAACTGACGGGGACAATTTTGTCGTATCAATGACTCACGCCGATCATTTTCAACATCATTCAATTCGATTGGATAATTTGTCTGCACTGCAACACTCTGCTTTTGGATGTCTTGACCCTGTATCTTTTCATCATCATCATCATTAATCATATTATTATTAATATTAATATTAATTAAATGATTATTGATATTCCCGTTAGAATCGTAAACGACAGAGTGCCTCTTAACGTTATCGTAAGACGAATTACGAAATCCATTGTTACGTATTTGATTTTGGCAGTGATTCAAAGCAGTGTCTTTGATTATTTTTTCAGGTTTCACATTTACTTTGGTATTTGCTGCTGATTTAACCCTCGGTAACGGATCACCCTGCGTATCTTGCTGATCAAACATCTTCAATTTGGCTCGAAGCATTCCACTAGAGGCGCAAGCCGGTAAATAATAAGACGGCGTAGGTTTTTCATCATTATTACAACTATTATTAGAATTAATACCATTAATACTCTTATTATTAATTTTCTGGAACGGAGATGTCGCTGCGTGAGTAAATGACCCGTTCTTAGTTCCAAAATGGTTCTTTTGGGCAGATGGCTCCTCTGGTTTGAGTCTCAATGAACCAACAATAACATGCTTGCTCTCTTCTCGAGATATAGAACTTCTTCTGGAAAAACTGTCAACAGAAGCTGGTGGTGAAGGCTTGTCAAACGCGGTTTTTATATTTGAAAACCTACTTTTCCAGTTTTTGTCCGCAATCGAACTCGTTTGCCGGTAATTAAAACTCTTGAACGGTTGATTAAAACTATTACCATTACTGTAATTGCAAGTACTATTATTAACGTTATTAATATTATTACTATAAAAATTATTATTATTATTATTATTATTATTATTGTTGTTATTATTATCATTATTACGATTAATAAGTGCCAAAAACTTGCGGTCGTTTTCCGTTTTAGGTTCAAAAGAAGGAATCAAAACACTTCCCTGGTTCCAAGAGAGCCTGTCTCCAATGTCGATGGGCCTTCTCAATCCAGGACTGGAAGATTGAGACTTCTCCGCCTGGAGCTTCAAGTAATTAGGAATATCAATGGTATTAGCACGTTTTATCTTAAACTTCTTAGCGGTGAACTTATTACTGGCAATTTTGTTATTAATATTTAAAAAATTAACCGGCTCTTCCAACTTATCACCAACTTTATCACTTTCAGGAACAAGAGGCTCATTGTCCTTCCTGTTCTGCAACTGCTGCTGATTAATCTTGTCCTTGATGTGCTTGTCGCACATCTTTTCACTGCTCTCTCTCTCTACTTTTGCTTCTTCTTTGCCTGGTTCTATAAATTGCGGAGCAAGAGAGAGTCTCTGAGAAGTTAGAGTTACTCCGGTGCCCTTTTCTTCAAGCCAACGCCTGGCTCGGGCTAGTTCCTCGCTGCTGACACCAATTGTGTGCCTGTCCTTGCCTCTGGACCTTTTTTTGACCACTGGAGCAGGAGGAATTGGAGCAGGAGCGGCTGGTTCTTCATCGGAAGAAAGTTTGGCCAGTTTTAAATTGGACACCAGATTGGAAATCAACTGCAGGAGCCGTAGCTTGTCATTGGACTCCAGAGTGGCACTGTATCGGGTCAGAGCGTCGACGTCGACGCGCCTGAGGGTGTCCTGGAGTCTCACCAGGGCGGATTTTATGTCTGAGACCAGGAGATCTCCGAATAAATTGAAATCCATGGTGGAAGATGACGAGGCTGGTGGATCCTGGGAATCACGGAGCGGGTCTGGTGCCAGTGGCTCGTCGGCGAGACTCCGCTTGGTACTGGCCGATGTCAGCTCGAGTGCCGAGCGCAAATGCTCAACTAATACGGGCAATATATTCCTGCACTCACCGGCAACTGTTTTTCCGACTTCGTCCCTCTTTGGCTGTGTCGACAGATCTCCCGTCTCGTCTTGTGTCGTCGTTGTCGCTGTTGTTGTCCCACTGGTTGTCGTCCCAGTTCCAGTTCCAGTTATAGTGCCTGTTAAGTCCAGAGTCCGAGAAATCTCCTCATTCAGGCTCCTCATCGTCTCTGAAAGAACGTCACCAACATCAGCCCGGTGTTGTGGCTCTACGTTATTATTTTTTCATCGAGCCGACGAACCTGCTGACAATTGCTGCGAGCTGCTTTCATTTTCCGGCCCTGGAGATAATGATTTGTCTGAGGTACCTAGACTTCCGTCCGAGATCTTCTCTGCTACCTCTTCGTCAATGGATTTGTCTGAAACATTTTTTTTTTTCGTTTGCCCTCTTATCCATCTGCTAAATTTTTTTTTTTTTTTTTTTTTTAGTATTTTTTTTTTTTTTTTCGGTTTTTTGTGAGTATGGTTTATCATTATGAATATTTATATTTATATCTAAGTGATGAAATTTTAAAATTCAATTTTCGTAGACAATTTTTTGAAAAAAAAAAAATTTTGATTTTTTTTTGGTAAGTGTTAAATTAAAAAAAAAATAATTTTTTTAGTCTGTGAAAATTAAATTAAAAAAAAAAACCCTAAAATCATATAAATTATAAAATTATTATATAAAAATAGATTTAATACTCTCATTAATTTTCATATAAATTTCTAAATAAAATATAAAAAATAAAATAAGTTATTAATCAGGAAATAAAATTTATACAAAGCTAATGATGAATTATTTTTATTACAGGTATGAAAAAAAATCGGAAATGACCTCTGAATAAATTGAGCAGTGAAACTGACCTTGAATATCCGACATGACGAAGTAAATAATTACCCGAGGAAAATTGGCTGCAATAAAATATATTTTTTTTCATAATAACAATGCTACATATTTATATTTTTATTTATATCTGCGGCAGTATTAACTTTAGAGTAAGCAAAAGCGTAAAACAAATTATTTTTACAAAAGTACAAAGAGTAAGTTTTTAAATAGTATAAATAAAGTAAATATAAATTACGCGTTAGTTTTGGAAAAGCCAAAGACGCGAGGTCGTATTCTATTAATAATATTGCGCATTATATAGGAGACGCAAAAGAAGAACAAGAACCAAGACGAATCTACGAAATTAAGAAAACGAAGAAAGCATATCGTGCCCATTTTTATAAAATTAATACATTTATCCAAATGTAAATATAGTCACATTTATATATGTATGTGTAGATATTTATGTAAGTAAGTATAAATAAAAATCTAGAGAAGAAATAGACATATAAAATTAAAAATAAATAGAAATAACAGAAAGCAGTAATAGCTATAAACGCGTAACTCTTAGCGCGTCGCCTTTTACGGTCCGGCGAATAAACCACTAGATTTAGTGAGGGTAGTGGGAAGAAGCAATAACCACTTTTTAATTAGAACTTAATCCTTATTTAACAAAGCTTAGCTGCAAAAAAAATAAAAAAAAAAAAAAAAAAATAAAATAAAATAATTAGCTGTTAATTAAATAAAAAATAGATGGTTAGATTTAAATTTTATAATTTTGAATAATAAAGCAATTGTGATGAGATAGTAATTTACCAATTTGATTTTAGGATCCAAGAGGAGCAGCGCTGTTGGAAGTATCTAACCGACTGGCCAAAGTATGTCCGGATGAGAGCTACACACGCTTCCTTACACACGGTTCTTTATACTAAAACACAAAACTAAACGTATGCCATCAGAGAACAAATTTAGATTTACTAAAATAGCACCCACTGCAACAGTGTGCCGGCTTCTCTCGAGCAAGACATCAAGACGACTACACTGATACTGATACCAACAGAAGCTGTGAGCTTTTTCCTGGCCCATCATCTGGGAAATAGACCAATGACCGGCTCAACTAGAGTAATCACTTCCTTGGCTCTACCCACGTGCTGGAAAATTTGATCCAAATTTTAATCATTTTTTGCTATTTTCAGGTTGGCTTGCTTTCGTTCATTTCTTCCTCTGTTATTTATTTTTATTGTTGTAATAAATTATGATACTATTTATGCTGGAAAGTAAGAAACAAGTGGGTAAACGACCTAGAGGGCGAACTAACAAAAGAAAAATTCATAGCAATGTTAAAAGGTGACTTAAATAAGGATGTGCATATATTTAGGTGAGATTTAAAGGCTTTTTAAAAAGAATGGTTGCAATATAAGATCCCAGATTATACTCAGTGATATATGTGGTAAAAAAAAATTTTTCAGATAGTAGCTAGTATAATCCAGATTATACTGGGTGATATCTGGATTATACTCATTGTAATCTAGATTATACTAGCTACTATCTTGATTATACTCGTTATAATCTGGATTATACTCACTGTAATCTGGATTATACTAGCTACTATCTGGATTATATTAGCTAATATCTGGATTATACTAGCGCTACTATCTAAAAAAATTTTTTTTTTCACTCAGTATAATCTGGGATGATATCCAGTGTCATCTGGTTCTTTCAGTGTATAAAAGGGTATAAAAATTATTTTAAATAATTAAAATAAGTCAAAGATACAATTTTGTAAAACACACACTGTGATACCATTAAAAATTTTACTATTTATGCTGGAGAAGGTTATAGAGGTAATTCCGAAGACGTCATCACGATTGTGAAAAAATTACAACAGAATAGAGCAGACATCGATGATTAACGATGATTAGGCATACAGAGTTTACAGAGGCGAGCTACCAGGATGTTGTAAAAACAATGTTGAATAAAGATCGTGAATGCATAAAGGATATGCCTCGATAACTACATCTCCCACTAAGCGTAGCTCTCCCTTCTACTTGTTATGCCTATTGCCTTACGTTGGAGGCCACTTTCAACTGGATACCTGTTAACCTACTTGGGTCAGTCTTTGAGCCACTTTGCAAGCGGTACATTGTCATCACCTGTTACTTTACACTTTTAATATCATTTTTGACTAAGTATTTATTTTATTTTTTTTTTTTTCGTAGGTTGGGACAAAAAGATATCAATTATGTCTGAAACAATTAGGAATTTTTCTGTCAAATTAATGTGAATTATTTTTAAATATTTCTTCTCTGAAAAAGAAGAAAGGATTGTTTCAGTAGCTATTGTTAAACGTTTGTTTTAAAGTTACGTGAAAGTAATGTTGTCCGTGTCTACGTGCTTAGTGACATCAGTACATGTGTGATATTCAGACGTGAGCATGAGTTCAAGGAACCTTATATACTCATGCATTCAAATTACTGTTAATAAATTTATTGCCAGAGGAATTTATTTTTGAATTATAACCACGTGGATTGTAAGTATTTGGGTGACTAGGATAGAATTCCCGGTTTAATATAAATTAAATTATATTAAACCGGCGTTTTTATTTTTTTTTTTTTTGTTTCTTCTTTAAGTGTTTTTATATATTCTTCTGACAGTTTTTAAAAATTACATGTAAATTTTTTTTTTTAAATATAAATAAAAAATTGTCAGATGTCTGCTAATTTAAATAAAATTATAAATTAATATTAATAATAAATAATATTAAATATATTTATTTCAGTCAAAATGAAGGGATGGTTTGATGCATTCCGCAATGATGGTGGCCCAACACTATACAGTTACAGTAATCGAACTCCAGTTACCGGAGACGTGCATTTAATAACAATATTTGTTATTTTCGTAACAATATTCACAGCATTCCTTATTATCTTCCCGGGGATCCGCAAAGAAGTAAATTTTATAATACTTTTAATTTTTTTTTTTATTTTTTAAGTTATTAAATTACAACTAAAAAATATTTAAAAAAAATTGCACTTAAAGATTTTCGCATTTTTTTTAAATAATTTTTCCTATAAAAAAAAAATTCTCAAATTTTTTAAATGTCAGCTAACTTAATTTTCATAATTTTATTTTTAAATTAAATTAAAAAAATAATCTATTGAGCAAATATCAAGTAATGTATTTAGATAGATTGCAAGAAATTAATAATAAAATTTTTACAGAGAATAACAACATTTCTGACGGTAACTCTCAGCCTCTTCGTTGGAACAAGTATTCAAGGTCAGTATAAAAAGTAATAAAATAAAGAGCGTGGATTAAAATAATGATTAAAAATTTAAAAAGTAAATATTCACCTTATAAAGATAAATATTTATATTTTTATTTCGCGGATGATAATTGCGTAATAAATTATTTTTATTCAAGCCCCGTATGTTCCGTTATAGTTGCGCAATATGGCTCCACCTGGCACACGACCTCGTCCTCGATCCTCAGCAGCTACAGCGTCTTCTCCAGGTACCGGACGCCAGCCGAAATAGGAGGGTACATAGGACTCATGCATATTAATATAACTTATAGTTGTGGGTACTCGCAATTTGTTATTTAATTAATTAATTAATTAATCAGGCTGTTGACAGCCTGATTTAAAATTGATGCTTTTAATTAAAAATTAATGCCTCATTGTTTGTTTTAATTAGTGACTAATTACACGGACAGCGACGTAATCGGTGACGTCGAGTACAATGAGCGGTTTTGGTGGAGAAGTCCCACAGAGATGAGTGAGTCATTCCGCGAGGCCCTCTACCGCGGAGCGCCTTTTCCAATAATTTCGCTGGCTGAGTACTTTAGCCTTCATCAGGAAGGGTTTTCCTGGGGCGCTAAGTACCGGGAAGCTGGTCATTATGCCTCTATAATGCTGTGGTATGTCATTTTAATTAAAATGATAAGAAAATTTTGGGCATATTTATATCATAAAATGATTTTAAATTAAATTTAAAATCATTGGAAAGGTCAAGATCTGAATTTGTGCCTTTTAAATGTTTCATTTCCTTTTCTAAAATTGTTAATTTATTATGATAAGTTTTCGAAGTAGTTATAAATAGATTAGTTTTATGTCAAAAATTAATTTATATAATTAAGAGACTAAGAAAAATTTTTAACGGGTATATCTTTATCGTAAATTGGGTTTGATATTTTTTCACCGATAGTCATTTATGATTTAAATAATTGAGAGAGTAAGGAAAATTTTGTGACGAGCATATTATTATTTTTAAAGGAATTTTTATAGTTTAATTTGGTATCATCACAAAGGTCGAGATAAAAATTAGTGCCTTTTGGTTTTATATATTTTTTAGTAGTTAATTTTTTATGTCAAGTTTTTGGAGGAGTTTTTAATAGTTTGTTGGTTCTATAAATTTGTTTCGTCATATTTGTCCATTAAATTATTTTTAATTGTTCCTGTGATAGCACTATTATTTTTAAACATTATTTAAAAAGTACCCAAGCTATGTATAGTGTCATAAATATCAAAAAATCATTAAGCCAAAATTTTCTTATTGATAATCCGTAAATCTCGGAAGTCAAATAGTGACTGCAGGTTGCTAGCTAGTAGTAGTTATATGACACTGAAGTTGACAGACATTAGAAATTTTTTTAGAATTTTATAACTGAAATTATTATGAAAAAAAATTAATGATAGTGAAATTGAGAGACATCTGATAATTTTTAGAAATTTTTTAACTAATAAATTATGGGCAAGAAAAATTTATTTAAAAAATTCCATTTTTAGATGATCTAAAAAATTCTAAGTGCAATTTTTTAAAAATAATTTTCTAAACCTAGTTTATTGTTAAAAAAAAATACACATAGTAAGCTAATTTAATTATAAATAATTTAACGTTATAATAATTAATAATTTAATAATTAAAAATTTTCAGGACGTGTTTCGCAGCCTGGTCACTAATGAACCTGCTACTGGTCGTAGTCCCAAGATACGGAGCCTACAGCATGATATTCACCGGTATACTCATGCTATTTACCAATTTAATTTATTGGTCACTGCTGCCCTGTGAGCCGTTAATTGCTCACGTCGATGGCTCGGTACTTGTTTTCAGTTTTGGGTGGAATTATTGGCTTATCCTTGTCGCTGGTAATTTATTTTTATGTCTACATTATATTTATGATTTATTATTAATTTACAATACGAATTTCGTTGCTTATAAATTTATTCGTTCAAGGATCAAGCTGTCTGCTAAGTGGAATTATTATAACAATAATTGACCTGATTTTCCCTCATCAATTTTCGACGATCCTTGAAGTTGATTATGACACGCCTTATGACAGGCATGTTATTATTGAAGAAAGTTTTGATACGAGAAATATACCACAGAAATTTCCGAGAGTTAAAGAAAATCTTTACGATCAAAGAAATTCCAGGTAAATTTTAGTTTATTAATTTATTAATTTATTAATACTTACATGACTTACATTTCTTCTTTTTGTCGTCATTGTTCTGACGGAATTACCAAGTGGCGCTCTCTACTTTTCAATAAATTTGATTACTGTAAATCTTACAACTCATAACCTCACTACATTTTTATTTCTTAATTAAAAAATAATAAATTAAATTACTAATTTTAAAAAGAAGATTATAGTTATAATTTTGCCAATTTAAATATTTATAAAAAATTTAATTACATTTTTTTTAAATTAAATATTTAAATATTGGGAGATAAATAAATTTTGAGGTGAGAGAGTGATTATTAAAAATGGCGGATTAGTTGGAACTTATTTATTTACACTAGTCGCGTACTTGGATCTCCTTAACTGTTTCTTAATAATATTTAGTAATTAAAGAGATCTTACGAAATTATAACTAAGTGATTTAATTTATATTTAAAATATTTTAATTTACGATAAAAAATTTTAATATTGAAAAGTAGAGAGTACCATTAAACATCCTTGAAATTTTTCTTAACTTTGAATTAAATTGAAAAAAAAAAAATTCTTTGAGAAATTAAAATACTTCTTTTAACATTTAAAAAAAAAATAAATAAATAAATAAAGTTAAACAAGAACAAATAATTAATAATAATAATATAAAATTATTCAAGTCAATTACCATCCAAGGGAAGCGATAAAAAACTCCACGAAGGGATAGTTAACCGTGGATATATATCTCACGAGTCCTCGTCAGACTTACATCGTGATAGCGATGAATCAAACAAGGCCAACTGGTCATACCCATTTCCACCAATCTCACGGAGAATAAATTGAATGCTCAACAAAGTATTTCATAGTCAATTTTTTAGCGCAAATAAATTTAATTAGATAATTAATAATAATTATTATTATTTAAATCTAGTATTAGTACCATTAATAAAAAAAAAAAAAATTAAATCTAGCGATCATAAATTATTTATTTAATTAATTAAAAATTATTTACAAATTGACAAACTATAATTGAAATATTAAGGCCTACAGTAAGCCAGCTATTATCCAAAATTTTCAAAGTGATGGATAAAATAGGGCAATTTACGGCCTTTATTAACTTGATCGCAAGCGGACATCACGCTTTTGGTCAATGGCCGCGGCCCGCAGCTAAATACCCCAATTTTGCTGACATAACTGTGTTTCTTTTGGACGAATTTAAGGAATGACGTCATATCAGGTCGTCCAAAATGATTTATCGCTTTCAAACCGGTGAAAATACTCTTCTTTGACAGCCTTTGAAAGTGATTCTCGCATATGTACTACAGAAAAAAAAAAAAAAAAAAAAAAATTCATGTTTATTAATGAGAAGCTTTTACTTTACATTAACGATTATTATTATTATAATTATCGTCAGTATGACAATCCATATTAAGCTGTGACTTTTACTTACAAGCATAGTCGTGCGGAGATCAAATTTATGAAAGAACTGGGTTATGAAAATATGAATCTCCAAAACGTCTGTTACATCTTTGCGCTCTACGTCTCTCAGTACATCGATAAACCACTCAAAGTGCTTGTGGGAGGGACAAATCCAGAGGAAATAAACCTTAAATATAAATAAGATATATTAATATAAATTATAAAAAATAAAAGTTATTTTTAAATGAAATTATTTGATATTTAAACAAGATAATTTTTTTTTTTTTTTTTAATCAAGATAGCGCAAGACGAATTGCTTATTTTAATATTCCGATGAAGGATAACATGAGAAAGTCAATTAATCATAAAAAATTAATGGCATAATTTGTTTACAAAAAATGCTGTTCGCCCACACTCGATATGGATAAGTAAATTTTTGGTATATTGAAAATATAAAAATTGTTTGATGAAAAAAACCAAAAATTAATTTATTTTTGATTTTTTGAACTACGAAATAAATTTTAAAAAAGTATCAAAAATTGATGAACAATAGTTAAAGATAATAATGTGAATTTTGACATTAATTTAATAAATTTAAGCTATATTTTGCGACTTAAAAAATTTTTTAAATAAAATAAATTAATTGAAAATTTTTTCAAATTTTTACGAAATTATTTTTTTGGACGAAATTTTTATTTGATTTTATTGATATATTAAAAAAAAAAAAAAAAAAAATTGACTATCACAAATTTTACAAATTTAAAAAAAAATTTATGAATTAAAAAATAAAAATGAGAAAAAAGAAGAATAATTAATATTTAATATTTTGAACTGACAGTAATTTTTTTCAATTTTTTAATTAATTAGAATTTAATAAAAATTTATGTGATAGTTACTCTTATTACAGATGATTAAATATATTTAAAAATAATTTAGGGTGTCAATATTTACACCCCTGTCAATAATTGAAGCTTTTATCTTAATTATAAATATTTTAAAAATTATTAGATGTCTGTTGAATTTAGTATTATAGAAAAAAATGATATTTAATACCTTTTTACAAGCGACACCGGAGTATCTGTTGGTAGAGGTACCGAAAACAAGGTCGTTAAGCATAGAGGCGTAAGGCGTAACACCAATTCCGCCGCCTACCATAACTGCGACTTCAAATTTGTACCAGTCTTGATTGCCTCCGCCAAAGGGGCCTTCGATCCTTATCTTCGGATGCTGGTCTTCCGGATTGTAGTTACACGGGTCGAAATAGTTTCTAAGCTTCCATGTCCATGGACCCTGGGCCTTGATATGGCATGAGAGAAAGTTCTCATGTGGCGCAGAGGTCAATGTGAACGAGTGAAACTCGTTAGACCTGAAGACCGAGCACGCTAGACGTACCCACTGGCCAGATAGGTACTTTAAATTTGGCGGCCGGTAGAATTTTATTTTTATCACGTCCGAGGGCAGCAATTCTGTCTCAATAATGTCTAGCGCCATGTACTTGGTGCGCAGACTGACCACCTGGAATTATTTTTACAGTAAATTTAATTTACAATTTATTTATAATTAAAAAAAAAAATTTACTTTGTCCAGAGAGTAAATAATTGCTGGACCAACGAAGAAAATCCAGAATCTTGGAGCGCCTGTCAGTCTTGCCAATCCGTGAATCAAGCACAGCGCGTATAATAAAATATAGAGGCTGTGGGTTGACCAAAAAAATTTATAAGCCTTTTGTCTGATTATCGGATGAGCAAACACGAAGATTATCGTCATTACTACGACCAGCAGGATACCAGTGACACCTAAATTCAAAAAGCCTACAATTAGTCATCGAGAGATAAGAGTTGATGGATATTTTATCTCAACAATAGTAATTGTTTGTAATACTAATGGAATTAAGATTGCAAAGCTGGCATTGACTTGTCTAGCATTAACTATCAGCTAGGTGATTATTCAAGCAAAAAAAAATTTTTTTTGCTTAATTATATTATTAATTTTACACTGAGAAAAAAAAAATTACGTTCAGACAATAATTATTCACTTAAAAATTTTTTTAAATTTAAATTTTTTGACACAAATACTAATGAGCTTTATTTGAATAATTTTTCAGACAAAAAACAATTTTTTTTTTAATTTTTATAAAAAATTAATTTTAATTAAAAAAAATGATTCTAAATTTTTTTTTTAATTTTCACATGTGAAAGTTTGCAATTAAATTTTTTTAATAATTATTTAATTGCTATAGAATTTTTTAATGACTGTCATAAATTTTATTGTCAATAAAAAATTCTTAAAAATAGATTTCTTTACTCAAGAATTTTTTTAAATTTAATATAATAATTTTTTGACACAAATATATATTTTAATTATTTTTAGCAAAAATACTAATAGCTTCATTTGAATTAAATAAAAATTATTTTAATTAATTTTTTTTTTTTTTTTTTTTTTGATTATTTTCACACTTGAAATTATTAAAATAATAATTTAATTGTTATAAAAATTTCTAATACCTCATAAATTTAAGTGTCAATAAAAAAGTTCTTAGAAAATTTTTTTCTCAGTGCATACATAATGAATTAAATTATAATACCGGTAATTGTCTGAAAGAGCCAGAAGGAAATAGTGGGCCGAGCGTCACTAGGGAAGTTCATCTCACTCGTCAAGCAACGAAGATGTGAAATAGGCTGGGTAGACACGTGGTAGAAATTGACGATGTGTCCCACAGTATGTAGCACGGAGAAAAAGAGTGCCGTGCAGGCAGCAATTTTGTGGAACTGGATATGAGAGTCTAACGGTATGTATTGTTGGATCGAGAATTCTTTGAGCTTCGTTAGAAGATTTCGTGACATCGTTAGCAAAAGAAGACTGTAGCAAAACGACAAGGCGGCTGCTGAGCCCCGGGTTATTGCTATACCCACGCCCATAATGTGTCTGAGGTCCGTGTGCTCGGTCATAAACGAGTAATCTGTGGAAGTTTAATATCAACATATATTTTATTACTATTTATTATTATTATTATTAGCGTACTATTGGTATCACATGTGCCTAGAGTTGAGGATCTATTTAAAGACAACTTACGTATAAATCTCTCGACGAAGAGCGCGATAGTAATGACGTAAAAGATAAACAAGTAGAAAATATTTTGACGATTCTCTTCGAGGAAAGTGGACACCCCGTCCCACTGCTTTCTTATCCAGCATTTAGAGGCCTCTGAAGGCAGCTGCTCGATATGAAAACTCGTCATACGTGCTACGTTCGTCGAGGTGTCTAGAAAATTTTGTTTAGCTCCCTTGCAATCTAATCCAATTGCTACGAAATCAACCTTGTACTCGTTCATCATCAATTTGAAGTCGTTGTAATTCAGGCTCTCCTTGCTTTCCAGTCCGGCACCCTACGACACTCGATATGTATTTCATCGTCAACATTTATACAATTTTGGAAAATGATCTTTGATTTTAAAGCCTAATTTTAAATAATAATAAAGTTAGCCAAAATAATAAAAATTTTTTATTTTTTTACTTTGCTTAATTTATTAAATTATAACTAAAAATATTTTTTAAAAATTGCACTTACAATTTTTGAAGTTTTTAAAAAATAAAAAATTTTTTTGCAATAATTACTTAATAAAAAAAAAATCATAAAAATTTTTAGATGTCGGCTAAATTTATTAATAAAAATCTAATTAATTAATTTATTTAAATTATAATTAATAATAATTAATAATTTAAATAAAAATTTACGGTATTTAATATTAATGAATTGAAATAAAGAAAAGGAATTTAATTTTCTCGAGTATTGATAAAAATTAAAATAAATCAATTACTTGAAACATTCCGTCAATCAATTCAGTGACATGATCATCAGACAAACTAGTAGTCCGTGCAATTTCAACTAATGATCTCAACATTTCAGACAGCTCTTCTTTGTCAATCACTCCGTCACTGTCTTTGTCACACATTTCAAAAATAATCCGCAGTTTATCTTCGGTTTTGCCACGTGAAAATAGGAGTACAGTATCCAGAAATTCCTAAAATAATAATGTGAAGTATAAATAAATAAAATTTTGATTTATTAAATAATGACTTTTGTTAAATTGCACTGTACTTTCTTAAATATTGAAATTTTTTAAGAAATAAGCTCATCCTGAAATTACAATCATCAAGAGCTTTCATTTGAGTACCCACATGCATTTTTCATATATTTTTCATATATACATATATATAATATATATAAATATATGAAAAATTGATGTGGGTACTCAAATGAAAGGTCTTGAGGAGTGTAACATCGGGATGAGCTTATATTTTTAAAAATGTCAATATTTCACAAAATGCAAAGTAATTTCTTAATTATGTATCTAGTTTTTAATTTAAAACTCTAAAAAAAGCATTAAATTTACAAATAATAAATTTCAAAAGTTAAAAACAGGGCAACGTCCTGATCTCTAAACCTCTTTAAATATTTACCTCGCTTTCACATCAATCTGTTAATAAAAAAAGTAAATATAAATACCTGAAAAGAAATCCGTCCGTCCTTATCTTTGTCGACGATATTAAACATTTTTTTAACAAACACCGCATCGGGTCGCATCCCAAGAGCGCTTGCAAATTCGCTTTTTGACAACGAAGTTCTCATCACAGTGACAACTTCACCGTCATCAGTATCCTGGCTCCTACGACGGCGCTTTTCTCCAGGCCTCAACCCGAAAGTAAGAGCATAAGCTTCCCGGAAAAACTGCTCGAGTTTCTTCTGGCGTCGCTCCTTGGTCTCGGCCTTGGCGAGCATTATGTCGCGGTTGGTGTGGACAATGGTAAGATGTTTCTTATGGATACCAAGTAGCGCCTCAAGTTTAGATATAAACTTTCCACGATCGTTGAGAGAATCTAGTTCAAGGACAAGGTCGTAGTCTCGAGGAATACGCAACAGCACCAAAGCCTTTCCGTTACCGCTCTCACATTCCTAGATGTGACGAAAACTACTCATGAGTCATTATTTAATATTTTACTTATTAATCTTAAAAATATTTTAATTTATTCATTCAAATTTAAACCAGTATCATCTTCATATTTTAAGGTAGTTTGCTAGCCAAATGACTTAAACTTGACCCCATATTTTTTATATTTATTTGAAAGATTATGATTTATGATTAAATACATCTGTAGAAAAAAAAATCAGATTTTTTTACCATATTATTTAAAACACAGAAAGAAAAAAAGTCTTGAGTCAAGTGTAAATTTTCTGAAATCAAGAAAATCTTAAAAAAAATTTTTTTGAAGCCAAAAAAAATTTCTTCTTGCTCCAAAATAACTTCAGTCTTCCTTATAATTTTCTTGGCTCAAGAAATTTTTTTTTTCTGTGAAAATATAATTAATTAATTAATGCGACTACCAAATTACCTTAATATTATACCATAAAAATTTATTTAACTACCTGAGACTCCTCCACGGCAACGACATTGACCCCGCTGAAATCAAACGTCCTCAGATTGTCACCTTTGCGGTCCTCAATATACAGCGCCGCTTCAGGACCGAATTTAACTTTAACAAGCCGCTTGTGATTCGCATGCAGCCATTCTCTGACAATCATTTTATCAATGCGTCCATTACCATTTAAGGAAGCAACAATGCACCCTGTGCGACCACTGCGTCGCTTGATCGACTCCTGGACTATCTTCAGTCTTCGCCGTCGCCGATTCTGGAGTTTTACCACGCCGTACCCGGCCCCGGCGCAGAGAATCGGGATGAATGCTATGAACACGCAGACGTAGATGTACACCAACTCGCTTCCTATGAAGTAATCGTATCTTTGAAGCGGAACACAAGAGTCCAGCATCGAGCCCTTCAATTGCTCCGGTTGAGGGCAAGGATCTTCCTCCGTCCAAACAAACACGTTACGCTGGATTGCTGATGGGTCTATTGTTGTGGTGTTTGCTATCACGTCCCAGAGAGTTACTCGACGGATTTCTTCTATTTCGCTCATTGTGAATACTCTAATTAAAAAAAAAAAATTATTGGTAAATTTTATGTAATTTTTTGAATAATAATAAATATTTTTGAAAAAATATTTATTATTATTTTTTTTTTAAAGATTTTTAATTTTTTTTTAAGAAAAAAAAAATATTAAAAAAAAATTTTAAACTTGTTCTGAGAAAAAAAAAATTTACATTAATTAATAATTTATCTTTAAGCAGAGAAGAATTTATAATAAAAAATTATAAGAAATTTTTTTTTTTATAAAATTTAATTTTATATAAAAAAAATTTTGATTAATTTAGTAAATATTACAAAAAAATTAGAGACCGGATTTTTTTGATAAATTTTTCTCACCAGCTTTAAAAAGACAATTTTAAGAAAAATTCATTGAAATTTATAAATAAATTTACAAAATAATTAAATTACAAAAAATAAATATTTAAAAAAAATTTTTAACCGTAAATGATTCAGAACTTTCCGGTAAATAAAAATACCCGGTAAGATTAATCAGCGTTAAGTCGCCTGATGAATGAAGCTAACAACGTAACACAATAAATTTGTTCCAGACGACCTTCTCAACTTACCCAGAGTCTTGGTTCTCGAACCAAAAACGATCCGAGTCACGTAGGCGTATAAATTGCTCTTTAATAACCGTAGAAAATAGCTCCCCAGGCCCGTCAATGGACTCTAGCATCCCGCCGACGTAGATGTCAATGTTGTTGAGGTTATTGCCGTGAATTTCAATTAATTCTCGCAACAAATCCGGGCGTTTGGCAAATAACTCGGGGTTTATATCATTCCAGGTAGTCTTTCTAGGTAAATTGAAGTAAGTACGTGCCGTATTGTAATCAGGTAGCCCGTTGTCACGTCCACGCATGATATTGAGCGCTCCAAGGTCGCGCCGTGAAAATTCCATGGGGCCAAATAAATTATTTCTGATATCATCACTCAGTAAATTGTCTTCTCGTTCGGCTAATTGGGATGCCATACCCATTATTAGTTCTTCTATTGTATTATTGGAAACAACTTCCTGTATTAACATTGAATTATTATAAATTATCAATCATTGGTTATTATTTATTTATTGGTATAAGTATTAGTAATAACAATAACTAATAAATAATTACTGATTATAAATAATAAAAACTAGCTACCTGCAGTCAATCACAATGAAAGAAATGCTTCTAAAAATTTTCACTGGTAATTTTTTTTTTTATAATAATCTCAAGGATAAAAAAATTATAAAACAATTTTTAATGTCATAATTTAATTATTATTGGTCATTACTAGCAACCTGCAGTCACTAGGTATAGAAAATTATTTTTAAAAAATTGCACTTAGAATTTTTTAGATCACCTAAAGATGGAATTTTTTAAATAAATTTTTCTTGCCATAATTTATTAGTTAAAAAATTTCTAAAAATTATCAGATGTCTCTCAATTTCACTATCATTAATTTTTTTCATAATAATTTCAGTTATAAAATTCTAAAAAAATTTTTAATGTCTGTCAACTTCAGTGTCATATAACTACTACTAGCTAGCAACCTGCAGTCACTATTTGACTTCCGAGATTTACGGATTATCAATAAGAAAATTTTGGCTTAATGATTTTTTGATATTTATGATACTATACATAGCTTGGGTACTTTTTAAATAAAGTTTAAAAATAATAGTGCTATCACAGGATCAATTAAAAATAATTTAATGGACAAATGTGACGAAACAAATTTATAGAACCAACAAACTATTAAAAACTCCTCCAAAAACTTGACATAAAAAATTAACTACTAAAAAATATATAAAACCAAAAGGCACTAATTTTTATCTCGACCTTTGTGATGATACCAAATTAAACTATAAAAATTCCTTTAAAAATAATAATATGCTCGTCACAAAATTTTCCTTACTCTCTCAATTATTTAAATCATAAATGACTATCGGTGAAAAAATATCAAACCCAATTTACGATAAAGATATACCCGTTAAAAATTTTTCTTAGTCTCTTAATTATATAAATTAATTTTTGACATAAAACTAATCTATTTATAACTACTTCGAAAACTTATCATAATAAATTAACAATTTTAAAAGAGAAAATGAAACATTTAAAAGACACAAATTCAGATCTTGACCTTTCCAATGATCCAGAATTGAATTTAAAAAAATCATTTTATGATATAAATACGCCCAAGAAAAAATTTCCCTTATTTCCTTAATTATATAGATAATTATACTCACATTAGAATCCCACCAAGTACTGCACAATCTTATTGCCGGTTTCCCTGTACGGGTCATTAGAAAGTTACACTTATCATCACGTCGATAAATACCAGGTGGTATGAGGGTATGTCCAAAACGAAATGCCGCGCTCTGGAACATGTGACTGATACCAGGATGTATGTCTGGCTTGTAGCCCTGGTAATCCGGCAATTTTTCTCCCAACAGTGCTGGCAAGTACTCGTACATAATAATGTTCTAACATAAATAAATAAATAAATAAATAATTTAATGGGCATTAAAAAAACATGAGCGAGCGCGAGACAGAAAACATTAAGCAATAATGATCTAGTTCCAGTCTACTAACTCAGTAGTGTGCGATTGAGTTATTAAGTACCTGGATTGTTCCTACAACTATTCGACGTGTGCGTTGGAAAATATCTTCGTCAGACATAAATGGATTTTCCCGCTGGACACGACCGGCAATGACATTGTGCCACCGGTAGAAAATTATTCCGAAGGTTAACAAGGCTGGATGTTGATTTGTTCGCGGATCTCCTAGTACTTGAAAAAAGTTTTCACTTTATTAATCTGACTATTTATTATTTATTATTTTTATTCTTCATTTATTTATTTATTTATTTATTAATTGCATTAATTTTATTTAATACTCACAATAAAGACGTTCTGGATTTAGCATCCTCATTACACCTGGTGCCGCATTGTTGAACAATGGCGCTCGCATCGTATTTCGAACTGGGAACTGTCCCATTGGTTCCGTTACGAAACTTCCGTTTTTAAAGGTTCGCATTGTGTTCGCCCAGGCTTCACTGCTGGAGTAAACAAAGCTGCCATCTATCCACGATGTCACTTTGTTAATCTAGAATCAAAAAAAGGTTCCAGGAACTTACAAATTGGATGAAACTTTCTAGGAGATTGTTTTATTTAATTACTCGGCTTCTAAATTTCGTAAGTTAATTATTTTTTTCTTTTTTTAATTAAAGGTGAAGTAATACAATAATAAAAAATGATACTGAAGTTAGTTGTCATTTTTTTTTTCATCAAAAAAATTATTTAAAAAATTTCCACTTGTAATTTTTTTTTTATTTTCACATTTACAATTTTTTTTATGATTATTTAATTGCTATAAAATTATTAAAAAAATTTATTTCAGTTAAGTTCAGTGTCTTAATTTTGTGATAATGAAATCAGTTGATCTGTCAATTTTTTTTTTTTTAATTAATTAAATTAAAATCAGCTGATAGTAAAAAAATGTTAGGTTATTTTTTTTTAATTAATTCAAAATTAACAAAATAAAATTTTTAGCTGATATTAAATAAATTTTAGGTTATTTTCTTTAATTAATTTAAAATTAACAAAATTGCACCTATAGTTTTTTAATTTTTACACGTGAAATTTTTTAATTAAATTTTTTTACAATAATTTAGCAGTTATAAAATAATAAAAAAATTTGTAATGTCAGTTAACTTCAGTGTCATTGATAAAAATGATACTGAAGTTAGCTGACAGCTGTCAATTTTTATAAAAAATCAATTACAATAAAAAAATTTTCATTAATGATTTTTTTTTTTTAATTTGACATGTGGAATATTTTAATAATTTTTTTTTTACAATAATTTAATTTTTATAAAATTATAAAAAAATTTCTAATGTCAATAAACTTCAATATATTAATTAAAATAAATTTTACAGATACTGTTGGCGCAAAAAAAAATATTTTTTATCAATAATCTGCAAAAGTAAATAATAACTTACCTGCTCGCGAGGACTATTGGGACTGTGTCCAGTTTTGCGATCGTAATCAGCCCGCAGAAACGGAATATATTTATTGCCCTGGCAATCTTTATCAAAAATAAAATCGCATTTTTCAACTTCTATCCGATGGAATTCAATAGGGCACCCGCTTTCGCTCGCCATTATAATTTCAGCTGTAACCAATTGACCTAAACAAAAAGTAAGTTTGCACAACATTTTTTCTAACTAACAACTATTTATTACATTGCAATAACAGCTGGAAAAAAAAAAAAAAACTATTATTATCTTACCGAAGAATGCAAATAGAGCAGTTTTATTTTTAATTGACGCAATACCATCATCGCCTTTCATAAATAAGTCGCTCAGCTTTCTCGGCGATGCTCTGTCCTGGCCTGCCATCATATAGACTCCGTCTGCGTACGCCGAGGGCCCTTTCCTGATCAATCTACTGTCTGGAAGGTTTTGAATTAAATAATAAGTCGAAGAATGACAAACATAATCTTAACTTTGTTCACTTTGTTATTGTTATTACCAACTGATCCCCAGTCTGGGTGCGCAATGTTATTGTACCATCCATCATATCTTTGCTTCTCGACGTATCTTCCTCCATCTGAAACACGACCACGTAATACCATTGAAACAATGAAATTATAAATAAAAATAGATAAATAAATAAAAGTAATTTAGTAAAGTACGGTCGCTGCACTCGAAGATTTATGGAAGATAAGTACAGTCTGTTACTTTTTTACCTTTGTTTAATACTCTCATGCTTAACTTGGGAAGAAACGTTTATTATTTATATTTAGATTTTTTTAGCCTTGGGACAAATCCAAATTTATTATATAAAACATCAAATGTCCTCAATTTTTAGATCAAAAAAGTAAGCATTTTTTTATTTATTTTTTATTCTAATTTTATTTATTATTAATAAATTAAATTTAGCACTTGATCATTTTTTAATTTTTTTTTTTGTCATAATTTATTTGTTAAAAAATTTTTGATATTATTAAATAAGTGTTCAATTTATTTTTACATAAATATAACATTGATTTAGCAGTCACTTGACCTTTTTCTGATTTTTTTAACAAACAATTTTGTTAAAAAAAAAATTTTTTTTTAATTTTTTAAAATTCCTTCCTGTCAATTTTTTATCAATTTTTTTTTTTGTCATAATTTATTTTTTAAAAAATTATATTTTTATAAAATATGTGCTAAATTAATTTTTGTATAAAAATGACATTAAACTTAGCAGTCACTTGATTTTTTTTAACAAATTTATTCCAAAAAATTATTTAAAAAAAAATTAATTTTTTGAAAATTTCTACAAGTCAATTTTTCATTGATTTTTTTTTTTTACCACAATTTATTAAAAAAAAAATTATTAAATATCTGCTAAATTAATAATAATAATAGGATTGCAAAAAATGTAAGTAAAAATTTTTTTTTCAACAGAAATAAAATTTTTTTAATTAAATAAAAAAATTTTTTGCAATCCTAAATAATAATAAATATAATATTATTATTTAACAGAATGGATAACATAAAAAAAAACTATTCTCGCTTTCACTTTTCACTTAATTATTTAAAACTAAAACAATGATCAGAAGAATAATAAAAAACTGAACCAACTCACCAGAGCCGATGCACAAAATCAATAAAAGATTAACGAGGTAAGTTCGATAATATCCATTAGATAACATGGTTACTTGTAACAGATTCTAATAAAAATATTTTTGAATTTTCAAGCACAAGCACTTGGACATTTTATTCGGTAAAATCTTCCGAAAAGCGAGTAATATTATTTTAAAAAACTATCACAAGATAATATTGAAAGGAAATCTATTGGTATGTGATGAACGTCTGTGACCACGATGAGAGTCTTCAGAAGAAGTCTCAGTTTGTTCGAACGGAGTCCCCACCGGGGATCACGGATTTGAGGAGTGCTGAGTATGGGAGTAAAAAACACATGGAAAGGTACGTGTAATGTAAGTAAGGTGTCTATAGAAGCTAGTGTCTTGTAGTAAGTATCTGGTTGTAGTTAGACGAGGATATACCTCTATCTGCAGAGACGAGACGAGATACAGTGAGGAGCCTACACCAAGAGCCAACCTGTCGGTGAAAGTCGTCGGCCTATTTTGTCTTTGCCTTCTACACTAACAAATGGAACCAACACTGACATACTTATACCCACACACTGTGGTTTTTATTAAATTCATGGCTTTGTTTAATAAAAACGTGGACGTCACCTGGACGATCGCTAAACTCCCACTTTTAGACGTGCTGTGAGTAGCATCTTCTGCATACTTACCTTTACGAGTCTCTTCAGACATTCTTTTTCTTCAATTGGATCTGCTCATCTTCTTCCACCGATTGGCTTTAATTTTTTTTTTTTCAGTGATAAAAAAATTAAAAAAAAAAAATTTAATTTTAAATCTGCAGACTAATTTTGGTTGTAAAAAATTAATTAGTACCAGAAAAAAATTTTTTTATTTCATTTTTATTGTTGAACTTGAAAATAATTTTTTTTTTTTTTTTTTTTTTTTTAATTTTTTTAACTATCGACGTTTTTAAAGATATAAGTTCACCGCGATGTTACACTCATCAAGAGCTTTCATTTGAGTACCCACATGCATTTTTATATATTTTTCATATATACATATATATAATATATATAAATATATAAAATATATGAAAAATTGATGTGGGTACTCAAATGAAAGGTCTCGATGAGTGTAATATCAGGATGAGCTTATATCTTTAAAAATGTCAACAGTTCTCAAGATACAAGATAATTAATGAACAGGTAACATAGTCTTATAATTATCTACTTTTTTTTTTCTTTTTTAAGTAATTAAAATAAATTAATAGAAAATAATTTTTTCGGGAACTGCTACGAAGTGTAGCAGTTCCAAAAATGAAATTAAATCACCAGCAATAAATTAAATAAAATAAAAAAAAGAAGTTTTAAATTAGCGCAAAGGAGATCAAGGACATGGTTTATTGGTTGCAAGGTCCTGGGTACTGACGATTCCGGCCCAATTCCCCAGTGGTACGTGCAGTGAAAAATAATGAAGATTTAAATCTCTCTTACATACATATGTATTAAAGATGATCGAGTTTGTTGCGTAAAATATTTATACAGATAAATATTTAAATGAAAAATCATCCGGACATATATCATCATCTGACGCAACTCCATTTTCATTTAAATCAATTACATTTGTAACTTATAACTAGAGATACGTATTTAAAATTAATACATTTATTTACAATATAACATTAATATTATTTAAATTAATTTCCATTTTCTTTGTTTAAATAAAATAATAAATAATAAAATTAATAAATATCTTCCAGGAAAACAATCAATGGGATCTACTGCAAGGTCACCCGATCGAGTGACCTTGGTTTTTTTTTTTTTTTTTTTTTTTTTTTAATATTAAAAACAAGTAATTGATGTGCGTGCTGGCTTAAAATTTTATAAATGCTGGCAAAATAAAAAATTTGATTGTTATTTTTACTAACAATTATTTCTAGATAAATTGAGATGTTTGAATAATAACGGAGTAAAAAAGAAAGGATACATAAATATATAATAATAAAATTAATTAAATGGATGTCAAGGGTGTTAAAATGATAGATTATGATTTCGATGAGCCAGGATAGTAATAAACGAGGGCAGACGCAGGAAGTTGCCAGTGTGCTGCGTGGAGTTCTATTATTTGCAATAGGATCTTACGAATTGCTGGTTGCGTTGAATTGTCAATAAGAAAGCTATCACGTACAGTCGCTAGTAATTGTTCTAATTGCATTGGCAGTTCTACGTCCAGATCTTTACCGATGCATGTTAAAATGTAAAACAGACACTCCATCTGTAAGTTTATAATTTAATTTTAATTTAATAAATTAATTCAATTAATTTATTATTAATCATTTTTTTGTTAATTTATTCCATTTTTACTTACTTCAGGTAATGATGTGATAAAAGAAGCCCGCAGACAATCGAGACAACACTTCCAAAGAAGAGTTAGCAAAACTCTGCCGGGTGGAACACCCTCTTGCTGTGTTTTTAATTGAAGTTGTCTTCGTTTTAACTAAAGTACAATTTTAAATTAATTATTATTAATGATTTTTTTATATTTATGACACTATACATCGTAAGGGTATTTCTTTTTTAATTTTACATGAGGAATTTTATTTAATTTTTATGATTTTGAAATTATCAGACACTTGAAAATTTTTTGAACAATAAACTAGGTCTAGAAAATTATTCTTAAAAAATTGCACTTAAAATTTTTCAGATCACCTAAAGATGAAATTTTTTAAATAAATTTTTCTTGCCATAATTTATTAGTTAAAAAATTATCAGATGTCTCTCTACTATCGTAAATTTTTTTATAATAATTTCAGTTTTAAATTAAAATTAAAAAAACCCATTTTATCATATAAATACTACACAAAATTTTCTTATATAGAAGTGAAGAAATATTACTACAGAAAACTTACCTGGCAGTACATTTCATTGAGGAATGTCATAAAAGCCGAAAACCGATGACAAATAGAAAGATCGTGCAACGACCGCGCATGATCTTGGTACAATTGTTGGCAGGTGTTCAACAAAGATTCAAGGAACGTTTCTTTGACTTCTTTCTCAACAATTTTAATGCAAATTTTAGCAGCAGGTTCCGCGTGTTTCCGCTGTTCGACGACTCTTCCCAACAGATGACGGACTAACTCCATCAAGGAGCGTGAATTCAATACATTTGGATCTGTAATTTGATTTAAATGAGACAACTGTGCAAAGTATTTTTTTACAATAATTTATTTGTTAAAAAAATAATTAAATATCTTGAAAATTAATTCTAATTTCAACTTAATTTTTTTCAGGGTGTAAATAAATATTAAAAACAAAATAAATACCTTCGATTGCTTTAATAAGTACATCTTGTATCGCCGCAGGAAATTTACCTAAGGCCGCAATATCGGATATGCTATTAGCCTTATGAGCGAGAACATCGCTATTAAAACTCTTGGATCGCTTCAGCCCGTAAGAAGAAACGAAAGACAATGACTTAGTCAGTTTTCCAGGTTTCACACTTGGATTTATTTTGGGCTCGACGTTGAAGTGAACCCGACTGACATTTGCCTGGGGCGTTATTAAAAATCAACGATGATGATTAATGATAAATCAAGAATGAATAATGCCTATTAAATTAATTATCAATCACCGATCAATGTCTCAATTAACTCACATGCAAGATGTTGCCGCTAGAAGCTGATGTATTAAGTGCGTGGGAGTGCCGCGAAGCGCCGTGGTAATTAACGACGCTATGGCTGGGGTGATAAGAAAATTGTTGAGGCTGGTGTGGATGTTGATGCTGATGTTGATGTTGGTGTTGATGCTGTTGAGCGTACAAATAACGTTGTATGTTCCCGCTTGATTTACTGTGCTGCAGATAGTAAGATCTGTTATCGTTTGTCATCGGTTTATTGTTCGCTATGTTGTGATGATGCCCCTCGTTATGCTTCATTGTAAACTCTTTCGCGTGTACGTTTAATTGTTGGTTGGCCGTCGTGATGTCGTTTCTTCCTCCTGGTTTGTAAAATCACAAACTTAATCAATTAGTTAGCAGTCAATTGAAAAAAAATTTTTTTTTTTAATTAAGTAATTTTTTCAGAAAAATTATTTTTAAAAAATTGAATTTTTTTCATTTCTACATGTCAATTTATTTGATAAAAAAAAATCAGATATCTGCTAAATTAATTTTAATAGAATTAACAGGTATTTGAAATTTTTTTACAATTTTATAGCAATTAAATTATTCTCTTAATAATATAGATTAAGCTACCCATCTTAAAAATTTTTTTAATAATTAATTTAACAAATAATAAATAAATTATAGCAAAAAAAAATTTTTTTAAAATTGACATGTAGAAATTTTATGAGTGCAATTTTTTTTTAAATATTTTTCTATTTTAATTCAATTAAAAAATTTTAAAAATTTATTAAATTTATTATTGTTTTGATTTATTGTAAAATTTTTTTTTTATGATTCAGACTAATGGATATTTTTTGCAAGTGTAATTAATTATTTTTTTAAAATTTATTAATTTTATTTAAGTAATAGTTTTTATCCTCCCGGTTTTTTTAAACAAAAAATTAGTTACAATTAATTAAGGAATTTATACGAGACTGAAGTTGACATAAAAATTTTTTTAGATATTTATAGCAATTAAATTATTATAAAAAAATGAAATTAAAAAGTTTCACATGTAAAAATTAATAAAAATTACAAGTGAAAATTTTCAGATGAATTTTTTTATTGTAATTGATTTATTAACAATAATTTTTAAAATTAAGAGCTGACTGCTAACTTCAGTAAATTTTAGTTTTTTATAATTTATTAATTAAAATTAAATAGTTTTTAACGAGGTAAAATTTTTTACAAAAAATTAGTGTGAAATAATAATTGCTGAGTGTTGAAAAAAAAAAAGTTATTTCTTCTTTCAACTAAACAAACAAAGCGAAAATTAAAAAATTAAATTAAATAATTATAATTACCTGGTGGTCGATAAATTTCAATGGTCGGCTTAGCTTTAACTGCCGTAATAGCAAAATTTTTTTGATCTAATAAATCCCGCATCTGAGAAATAAACCACCGAAACTAATAAACTTTTAGCAATCAAAATCCAACATTTTAGTAACCGATTTCAGCGCGTTTATAAAAAACTTAAGCAAAAAAATAAAAAAAATAAATTAGTCTGTTTAATAAAAAACTATAAACTATTTAAAATAACAAGTAACTACTGAAATAAAATAATTACAACAAAATTAGTTAATCTAAAACTTATATTCTCACTTGAACACACAAAAGAGAGAGTAAAGTCTGATGACTGGTAACTAATAATAGCAAACAGGCGCAGTCATACAGTCAGAAGTCTACTTATAAATATATATATATATATATATATATATATATATATGTAACAGCCGAAGACGATGGAAATAAAAGTTACTGACAGATTTTATGCCCACATTTAAATAATAATAATTATTTATTAATAAAATTGCACGGAAAATTCTGGCAATTTATTTCTTCAACTATTATCCACATCAGCGACTTCATTTGTTTAATCATCGCTAATTAATATTTAATATTTAATATTAAAGCCTGACTCACGCGCCTTAAAAGGCAATCTGTCTGAACTTTACTAGAATTATAATTAATATAATTTATTTTTGCGTTAATTTATAAGCTTAATTTATAAAAATTATTTACATTTAAATTTAAATATTATTTTTTTGTGAATTTATTTAATAATTGTTAAATTATTATTATTAAGCACGCGAAGAACGTACATCAACTATTGCGACGTGCCAACTAACCAGTGACAGTCCAACAATCATTTGTCGCATCATATTTTTAATGTATATGAGAGATATTATGTCGTAACATACCCCCTCTTAAATTTTATAACTGCATGATCGCGATTATTTGCGTGGGCGTAATGATCTTACAATTGGACAAATTTGAATTACTCCCGCTTTTCTTCCCGCGGTGTTTATGTGTACAGAGCTTCTGTAATCTCGACAAAATGTCCGCCGGTGAATTAAAATGTCGGCCAAAAGGGCGTATAAAAAATTTTTTTTTCGCCATTCAACATAGAACTGTTCAAAACGTAAAGATTTGTCAAAAAAAAATTTTTTAATGTACTAATGCTAAAAGGATACATCTCAAAACATACGCCCTTTTGGCTCTAGAAAAAGTTTAGCCTAAAGCCAAAAGGGCGTATAAAAAAACTTTCAATTGTTGCTCTGAAATATAAAATTTAACTCTAAAAAATAAATCCAGATCATTTAATATTTTTGAATTTCGCGCCTCTGACTCACCAACAATGTTAGATATCGCAACTGTTTTTTTTTTCTTTTTCAATTAAAATTATAAACAGAATTCGTATTAAAATTGTAATAAGGTAAAAGAGCCAGTTATTGACACTTGCAAGTGTCAATAACTGGGTCTTTTACCTTAATAACCTTTAAAAATACCTATTTGTAATTTAATAATCAATATATATATATATATATATATATATATATATATATATATATATATATATATATATACTTTCAATTATGCAGCAAAATTAGTAACATATAAATGACAATTCAAAGCAATCGGCAAAAAAAATTATCCGCCCTTTTGGCTTTAGATCACTAAATTTTCAATGTCCTAAAGCTAAAAGGGCGTATAAGTTAAAACATACGCCCTTTTGGCATTTGGGTCACGATATTAATTTTTATTTTTTTTTTTAATAATTAAAAAAAATTAAAATTTTCAATTTTTTAATTAATTAGAATTTAATAAAAATTTATATGATATTCTTATTACAAATAATTAAATATATATTTAAAAAAAAAAATTTTTTTTAATTAATAAAATTAAAAATTTGTCAAGTGAGTATTAACTTTAATGTCATATTCTTATCACCGACAATTAACAATTTGTTAATTATCGGTGACAAAAATTAAAAGTACTTAACCGATAATTTTATTTAATCTTCTATTAGTTGTTTCAGTTGTTCAAGCGAGTTAATAAGAATGACTTCTACTTCGTGTGATGAAATAAAAGACTCCGTAAAAAAAGAAGAGTGTCTTAGCAAGAAAGCTATTTGGTGTCACAAATTAGAAGACGCAGAAAAGAGACATCAATGTTTTAGGAAGAAATGCTTCAGGGAAGTATATGACTACAACGCGCGAGCAATTATTAAAACAAGATTACCCTTCGTATTTCCCATAGTCAATTACTACGCTATTCCACGACGAGGTAACGAGATTCAAGCATATGAAGCTATTTTGACGTCTTACAACAGATGGGTCAAGTTTTCGGAGCTTGCTTTTGATTTGTATGGTTATTTGGAGCATTTGTCTAGGAAGGATTATGTGTGTGCTGATGTATGCGGTAAGTAATAGTGTAAAAATTTATTTGTACAAAAAATTATCAAATTTCTGCTAAATTAATTGTCATGAAAATATGACATTAAATTTAACGAATTATTTGACCATTTTTTAATTTTTTAACAAACAAATTTGATCTAAAAAATTGCATTTTTAATTTTTTTTAATTTCTTAATTTTTTAAAATTTCCTAATTTTTTAAATTTAATTTTTTTAAATTTCCCTCATTTTTTTTTAAATATAATTTATTTTTTACCTTATAATATAAACCTTTATAAATCTTAAAATTAAAACATTATTTGGAAAAATAAATTTTCATAAAAAAAATTCAAAAAAAAAAAACTTAAAAATTTTAAGTGCAATTAAAAAAATTTTTTTTTTTACTCAACATTTATTGATTAAAAAAATAAAAAATGGTTAAATGTCTGCTAATTTTAAAATTATATATTAATTTAATTAAAATAATTTTTTTTTTTTCATTCTAGAAAAGTACATCGCCCTTGCAACAACTTCCAAGATATTTATTTACATAAATTTAAAACAAAAACCATTTTATTCTTTTGTTAACTCACCATCTATATCATATGTAATTAAAGAGGTCAAATTTGGATATTATACTGATGAAGACGACAACAATCATTTGTACATAGTTGCTACATTTGAGTCTGGAGATTCGAAAGCTTGGATGATACATACTGATGATGATGATTATAGAACCACGAATTGGATTGATACTAAGCAAATTAAAAATTCAGAACCTAAATATAAAAATTTATGGTTTGTTTTAATTACTATGTTATAGTTTAAAATTTTGAGTTAATTATTTCTGAGCTAGATAAAATTTATTTAAATTCAGTCTCGAATTATCTAGATTAATTGATATTATTTTTAGTTAGAATTAACCAGAACTTTTTACTTAATTGTCTGAAAAATGAAATTATGATTAAATATTATTGAAAAATTGTTAAATATTAATTAAAATTTTTAGTTCTGGGACAGCGAGGAATTTTTATTCATCAAGTAATCTTGAAATAAACAAACACACAATAAGAGACAAAAAAATGAAGATTGAATGTTCCATTGATTTATCGAAAAAAAAGGAAGACTCAAAAAAAAGCTCTGAAAGGATGACAACATTTTCTAATGAAATAGTTGCTTTGGATTCAAATGATATGAATGTAAGATTTTTTATTACCTACTAAAGTTAGTTGAAAAAATTTTTTTTTAATTTTGTAACAAATTATTTAAAAGAAAAAAAAATTTTTAATAATTAAAAAAAAATTTTTTTTTAATTTACTAAATAATTTATTGTTTATATAGATTTATGCAGTAACCTGTCGCGTGGATAAAAATTTAGATTCTACAGTAGAGGAACTTTTTTTAGAGCGGTTTGTTTGTCAAGACGTTTTGCTAATTTGTACCAAAGGAGGTATTGCGTATGACCGTAAATATTGTTACGAACCATTGCCCAAAGAATTTAATTCTAACACTAAAGTTTATTTGACAATGGAAGATTTTATTATTTGCACTTGTGGTAAGTGAAAAAAAAATTTTTTTTTTTTAAATAATTAAAAAAAAATTTATGATTGCAGGTAAATATATTGCCGTTTATGATGATCCGTTAAATGAATGGATAGTTCGTGATTTAATTGATGATGATCACTATGTAACAACATTAATTGTTCACGTAAATTTACTTCTCGTTGGATTTAATACTGGTATTAAATTAATCTATATTGTATCTTGTCAACTAAAGATATTTTTAAAGATATAAGCTCATCCTGATGTTACACTCATCGAGACCTTTCATTTGAGTACCCACATCAATTTTTCATATATTTCATATATTTATATATATTATATTATATATATATATATATATATATATATATATATATATATATATATATATATATATATATATATATGTATGTATATATAAAAAATATATAAAAAATGCATGTGGGTACTCAAATGAAAGCTCTTGATGAATAATAAAAAAATTTGAAATTAATTTTTATCAATTCATTATTTTTCAGGAGAAATTTTTGGATATGACGTTAGTGTTACTCAATTTATAATGAAGCCAAACTTCTTTAATGGACCCAAGTTCAAAATATCAGAAATAAGAGATCCTATTATTGCGTTTAAAGTTTTTGAACAACAATTAGATGAATCAGATTTAAAAAGACGAGGTATTTCTGAAGATCAAAGAAAAAACGTCTATTATCCATATATATTAATAATATCTTCAAAAGACTCTTACGTTTTTAGATTTACTAATAATTTTTATGAAACAATTACTAACAGTTATTTACATCATTACGTAGAAAGTCATAACACACTTCCTAAAATTGAACGATGTGATATTCATAAAGATGATCACTATACTTTCGTATCTAGTTAAAAAAAAAAAATTATTTATTCAATTTTAGATATTTTTAATATGGTGGTCACAGCAGTCACATCTGCAAGGTTGCTAGTTAATTATCCATATTAAATTATAATAATTTAAATTATCTCAAAAATAGTAAATATTTTATTTATATAATTAAATTTAAAAAAATTTTTGAAACCTAAAAAATTACTGAATTTATGAAAATTTTCAACAGTGTAGAAAAAATTAACAAATTTTCATATGTGACCAGCATATAAAAATTTTCCTTGGTAGACCATTTTCATCAATTGCCTTTAACCTGTAATTGTAAAAAAAAAAAAAAAAAAAAAAAAAAAAAAAAAAACAAGGAATGAATAAATAAATAAATAAATATTGAATGTGACGATAATGAATTACTATAAAAATTTTCATTAAAACTAAAAATTTGATACTAAAAAAATAAATAATCGATTATTTTTATCGACAAAAATCGCGTCGTTAATTTATTACTTTAAAGTATTATATATATTTATAAATATATATAATTAAATGAAATAAAATAATAATTAATAGTAAAATAAATTATCACTGAAGCTCCGCTTTAGGAGGAATTTATAGAGATCTAGATAAAAATGCACGGTAGAAATAAATTCTAGATAAATACTTGTATTTACGGTGTTTGAGTTAACTGGAAAAAAAAAAAAAAAAAAAAAAAAATTAATTTAATATTTAAATAATTAATAATAATAATAATATTTAAGAGTAGTTAATGTATATACATATACAAATCAATAGAAAGTATTGAAACAAAACGTATAACATTTAAATATTGAATTGGAGAATAAAATATATTCCGTAATTATAATTCACTATGTCTACACATTCTGTACAGTTAATTCAAATTCAAGGATTTAATACCTCAATATACTTTATACAAAAAGGCTACTTATTATCTATCATTAAGACATACCATAGCATGATAGTGCCCCACCACCAACGCACCGATTTATTATTTCTTCATTTTTCATATTTCTTTTTTGTGAAAACAAAAAATTTTAATTATTAAATCTTTTAAATTAAAATTTTTTAATTTAAATTATTTAATTTTAATTTAATTGCAATTGTACATGAAAAGAACAAAAAAAATTACATTGCATATTTTCTTATATTATACTCAGTGTAATTTGTGGAAAAAAAAATTTTTAAATAATATCAAATATAATCTTGGATTATACTCAGTATAATTTTAGATTATATAATTTTTTCAAAAATTGTGAAATTCAAATTTTTTTTTTTTAATTTATAAATTTTTTTAAATTATATGCACTTTATTTTTGTTCTTTCCTTGTAAACAGTGATTTTAATTTTTTTTTTTTTTAAGCAACTGGTGGATGTTGCACTGCATGTTTGTACTGGTATTACAGAGTCAGTCGCCAGCGAGCATTATCACACACCGCACACTACGCGCTAAAAGTGTTTATCTCGGTGTCTCACACATATTTTTTTTTTTTTTTTTTTTTTTGTATTTTTGTAATCGTAGTTCACAACTCGTTCGTTGAATGAACACACGGTTCCTTTTTATCATAATTATCATTATCATTATCATTATTCATAATCATTATCATAATTAACACGGTATTTAAATCTTGATTGATATCGGTCCCGGTTTGTTAAAAGTAAAAGTATCCAAAAAAGTAATAATTAACTGGAAATAAATTGAAACGGATCGGTATAATGCACGCGAATAAATGATAAATGTTGAGTTTAAGAGAAACTCTTTATAAGTTAGCCAATAAATTAATCAGAACGAACAAAAATTAAATAAAATAGATGTATATATATATAGTGTACACTAATGTATAATGTAGAAAATAAAATCTATTTACGATTTATAATTTTAGTTGTTTAGATTTAGACAGTTAATACCAGTGTACAGAATTGGTGCATTTTCGTAGATCCTCCGCAGACGTTAGACTCAAAAAAGTTTTTTTTTTTTCCTTTTTTTTTTCTTAATTAAGATCTCTGTCTTCTAAGTACTTGTACTCGAAAGTAAAGCCTTCTTTTTTTCTTTGTCCCCATTTTTCGTAATCAAAGTAGATGTATGTGCCCTGGAAAATAATTATTAATTTTTATTAAGTTTGTAATTAAATATTTAACAGGGTGGTCCAAAAAAAAAAAAAAAAAAAAAAAAAAAAATTAGGTACTTTTAAAATGTCATAAATCTTAAGCGACTTTTGAGATAAAAAATATCAACTTTCAATTTGTATTTTTCATTAATTAAAATAAAATTGAAAGTGTCAATAACTGGGTCTTTTACTTTGCCTTTAAAAAAATGTATTTGTTATGAACCACTCTATTGAAAGGCCCGAAAAAATAAATTTCAAATTACTTGTTCATACTCCTCGTTGATTATTTTTGGCTCTTCGTGCCTTTGGAACCACATCATATACTTAGTGTGAAACCTCCAGCTTTGTTTTTTGAGTGCTTTGGCTGCCAAATACTGGCCCTTAGAACCTTCCATGTAGTAAAATATAAAGAAAAGCGTCTCTGTTGACAGTCGTTGGAAGAATTCGACAGTATCCGAGTGAGGTAGCTGCACCTGTAATCATATATAAATATTAAAAACCATTCAATAATAAAAAAAAAAAAAATAATAATAATAATAATAACTTTAAAGATATTATTATTATTATTATTATTATTATTATTATTATTATTATTATTATTATTATTATTATTATTATTATTATTATTATTATTATTGTAATAATAAATACCTGCTGATAATATGGAGGTGTCTGGCATAAATTTCTAGGTAAATAAGATCTGAGCCTCTCGGAATCCGAAGGATGAGGCATATGATAAAAAGCAGCCTCCATCATAGCAAACTGGAGTTGATGTTCCTTCTGCAACGGAACCGGACCGAGGGGTGCAACACCCAGTAACGGTGGAATATGGGCTTCACTGGTGGCATTGTTTGTCTTAGAATTGTCGAAGATATTTCTGGTGGGCTCACCAGGTGGGATCTCAAGTCCAGCTCTTACGATGACTTGCTGAGCCATCGACTTAAGAGTCGACATGCCGTCGGGGATTTTAGATATGAGACCGTTGGCAGTGGAGGGAATCGGAGAGCTGGCATTTACAGGCGAGGGCCTGCTGCTCACTGACGAGTGTGGTGAAGCTGGTGGTACTGGCGTCGTTATTTCCGTCTCGTTGCTGTTGTGGTTCTGGCTCGGCTGGTGCAGCAAGTGTCCTGAAGAAATGTTCGACCCGGAGCTCGGAGCTGCGGGATTTCCCGAGCTAAGCTGCAGCTGCGTCACGCTTTGCACTTGAGCTGGTGATACTTGCTGGGGCTGTGGTGTTAGTTGCGTTATGGACTGGTGTTGAGGCGCTGGTGCTGGTGATTGGAGCTGCGATGACGTTGATAACTGCTGCTGGGATTGCGATAGTTGCTGCTGGGATATTGATTGAGATACTGGTGAAGTTATGCTAGACATTGACGATGATAGAAGGCCATTCTCACTGTTTTGAGCTGAAATTTTTTTATTTTTTAATTAACAAGATTGAAACTTTTCAATTTATTTAAAATGATGATAAAAAAAAATATGTTGTTTTAATATTTTTAAAAATAAATTTTTTTATGTTCGTTATTAATTAACACCTAAGTTTATCAAGATCGTGTTGTCAGCATGCTAAATCCTTTATTTGTGTTTTTTAATTATTTTTTTTTTAATTATCCTAAATAATTTATAGATAAATATATAAACAATAATGTTTCTAACGTTGAAATAATTTAAAAATCTTTTTAATAAACAACTTGATGTACACATTTTGTATTTGTCCCACCAGTCACCCTTTAAATAAATAAATAAATAATAAAAAAAACTTACATGATATTTTGGAGGTAGAATGAACAGCTTGTGAATTAGTGTGCGAAGCAGCAACGGTGGCAAAGTTACCGGCATTACTGGTGGCAACGTGATTACTATTTGAATTAGGCGAGCTATGGCTAGGTGTCATGGGAATGGTTTTACTCGGCGTACTGCTCGTTAACGTACTAGGTTTATTATTATTGTTGGCAGGACTACCCGTCGCTGGAATGCTCGTTTGAGACGAGTTCAATAGCGGCCTCACCGCTGTCGGCTTAACGGGCTATGAAAAACAAAATAAAACAAAAGATATGAGGGATTACTCACAGTCATTGTCAAGCCAAATCGTCTCATCGATGATAGCTGATAACAATCATCGTGATACGAGGATAAGAATAAATAAAATACAAAATTTATTACAGTAACAGTCTCGACCTTGGGTTTTTTGTCATTATCTGTGGAACTATCGCTCGAGTGATTGTGCATCGTCGAGCTGAGAGGTGGAGACGGTATCGGGGACGAGCAGGAGTTCGTCGAGGTTGGAGTCCCGCCGGTCTCGTTGCTGTTGTTGCTGTCGGTGGTCGCCGACGAGGGGATACCCACTCCCGAGAGCTCCACCTCGTCCAGCCCGATTATGTCGTCGTAGATGTACTCATTCTCCTCAAAGTCCGGCTCCTGGGAGGACTCTATGTAGTACTCTACGTCGTCTTTTATTCGCTTTATCGTATTTACTTCCACCGACATGTTGTCCAGCATACGGAGCAACGTCTCCAGCTTACGTATATGGTACCGGTGTCTGTCCAGCTTAGATTTTAATTCGTCCATCCTGTCCTGCTTGTCTTTGTCCAGCCTCTTTTTCTTTCCTGCCAGCAGGGATTCGATCTCGGACTCGAAGGTGTCTAGTTGTAAATTTAGCGTTTCTATTGAATTCGCTAGCCAGTTGCTCACTTCTTCTCGTTCTTTTTGAGCTGGGTCTAGCTTCTGAGCTGCTCCTAGTCCTTCTTTTGAGTATGCTTTCGTTTTTGTTTCTCTTTCTACGACTTTAAATCGTTCCATTTGCTGAAATTTTTTATTATTAATAAATAACATCATCATTTTACATGTTTTAAATCTTTGTAAAAAATTAATTATTACATAAAAAAATATATTATTTTCATTTTTACAGTAGAATTTTTTTACTAAATAATTTATAACATTAAAGTTAGCAATTAATTTTTTTTAATTTCTAAAAGTCAATTTTTTCTTCTTTTATTGTCATAATTTGTTAAAAAAAATTTTTAAAAATCTACTAAATTAATTTTCACTACAATTTATGACGTTAAAATTAACAGTGATCATTATTTTTTAATCTATTTATAAAAAAAAAATTTTTCTCGCAAAATTATTTATAAAAAATGGCAATTTTAATTTTTATTAAATTTCTATATCAATTTTTTTTGCATAATTTATTTGTTAAAAATTATTAAATATTTACTAAATTAATTTTCACTATAATTTACGAAATTATAATTAACACTGATCATTTTTTAATTTAACAAAAAAATTTTTCACGAAAAATTATTAATAAAAAATTGCAATTTTAATTTTTTTTTTTTTTGCCATAATTTGTCTAAAAAAAATTATTAAATATTTACTAAATTAATTTTCATTAATAAAAACTATAAAATTTTTAAAAAATTGTTAGATATCTGTCAAATGAAATAAAAAAAAAATTTCTAAAAATAAATAACACTAAAATTAATAACCAAAACAAAATTTCCTAAAAATAGTATGACATTATCAATAAAAACAAACTAATTACCGTTTCAATTAATTTTCTGTTTTCATACAAAGTACTTTTATCCTTTATCTCTCCAGAAGCGATCCAGCTTTTAATCTGATCGCGTAACCTCTGGAGTTTCTTGATTTCCTTTTTGAGATCAGCCTCATATTTTTCCTTCTGATTGCTGTTGGTGGCATTGTGTACCTTCTGCCAGATGTCCTCGAACGTTTCCACACCCTCGGAAACTTTCTTAAGGCACCTGTCTATTTCACCTGGAAACAAAGAAGCGAAGTAATTAGCACATCATATAGCAAAGGGTGAAAAAATGCACAATAAACACTGAATATCTGTATAAATCAATGAAAAAGAAGATCATGATGACATATCAAGCCTGAGAGCATGAAAAACCACAGTAGTTTAAGTGATGATAAACCGCTGGTCCCAAAATTAACCACGAGCAATCAGCAAGAGTGACAATGTTAGGTTGCTCGCGTCCAAATAACCAACACAAATAAGCAGCTAATTTTTCAGGTTAATTCCCAGTGATCCAGGTCCGTTGCTGGAGCTCCATCATCCTCTGGGTCGTCACAGAAAGCTCTTCTGGGACTCTCTCACATGACCGCGTACAAAAGGACCTTCAGCATGTAAACAGATAGCTAATGGTTAAAATGTAAAATAATATTCTCACCTTGCAACTTTCTCGTCGCAGCCATGGCTATGAAAACATATGGTTTAATAATTCATGCATAGTCCAAATATAAACGTTTAATGTGCTAATAAAACGATCTAAAGATTGTTATTTATTTAATAAACAAATTTATCTTAAATAATAACTTGTTAATTTACAAATCCCGTATCAACTCAATGATTGTTAGCGAGAGACTCTTTCTTGATGGCCACAAGATGGCTTCCGTTTTCAAATGACAACGACCAATCACACCACTTTATTTCACCGATTTATTTTCATGGAAATTATTCTTAACGTTATTTGTAAATTAGTTGTTGCTCTCTGCTGCTAAGCAATTCTTAATCCTGAAAACTTCAATCAGCTCTATAGTTGTATAGTTGTTTTTTGGTAAAAATAATCTTAATGTTATCTGGAGGACTGTTAGCGCACAACTAAATTTTTTTTTACACACAAATATTTTTTTTTTTACGCACTTGTTTCTCCCACTACCTCGCGACTCATGGATTAGTTTGTTAATTATTTTTTTAGTGAGCATCTAACTTCGAACTAAATAATATTGAAGTTAGCGGTCAGCTGTCAATTTTAAAAATTTTTTTAATTTTTATTTTAGAAATTTCATTTTAATTTTTTAAATTATTAAAAAAATTGACTTGTAGAAATTTTTAAAAATTAAAAATGCAATTTTTTTTAAATCATTTTTTAGAACAAATTTTTTTTTTAAAGAAAATTAAAAAATTATCAAGTAACAGCTGACTTTAATGTCATATTTTTTTAATAAATTAATTATAATAAAAAAATGCTTATAAAAATTTTCACTTGTAATTTTTATTAATTTTTACATGTGAAATTTTTTAATAATAAATTTGTTCTAAAAAATTATTTTCAAAAAATTGCATTTGTAGTTTTTTAAAATTTCTAAATGTCAATTTTTTTGGCCATAATTTATTTATTACAAAAATTATTAAAATTATCAACTATCTGGTAAATTAATTTTCATATTATGACAGCATCAACAAATGGTATACATGTTTTATTTATAATTATTTAATAAGTACTTGCGCATTACACATTTGGAATTTGTTATCTATATTTTCAGTCTGCTGCTTGTACATGTGTCAAAAAAAACCTTGAGAAGTTACCCGCTGAATATTGATAAGTCTTACTGGAGTCAACAAACATAATTTTTTGGGTTTGTTTTTTTTAATTAAATCTTTTTTTTTTTTTTATTTTTACATAAAAAAATTTTTTTAGATTTTTAAAAATTGGCAAGTAAAAAAAAAAAAATCAAAATTTAATTTATATCATTAAGAAGCTAAACAAATTTTTACTTGCAATTTTATTCTAATTAAAAAAAATTAAATATTCTCAAAAAACCAATTTTCTAAAAATTTATAATTCAAAAATTATATTTATTAATTTATTAGAGTTGATTTGTTTTTTTTTTTTAAGAAAAATTTTTTTTACAATTTTTCAACTCCAAAAAAAAAAAAAAATTTCTTGTGCTCCAATTTTTTTTAAAAAAATATTTAATTAAAATTTCAGATGGCGCTGTATTAAAATTCTGTTCAGCAAGATACTATTGCAAATAGCAAGTAAACAGTTACTTGTCGCAATCTTCAGTCTCTAGTCCAATCTGTCAAAAATATTTACACACTTCAAAAACTAAGTGTCAAAAAAAAAAAATGGGTTCGCTGACAAGCAGACAGAACGCTGGAGTGGAAGAAGTTGACATAGTATCAAATCATGCATACAAATATCCTCCGAGATCAGGTAATTATATTAATTATATTAATTTCCTCCAATTGTCGGATTTAGTGGTTACTAAAGGGAATTTGTTAATCAGGCAACTACTTCGGAAGTCACTTCATCATGGGAGGAGAGAGGTTTGACACGCCGCAGCCGGAGGCTTATTTGTTTGGAGAAAACGCGGACTTGAACTTCCTGGGAAGTAGGCCGACGCCTTTTCCGTACCCTCCACCGCAGGCAAATGACCCTACCAAGACACTGAAGAGTCTGGTTAACATCAGAAAGGAGTCTCTGAGGCTGACCAAGAGCATTGATCCCGTGCCGACGTCCTCAGAGTCTAATGACACCATCAATGCGATTAAGAACTTTGGAGAAGGAGATGTTGATAAAAAGACCACTAGGTTTAATATCGAGTTTACTTTTGATTGCGATGTCAGATGTGCGATTACTATTTATTACTTTTGTACTGAAGAAGTCACAGCCAAAGGAGTCTCGTAAGATTTTTTTTAATTAAAATTTTTATTGAAAATTAATTTAGCAGATATTAAATAATTCTAAGAATTTTTGTAATAAGTAAATTATGGCAAAAAAATGATAGATGAATTTTAAAAAATTAAAAATGCAATTGAACAATAAACTAGGTCTAAAAAATTATTTTTAAAAAATTGCACTTAGAATTTTTTAGATCATCTAAAAATGGAATTTTTTAAATAAATTTTTCTTGCCCATAATTTATTAGTTAAAAAATTTCTAAAAATTATCAGATGTCTCTCAATTTCACTATCATTAATTTTTTTTCATAATAATTTCAGTTATAAAATTCTAAAAAAATTTCTAATGTCTGTCAACTTCAGTGTCATATAACTACTACTAGCTAGCAACCTGCAGTCACTATTTGACTTCCGAGATTTACGGATTATCAATAAGAAAATTTTGGCTTAATGATTTTTTGATATTTATGACACTATACATAGCTTGAGTACTTTTTAAATAATGTTTAAAAATAATAGTGCTATCACAGGATCAATTAAAAATAATTTAATGGACAAATGTGACGGAACAAATTTATAGAACCAACAAACTATTAAAAACTCCTCCAAAAACTTGACATAAAAAATTAACTACTAAAAAATATATAAAACCAAAAGGCACTAATTCTTATCTTGACCTTTGTGATGATACCAAATTAAACTATAAAAATTCCTTTAAAAATAATAATAATATGCTCGTCACAAAATTTTCCTTACTCTCTCAATTATTTAAATCATAAATGACTAATTAAAACTTTTTAGATATGTACCGAGAGATCCATCAATGAACTCCGAGACATATCACTACAAAAAAGGAGCAAACCAGCAGTTCATCCAAACGTCCCACGTCTTCGATCCGAGTCTTTACAACGAAGAAGACTTGCTCTACAACACAGACCGCGAGATAGTTCCAATAGCTATTCACTGCGTGGCTGAGGAAGGATCAGAGGAGCCAAAGCAGTCACACACGACGATAGCGGTCGTAGAGAAGCAGTCTGACGGATCCTACATCCTAAAGGCTCTCAAGCAGAAGCTCTACGTCGACGGTTTATGTTATTTGCTTCAGGAAATTTACGGAATAGAAAATAAAAACACTGAAAACACAAAGCAGCAAGGCAGCGACGAAGATGCTGAAGATAATGGCTCAGAGTGTGTTATTTGCATGTGCGATGTTCGGGATACTTTAATCCTGCCTTGTAGACATCTGTGTCTTTGTTACGGATGCGCTGACTCTCTGAGGTACCAAGCTAACAACTGTCCGATCTGCAGAGCTCCCTTCCGTGCTCTTCTTCAAATTAAGGCGCTTCAAAAGGCTACTGGTGCTATTATTTCTAATCCTCCGATGCCTGAAGTAAGTTGAGAGGCGTTGGAGTGCTCAAGTGGAAAATTGGGAAGCCATTAATTCGTTTTTTTTTATTTTTTAGGGAAGCTGTGAAAATATTCCCTCGGGGTATGAAGCTGTTTCATTGATAGAAGCCTTGAATGGCCCGTATACGCCGAGAGTCGTCATTCCAGCTCCAGAATCTCCTGATACTCCAGATAATGATACCGCTAGTGCTATTCAGGCGGCTGAAATTTTAAATAGGTGAGTTATTTATTAGTGGTCATTTTTTTGGGGAAATTTTAAATCGAAAAATTATTTATTTTTAATTATGAGCATAAATATGACTAATTAAAATTTTTTAATTATTAAAATAGATTGTGACTTTTAATAAAAATAATTTTACTTCGGTATATTTTATTTAGACTTTAAAAATAATAATAATGAGATTTTTAAAAAAAAATTTTTTTTTTAATTTTTGTCTGCTCAATTATAAATAACTAATTAATAATTAATGATAAATAATTAATAAACATAAATTTTTTTTCAAAAAAAAATAAATTAATAAATTATATTTATTAAAAAAATTTTTAACAATAATAATAAATATTTTAGAATTATATTTAATAAATAAAAAAAGTAGTTGTTGATTAGAAATTAATACAATCGGTAGTAAAACTACCCCATTGCAGATCTGCAGAACGAACACCAGTGTCGAAGCACACGGGTCTAAAAGACGGCGAAACGGGAGCTGCGATAGCGAGGTCCAGCAATGCGACACCCTGCCCTACTCCGGAGTTTCGCATGTCTGTTCTGCTGGCCAGAGACGAGATCATCGTCAACCAGAAGGAGTTGCATGGACGCTCCCCGGGTATGCGGGCCAAAACCAGTCATCCGCGTGAGAAGAATTCCATCAGGACTCGGGATACTTTAAGACTTGTCAATGAGAAGCAGCCGCACTACGACGTAATAATTAATTACAAATTATTTAATCCTAAAAATTTAATTAAAAATTAATAAACAATTTATTTCTTCTCTAGGTGCAGGGCCAAGACGAGGACAGTGAAGCAGAAAAATTATCACCTCTCCTAGATTCAGCAGCTAGCACCGACCCCAGAGAATCTCACCACCGCATCTGCGATCTGGACATCGACGACGAGATGACCAGCAATGTCAATGAGAACGACAGTGAAATAAATTGTAATTCCCATTGACAAAGAATTAATGTTTACACAAATTTAATGTCAGAGTCTCCGGTCATTCGTAAGGTCTACAAACAATATTGAATCTCCTGCATAGTATTGCGAGTCGCGACTAACAAATGTGATTTATTGATTAATTATTTGTATGTATCATTGTCAGGTATAAGGCTTTGTATATTTAATACTTTTGAATCTAATACCCACTAATTATTATTATTATTATTAATTAAAAAAATAGATTTTATAAATAATTTTAATTGCCAGAGCGTTTTAGTAAATATTGACAAATAATTCGAATTATTAAAAAAAAATATATATAAATAAATTATAATTGTAAATGAATTTTTTAAATTTATATCTATTATATATTATATGTATGTATAAATATTACTACCATGACAGGTAGAAAAATTTTGTATGTAAATAAATGCAAATATTAATAAATATTGTTGGAAAAAATTTATTGAGAAATTAACAAAGTTTTATAACTTTAAACTGGTACTAAAATCTCTCGGAATTTTTTCCATTCAGAAAGAGGTCCATGTTCTGGCAGATATTTTACGTTGCAACCGTCTGGGGCAAGACGGCCAGCGTTTTTCAGCTCTTCGTACTCAGCTCTCTCATATTTCGTGAATCCCCATTTTTTGGAGACATAGATCTTTTGACGTCCTGGGAACTTGAACTTGGCACGACGCAGAGCTTCAATAACTGCTGCCTTGTGACGGTCAGATGATCGGACACTCATGATTGGCTGGCCAATGTTTACACGAGCTACTGTTCCTTGGGGCTTGCCAAAAGCACCTCTCATACCGGTTTGGAGCCTGTTTAATTATTTTTTTTTTTTATTAATAATTTATTAATTAATTTATATGAAAATTATCAAACATCTAAAAATTGAAAAAATTTTTTTTTCATTGAAAAAATTATTAAAAAAATTTTTTTTTTAAATAAAAAACCTAAAAAAAAAATGTAAGTCTAATTTTTTAAAAATAATTTTTTGGTTTTAATTTAATTAATGAAAAAAATTAAAAATTATTTAATATTTTCCAAACAATTTTTAAATTAAAACAAAAAAATATTATTTAAAAATTACACTAACATTTTTTCAAGGTTTTTGCTAATAAAAATTTTTTTGTAATAATTTTTTCAATGAAAAAAAAATTTTTAGATGTCGGCTAACTTAATTTTTATGTTTAATGATTATCAATTAAATTACCTATCAGCTCCAGCGCATGACAACATTTTGTTGATTCTGATGACATGGAAAGGATGTAATCTCATACGAATATGGAACTGATCTTTTCCAGCATTCTTAACCATGTATTTGTTGCAGCAAATACGCCCTGCTTCTAGAGCTTCAGAGCTAAGCTGTTCATACTCATCTGACACCAGATGAACACACAGTGGGAAATCTTCAACACTGGCTTTCTTCTTTCCCAAATCGAAGATTCTGATCTTGGGGTCTGGGACACCACGACAGAAACGGGATTTTGGGTACGGCTTGTTTTTACAATACCGATAACTATTAAAAAAAAAAATTAAATTAATTAACATAAAAAATTGACATTAATCAATTTTAATTACAAAATAAAATTCTAATTAATTACTCTAAAAATTAATTACAATTTTTTTTTACCTTATTGAATAACCGAGCTTTCAATAAAAATTATTTTTGTTATTTTTTTACAAGAATTTTTATCAATTTTAAATTTAATTACAATGATTAATAATTAAATTTAATTAATTAATAATAAAAAAATTTTTTTGAAATTTAATAATAATAAAATTAATAATATTAATTAATATCAACAAAAAAAATTGACATTAATTTTTAATTGAAAAAAAAATTTTAAATAATTAAAAATTTACTTAAAAAATTTTTTATAAAAATTATCTCTAAAAGTAATTGCAATTTTCCCTCTTGCATCATATGGCATAACCCAACTTTTAATAAAAAATTTTTTTTCAATTTTTTTTTAAGAAATTTATGAAAATTTTTAATTTAAATAAAAAAATTAATAATTTAATAAAATTGATCAAAAAAAAAAAAAAAAAAAAACTTTTAATAAAAATTAATAAAATAATTAAAACAAGCATGACTTACCATCTAGCTGGTCGTCGTCCCATTTTGACACTAAAACAATAAAACAACAATAAGTTACAAAAAAAAATATAAATTAAAACCAACAAATAAATATCCAAACAATTTAAACAAAAATAATTAGTGTAAAAAATTGCAAAGATTGTTAAATGCTTGCAAGATCAATTAATAAATCTAAAAACATACCGTTGTCATACGAGGCGCGTCAGAAAAAGAAATTTAACTGGCGAAAATAGGCTAAGCCGTATTTTCATGAAGTTTTAGCTTCTAGGTGGCGCCGCGATCAATAAAAAAAATAATGGCTGGTTGGTTCTTTTTTAAATTAGTCAAATTATTTGTTCGCTCTGCAGCTACCTGCTAATTATTAATTAACAATTAAATAATAATTAAAAATTAACAAGATTAATCCGTGCCATGACTTAAAAGTGACATTTGGTTTATTGACAGCTGCTCAATAACAATTGCTGCGTCTAAACAGGTGGGTATTATTTAAATATTGATTATTTGTTGTTGAAAAATTATGTAATAATTTTTTATTTAATTTTTTTAGACAAAAAATTAAAAAAATATTAATTAAATAAAAAAAAAAAAAAATGGCTTCGGCTGCTGAGCAACAACAAACGACACTGGAGTTCTACCAGGCGATGGCTGACTTCAAAAATATGTTCCCGCAGATGGATGACGATGTCATTGAAGTAATTTTATTGACAGTTTATTTTTTATTTTAATTAAAGTAAGTGATAGTAATTTTTTTTTGTTGTTAATTTAATTTATTTTATGTCAGGCTGTGCTGAGGTCGAACCAAGGTGCTGTGGACACGACTATCGATCAGCTGCTGGCTATGAGCACTGACAATGAAAACGAGAAGATTAGGAGCGAGATGGAACAAAGTGACAATTCTGGTGACTCTTCTCCAAAAGCACTGATGGGCCACCAGGAAGTCCTGGTGGCTGTCCAGGATCCCTGTGACGGTAAGCAGTCTAAAAGTATGCACAAATGGCAGCCTCCGTTGCTTGGGCCGCTTCCTGATTCCTTTCTCAGGATTCCACAGCAAATGGAAGACGCGCATGATTCTGTTGTTCAGGACAATTCGCTGTTGGAGGATGAGAGGATCGCTATGTTTTTACAGAATGAAGAGTTTATGACTGAGCTCAGATGGAATGAGGATTTTTTAAACACTCTGGAGCACGGTAATTTTTTTTATTTAGAAAATAAATTTATCAGGTATTTGATCATTTTTTTAACAAAAAAATCATGGCAAAAAAAAATTGAGATTTAGAAATTTTAATAAATTAAAAAATAATTTTTTGGAATTTTTCTCTGTTAATTTTTTAAACTAATTTTAAAAGAAAAATTCTTCTAAAAATTTCCACAAAAATTTTTTTTTTTAATTTTACATGTGAAATTTTTTCATTAAATTTTTATAACTGAAATTAGCAGACACTTGAAAATTTTTTTAACAATAAACTAGATCTAAAAAATTATTTTAAAAAAATTGCACTTAGAATTTTTTAGATCACCTAAAAATGAAATAAATTTTTCTTGCCATAATTTATAAGTTAAAAAATTTTTTCTTTAGTGTATAGATAATTTTTAGAATTTTTTCAACAAATAATAGAAAAATTTACTTAAAAAATTCAAACTGTTATTATTTAAAAATAATTTTCTAGACCTAGTTTATTTTAATTATATAGATAATAAATAAAAATATTTGTTTTTTTCTCTTCTTAGATTCCAAGTTACACGGTAGTGAAAAGTGTAGCGGGAATGACGAAGATTTATTCAGAGAACGTTTAAAAAACATGGGCAAAGTATCTCGACGTAAATTTGCTCAATTGACAAAAGTATTTACTCGCACTAAAAAGCGTGGCGGCCGGCAATTATTACCGCCGACGGCATCCTGCGATGATCTTCTGGACCCAGAGGACTCAAGATCTCAAAGTTAAAAAATTATACGGGATTAAAATCCAATAATATACACTGGCTAGTGCAATAAAAATCTCTAGCTCTAGCTCTGACTGAACTCGGAGCTTTTAATCGCATTGATAATAATTCAAGTAGACAAATTGAGGTAAAATCCAAACGGTTATTTAGTTTTAGCACTTGAGAGACTGAATCAATCAGCATTTTTATTTTTTATTTTTAATTATCTAGTGTCTTCTTATTTAATTAATCGTACAAATACTTACAATTAGACTAAGTTATGTTTTATTTTTATTTTTTTATTTGGCTGACCGCATTCTAGTCATTTTTTTTTTATTTATTATTTTTAATCAATTATTGTGATCAATTATTAATTATTGATTTTTTTTAGACTGTGCAGCTCTACTAAGTTAATTTTTGGACACTTTTATCAATTTCAATCAAAATTATTTAGACTATAATATTAAAGAAAAAAAAAAAAAAAAAAAATTCGTTTGGAAGTTGGAAAAATTTTGGATAAAATTTCTATTTTATCTTTTTTTTTTTTTTAAAAAAAAAAAAAATAAATAAATATCACAATTTTCTAAAAAATTTATAATTTTTTTTTAAATTTGTTAAAACTGGTATTTAATTTTTTTTACAAATTTTTCGAAAAAAAATATATCATCAGTATCAAATAGAAATTTTGTTCAAAAAATTGAAAATTAAAATTGTGGACACTAACTGGTTAATAATTACAAAAAAAAAAAAATCAATTTTTTCAAATTTCTAGACCAGAATACTTCCTTAAAATTTAACTGTTTTATTAATAGATCATCGAATAAAATTAATAAAATTAATAGACCCGTAAAAAACAAAAAAAGTTGCCAATAAAATAAAAAACATAAATAATCCAAAAAAGTGTCCAAAAAAAAGAGCCTGCATTTTTACAAAATACTTAAAGCTTGTGATTAATTTAAAAAACTTAAAAAGTAAACAATAAAATCTTTTAAAAAAACAAATGTATTAAAAACCATTAAAATCTTTAACAAAACTAATAATCCGTCTGTTTAAAAAAGACCCTAGCTCCTGAAAGGCTGTAATACAACAACTGGAACTCGGAACTTCTCTCCTTTAGCCTCTTGAGCGTCAGCGCCCTAGTCTGCATGAGCTTCTCATCATCCCCTTCAATCTTCTCCGCGAGCATCTTCTCCCCGTTCAAATGCGCATTGACAGTCTCAAACCACTGCAGTCCATCAAGTTCCGCGCTCTGGTCCAACAGAGCATTAACATAAGCGATTCCCATCGCAAATCCATCATCAGTGAACGCAGCGCCATCTTTGTTCTTCTTAAAAATTTTCTCTTTATTCGCCACAGCGTTGTCCACAAAACTCAGCGTCAGCGGCGGAACAATCGCATAAAACTGCTGAAGATGGTGGCTCTTAGTGTCCCTGAACGCCGAAGCGAAGACATCTACCAGAAGTTTGAAGTACTGACTCCCCTCGGTGAAGTTCCGAACTAAATTTCCGAGGTCGTCATCCAGCCGCTTAGCAGCCGCTTGAGTAGTCTCGGAGTACTTTAAATTCCCCGCAGAAGCTTCGAACCCCGGCGTGTTGATGTCAGGAAGAAAAGAAACCGCGTTGGCGCACGCGTGGAGTCCTCCGGACCTTATTAACCTCACATAACCCAACGCGTTTCCGATCTGCGTTATCAACAGCCGGAAATGGTCCAAGTAACTCAAATCATTGGACATTCCCAGCTTCCTGATTCCCTTCTGGAACTTTTCAGCGCGTTCGTAAGTATACGGTGTCAGTTCTCGTTCCCTTTGGTTCCTGATGAACCTGATGTCCTTCAATAACCTTGACTTTATGTGTTCGTCGAACAGGAACTGCGAGAACGTGTGAAGCTTAACCCTGAGGAACTGGTAAACAAAGTTGACAGTGGTGCTCATTATTCCAGTTCCATGAGTTCTGATCGAGTTCGCAGTATGGCGGATCCCGATTGTATTGAGATGCTTGTTGGCGCTAGTGTGCTCGACAAACGTCTGAGTATTAAGGTTATAAAGGTATTTAGAAACAAACACGTGGATGTTCCGCATGATCTCCAGAGCGTCCAGCCCCTGTTCCAGGGTCTGAGTCGGTAAATGGTTCTGCACGGAGTCTAGCCCCAGTTTGTATTTCGCTAACGCGTGCATTGTTTTGTAGGTCTTCCAGTCATGCAGCGCTACGGTGGTGAGGTTATAAAAAATATCGTCTAGGTAGTGTTCCACGAACCGCTTGGCGCTGATCAGAGAACCGCCGATCGGTAAGGGTAGAGCTCTCACCACCCGACTCGCGTCTTTGGCGCCCACTTTGAAGGGGTTTTTAGAATCTAGCTTCAGATGCGCGTGCACGTGGAATCTGAGGCTGGTTTCGATTTCTCGGCAAGCTGGCTCCAGGATGTACTTCACCACGGCTTCCTTGAGATCTTTCACCCTCTGGTCGGTGAACTCTGAAGGTTCTTGGCGGATCACTGCGCTGTTGAAGGCGTTCAGGAGGTGCACCAGGTGGCTGATGTCTTGCGTGCTTTCTGAAACAAATATACGGAGAAATTTAAATATTAATTATTAAGTTCTTTTAATTTTAATAAAATTAATTCTGGTACGAGCTAAGAATTTACCTGTTACAAGCATCAGGTAGGCAGGGATCATCGACTGGTGATGCAGCAACACTGAATAATCGCAAGCTTCTGCAATATTAGCGTGCAAATCAGCAATGATGTCATAGTCATCCAGCTTCTGCTTCAGCTTGATGACTTCGTCATCTTTAAAAGCGTCTGCGAGCTGCCTGACGCAGCTCAAAGCGCAGCGGACGATCAGCCTTCTGTCTGCTGAACCAGGTCCATTTATCAGCTTCATGCTCAAGCAGGTTAAAGAAAGAGCGTCCAGCTTTTCTCTCCTGTAGCCCTGGTCTTTCTGCACCAGGCCTTTGCGAGCGTTCTCCAGGATGATGAGGATCTCGTAGCTTAAATACTGGAGACCTCGGCTCTGAGCTTGGGCCACCATAGGTCCTAAAGTGTAGACTGTAGTCTCCAGAGTCCGCTGGACCTCGATCATCCGGCAGATCAGCTGGACTGTGCTCCTGTTCATCGGCTTCGCCAGCGAAGCGTGGACGTTCGTGATGAAGGACACCTGCTCGTTGATCTGGGACATTAAAGTAACTGCTTCCTTGATCAGCAAGTACTGCTTCTTGATGTCCGAGATCTGGAATTCGACCCCGCAGAGCAAGTTCTTCGCTTCTACGCACCAGGTCATTGATTTATTTATCAAACCGCCGCAGGTTACTGACAGCTTTTGCATCCTGATGCTCAGAGCGCGCTCCCCCACGGTGTTGTTCACTGGACTGGTTTCCGCTGGGATGTTCTCGCTGAGGAACTTGCTGGGCAGCCAGACTATGTTGCCGACTAATGTTACAGCATAGAGCTTCTTGTTCACGTCGCAGAGCTTTTTTAAAAGCTTCTTGTCTGCTACTCCGAAGAGTTTTACGGATACTACTAATCCCACGTTCAGACGGATCCAATACCTGGAATAATTGATATTGTTAATGGTTTATATAATCAAGAGGTTGATTTATAAGGGATTTATAAGAATATCTTTATCGTAAATTGGGTTTGATATTTTTTTACCGATAGTCATTTATGATTTAAATAATTGAAAGAGTAAGGAAAATTTTGTGACAAGCATATTATTATTTTTAAAGGAATTTTTATAGTTTAATTTGGTATCATCACAAAGGTCGAGATAAAAATTAGTGCTTTTTGGTTTTATATATTTTTTATTAGTCAATTTTTTATGTCAAGTTTTTGGAGGAGTTTTTAATAGTTTGTTGGTTCTATAAATTTGTTCCGTCATATTTGTCCATTAAATTATTTTTAATTGATCCTGTGATAGCATTATTATTTTTAAAATTTATTTAAAAAGTACCCAAGCTATGTATAGTGTCATAAATATAAAAAAATCATTAAGCCAAAATTTTCTTATTGATAATCCGTAAATCTCGAAAGTCAAATAGTGACTGCAGGTTGCTAGCTAGTAGTTATATGACACTGAAGTTGACAGACATTAGAAATTTTTTTAGAATTTTATAACTGAAATTATTATGAAAAAAAATTAATGATAGTGAAATTGAGAGACATCTGATAATTTTTAGAAATTTTTTAACTAATAAATTATGGCAAGAAAAATTTATTTAAAAAATTCCATTTTTAGATGATCTAAAAAATTCTAAGTGCAATTTTTTAAAAATAATTTTTTAGACCTAGTTTATTGTTCAAAAATTGTCAAGTGTCTGTTAATTCGTCCAAAAAATTTCCACATGTAAAATTAAAATAAATTATTAATGGAAATTTTTAGAAGGATTTTTTTTATTGAAATTGAGTTTTTAAATTTCTACGTTAATTTTTTTTTTGTCAAAAAAATTTACTAAATTAATTTAAATAAATCTTACTTATTAATTAAATAAACACTGGTGATCTTAGCTTCGATATCACTCAGAAGATTCTTCAAATAGCTAACAAGGTGATCATTCATCACCGGGCTCTTCTTCACATCCATCACATGATCCACGGCCTTGACAAACAAACTTTTAGTGAGCAGCTGATTATGCAAGTCCTTCAGCAGCCTGTCAAAAGTCAGTAGCTTCGCTTCAGACACCGCAAATTTGCCAGGATTGTGCATCACGGACCTGACTTGCACCCGGTACTTCTTCCACTGTTCAATAATCATCGGCAAAGCGTCGACAATCTCATCCAGAGTCACCAGGACCACGAAGCAGTCCACCAAGTGCTCTATCAGCGCCGGTAGGTAAATTTCATTGGTACCAGACGTCAAACTTCCCAGCTGCTGAACTGTCAGACTCACCACAGTCATCACTCTGTTGACATACAACGACAGCTCTTGGAAATCAGCTAGCAGAGCATTAAAATTATTGCTCTCGATGTCTGAGTCGCTTTTCTCACCATGATTAAACAGCTTCTTAAAAAATTCCTTAGACTCCTGCTTTAGCAGGCGAATCTCGCGGCACGTCGCCGCGACAGTCGCCAATAATTTTGACAGGTTCTTGTTCTCCATCTCGACTAGAGACAGCAGAGTGTCTTCTTCATTCCCATGACAGACCAGGCGGATCGGGCCCTCCAGCATGTAGCTCAGTGATGACGAGCTCTCGAACCATTCCTCGCTCAGCCGGTTGAATAATTTGCTGTACTTACGCAGCTGGACATTCCCTGCGGCTTTGTGGATCTCCTTGTCTCTCTCCGTGCTCCATCCTGGTGATTCAATCATTATTAATTACTCAAAATAAAATTACTTATTGTCACTGCACTTAATACGAAATTTTTTGAGGTTAGTTTTTTGTTTACTTTAAAATTAATTTGTTTTCATATTTTTTTTTCCTTTAATTATTGTTTTTAATTGTTAATTATTATTTGGTTATTTTGAAAGGTTTTATTTACATTATTTACAAAATTTAGGGAAATATAGACTGATGGACGACTTGCAGCACTAAACTGTCATTTGTCATTTTTTGACTGACATTTTTTACTCTTTATTCAAATTAATGAAAGACAGCTGATCATTTTTTTTTAATTTTTAAATTATAAAAAAATTTTATTTTTTTTTTTTAAATTACACTTAGAATTTTTTTTTTAATTAAACAGCTGATAATTTTTAAATAATAACAAAATTCTATTTTTTTTTTTTTTTAATTGCACTTATAATTTTTTTTTAATTAAACAGCTGATCATTTTTTTGTTAATTTTAAAATTACAAAATTTATTTATTTATTTTTTTTTTTTTTTCAATTTTTAAATCATAAAAAAATTTTATTTTTTTTTTTAATTGCACTTATAATTTTTTTATAAATTAAACTTAATTATAAAAATCCAAAAAATTGCCAGATATTAATTTAATTTAAGTAAAATTACAACTAAAAAACATTTTTAAAAAAGCGCGCTTAAATTTTCCCGTCAGATGGCGCTATAAATTTAAATTGACAGAAAACAAGTCTAAATTATTTAAACAACAAAGAGAATTGACATAAAACAATTAATTAAATTTATTGTTAATAAAAATAATTATTTTTTATGATTGAAAAATATTTTTTAGCTAATATAAAACTGTAATTTATTTGATCAACGATTAAGGTAGTATTTTTTTCGTTTTCCGGCAAAGCAGCTCCTCCTTCCTGAAACTGTTGGCTTTCTTTTTGTAATAACATCATGGCGAAATCTAAGCCTACTTCGAAATCTGGTAATTTAATTGAATATTTATGTTAGAAATAGTGGCGATCAAGTGTCTAAAAATGTTGTATTGTAAACCTATCTGTCAATCGATTAATTAAAGTAAAAAAAAATGGTATTTAATATGGACGATGACACTTGGTAATGACTGGTTAAAAAACGTGTGTCACATGGCGTGTGTATAACCTATTTTGGCTGAAAAAAATATTTACAAAATTGCTTAATTATTTATTTATGTATAATTGTTGAACCCTATAATCAACTTTGTGAATATTGATAAGAAATTTAATTCACTTTTTAATTCAAGTTGGATTTAAGAGAAAAAAAAAGTTGAGTAAATAAAATTAATTTACTAATAAATTTCTTACTTTCAGCGGCTGGAAGCTCGGGTGAAAAGAAAACCCAGAAGAAAGAGGAGAAAAAACCAGCGACCGCTGTGACAGCGTCAAAGGTTACTAAGCCTGGTTCATCAAAGAAGCCAGCACCAGCACCAAAAACTGCAGCCACTAAAACTGCAGCTAAACCGGTAGCGAAGCCAGTTGCCAAGCCAGCAGCTAAGCCTGTGACTGCCAAGCCAAAGGTAGTTAAACATGCTGCCAAGAAAATCCCCAAGGGAGGAAAGGCTGCGCCTTTGCAAAAGGCTTTAAAAACCCAGAAGAAGGTAATTTTTTTATTTTAATCATCAAATTAATCATTTTAAATTATTTGAATTGTCGGACTGGTTACTAATAAGAGTATCATTGCAGGTTTTAAAGGGTGTTCATGGATCCCGTGTCCGCAAGATCCGTACTTCGGTGCACTTCCACCGGCCGAAAACGTTTAGACCACCGAGAAACCCAAAATACCCAAGAAAGTCGGTTCCTAATAGAAACCGGTATGTTTTTTATCTTTAAAATTTTTGACATTCATAATAATTCACTATTAATTTATAATCAACTGTACTGATTGATTATTTAATTAACGGCGTGAATTAATAAAATTTGTTGATGATATTAAGCCTATGATTTTTTACAGCATGGATGCTTATAACGTCATCAAGTTTCCGTTGACAACGGAAGCTGCGATGAAAAAAATTGAAGACAACAACACCTTGGTGTTTATAGTACACACCAGAGCGAATAAACACCATATTAAGGCCTCAGTCAAAAAGTTATACGACATCGACGTCGCAAAAGTTAACACTTTGATAAGACCCGATGGAATCAAAAAGGCTTACGTTCGCCTCGCGCGTGATTACGACGCGCTGGACGTCGCCAACAAAATCGGCATTATATAAGTTTTTTTTCTTTATGTATAATTCTTATCAAATGATTAAAGTAACAAAAAAATTATCTACTTTGTTTTCATTTCAGGCGTATATTCTTTCTGATTTATTTATAAGTTTTACAAATATTTTATATTATCTTTTTTATTCCCAATTGGAAGGAAGAATATTTATTTGAAAGTTAAGTTATAAAGATAAAAAAATTTCCTTAAAATTATTTAATTTATTACTACTCCGTTGGCCATTATAAATAAATATTAGTTGCTAATTTTAATTAAACGGAGCTAATTTCTCCTTTTTCATCTCCACCACTTGCTTCTTGTTACTCTTGGTAGTTGTCTTCCTCTTGGCTGCTGCTTTTTTTGTTGAACTTTGTCTTTTGGAAGAAACCCTGAAGTGTGCCAGCAGCTCATGTCTTTGCAACTGAATTCTTTGACGAAAAGTTGCGGAACAAAGATCACAATTAAAAGGCTTCTCGTTTGTGTGAATTCTTATATGTTGTTCAAAAGCTTGTCTGAACCTAAACGTCATGGAACAAACTTCACAGCTGTAGGGTTTTTGTCCTGTATGAATACGCTTGTGTAGGTTTACGTAGGCTTTTGAACTAAAATTCGAGAAACAAATGTCACAAGTATACGGCTTCTGTCCAAGTTTGTAGTAATTGGATTTATTCCGATTTTTTAGACCATCTCTTTTTGTTGTTATTGATACTGATTCAGGTTGGTTAAAATTATTTTCTTCCACGTATACTGTGACAAATCCTGAAAATTAAATATTTATAATAATTTAGAAATTTTTTTAGGGATTTTCCACCAAAAATTTGGTAAGTTTAAATTAAAAGATATTTCCAAATTTTAGATGAAATTTATATTTAATATTTTTAAGAATTTTATTACAAATAAATAATGGAAAAAAAAAATTGACTTGTAAAAATTTAAAGAAATCAAAAATAAAATTTTTTAAAAATAATTTGTTTGTTAAATAAAATTAAAAAAAAAAATTTAAGTGCAAATTAAAAAAAATTTTTTTTTTTATCATAATTAATTTGTTATAAAAATTTAAAAAAATTTTCAGATGTCAGCTGATTTCAGGTTCATAAATCTTGAAGTTTAAGAAAATATCCGTCACACCTGGCATTATCATATCTTCATCAGGAATCTCGGAATTATTATCAGGTTCTATTTTAATTTCTTCCATATCGATGGGATACTCTTGATCAGAATCACGTTCTTGACTATTGTCCTCCAAACTTCCATTAATTTGACTATCCTGAAAATGTAATAATACGGAAGTTAGCAGTCAGCTGTTGATTTAAAAAATTTTTTTAATAAATTTAATTGCTATAAATATTAAATTTTCTACATGTTAATTTTTTTTCTCATTTTTTTATACAATAATTTATTTATTAAAAAATTATTAAATATCTGCTAAATTAATTTTCATTAATAAAATTTAAAAAAATTGTCAGATGTCAGCTGATTTCAATATTATCATCTAACACTCCAAAATAATTTTAAATTATTAATAATTTCTAAAAAAAGAAATTCTAAATTTTTACCTCTTCATTCTTTTCCACTTTGCTAGCTACTGCTTTAAACACACCACTATTTACATCCATATTTTATTAATAATTTAAAATTAAGTTAGCCGACATTTAAATATTGTCAGATTTTTTTTATTAAAAAATTTATCACAATAAAATAACATTTAATTTATAAAAAATTTTTAAAACTTTAAGTACAATTTAAAAAAAATACATTTAATTCTAATTAATTGAATAAATAAAAAAAATTAACACTTAGTTCCTAATAATAAATTTATAATTGACATTTTTTAACCTGTCAACTCCGTTAGGAATGTCAACAAAAACAGTTACAGTGTGGAAAAAAAAATGACAGTGACTATAGCGTGTATCTACAATCCTATAGTTTGGATTAAATATATAATCGATGCTGTCGATAACGTAGATTTTGTTTATCAACTAAAATGGTTAAAAATGTCAAAATATTAATGAGTACACAAATGACAAATTTATTTTAATTAAATATCATACCTTCTGAGTTTTTTAATTAATAAAAACTTTCTTATTGTTGTTCTTTTATTCTACGGAATATTTGTTGTAAAATTTTGTTGGAATAACCATAAGGTAGAAATTTTATAACCTAAAAATTAAAAAAATTGTAACAAGTATTTTTTTAATTGTTACTAATTAATTTTATTTTTATTTTAGGTTTGTTAAAAGGTTTAAAAACTCAAAACAAGGTAATTATTGTTGATTTTTTTATTATAATAATAAATAAAAATAAATTATAACAATGTCTGCTAATTTTTAATTGACATTTTTTATTGCCGATAACAATAATAGTAATGTTGTTAATTTATTTATTTTTTTTTTTTTTTTTTAGATGTCAAATAGCTCGAATAAAATAAGAACTTCTGTTCATTTTAATACACCAAAAACTTTACAGCCGCCAAGAAATCCAAAATATCCTAGTAAATTAATTCCAACACGCAGCAAGTAAGTCTTGATGAAAAAAAAAATTAGAATTTTATTATTTATTTTATTATAAAAATTAATTTAACAGACATTTACTAAATTTTGAGAATTTTTTTGACAGCTGAATTTGTTCAGAAAAATTATATTTAAAAAATTGAATTTAAATGTGAATTTTTTTTGTCATAATTTATTTGATAAAAAAAAAATTTTAAATGATCAAATATTTGTTAAATTAATTTTAATGAAGTTTTTAATAAATGAAAAAAAAATTAATATCAAAATTAATTAATTAATTAATATAAAAAAAAAAAAATTCAAATGAAATAATTATTAAAATTAATTTCCAGACTTGACTTTTACAATGTAATTAAATACCCAGTAACAACGGAGTCAGCGATGAAAAAAATAGAAGACAGCAATACCTTGGTCTTCATCGTAAACCGCCAGGCGAATAAAAACCACATCGAGTCTTCAGTCAAGAAACTGTACAACGTCAGCGTGGCTGCTATTAATCTTACTAATTCTCCAGGAGGCGATAAAAAAGCCTACGTCCGTCTAACAGAGGAACACGACGCCCTGGACGTTGCCAACAAGATTGGGATCATCTAGATCTAGAATGAAGAATTTATGAAAATTTAAAAATTCGCGCCAAATGTCTCTCGACAGGCGGCGCTTAAGTCGCGAGATAAAATTGAGATAATATATTGGAGTATATTATCTTGGATTAATTTTATTAAAAAAAATTAAACTATTTATTTAAATTGAAGGGTAATAATATTTAATTAAAAAAAATTTTTATTTTATTAATCTTTTTAGTCGTTAATTGTTGATTGACATTCGAAAAATTCCCCAAGTGATTTTTCAGCTGGTCAACAGGCCACGTGGTAACTAGTCCAACTAAATCCTTGTTTAGATTGCTCAGAGTCCTTTCCTTTGGTCACGACGACACAAGATGGTTCCAAAGCCGAAGCCTACAGAAAAAGCTGGTAATTTTACAAAATATTATGATAAATATTGTGATTAGCAAATGACAAAGTTATTAAGTAAATTTTTTTCAGTTAATTTTTGTAAAAAAAATGTGATTTTTTTTAAATTTGCGCTGGTGGTAGATAACCAAAAAAACGTGTCATATGACGCATGTTTAACCTTTAATAAAAAATGAAACTAGCGAATATTTTTTTTAATTTAATTGTTTTTCGTAAAAATAAATAAAATATGACAATAAAAATTAAAAATATGCTTCTAAAATTTTTTAAGTGAATGTAAATTTATTTTAATATTTAAATAATTTTTTTTTTTTTATGATGATTGATGACAATTTCAATTAATATAAATTAATGATAGTAAATAAACAAAATTGTTATATATTTAATTGATAACATTACAATTTCTTGAATAATTTACTAATAAATTTTATACTTTCCTAATAATAATTAATTTAGTGAATTTCCATAAGAAATTTTATTTATTTTTTAATAATTCAAGTTGGATTTGAGAAAAAAAAATTAATTTACTAATAAATTTCTTACTTTCAGCGGCTGGAAGCTCGGGTGAAAAGAAAACCCAGAAGAAAGAGGAGAAAAAACCAGCGACCGCTGCGACAGCGTCAAAGGTTACTAAACCTGGTTCATCAAAGAAGCCAGCACCAGCACCAAAAACTGCAGCCTCTAAAGCTGCAGCTAAACCGGCAGCGAAGCCAGTTGCCAAGCCAGCAGCTAAGCCTGTGACTGCCAAGCCAAAGGTAGTTAAACATGCTGCCAAGAAAATCCCCAAGGGAGGAAAGGCTGCGCCTTTGCAAAAGGCTTTAAAAACCCAGAAGAAGGTAATTTTTTTATTTTAATCATCAAATTAATCATTTTAAATTATTTGAATTGTCGGACTGGTTACTAATAAGAGTATCATTGCAGGTTTTAAAGGGTGTTCATGGATCCCGTGTCCGCAAGATCCGTACTTCGGTGCACTTCCACCGGCCGAAGACATTCAGACCACCGAGAAACCCAAAATACCCAAGAAAGTCGGTTCCTAATAGAAACCGGTATGTTTTTTATCTTTAAAATTTTTGACATTCATAATAATTCGCTATTAATTTATAATCAATTGTACTGATTGATTATTTAATTAACGGCGTGAATTAATAAAATTTGTTGGTGATATTAAGCTTATGATTTCTTATAGCATGGATGGCTATAATGTCATCAAGTTTCCATTGACAACGGAAGCTGCGATGAAAAAAATTGAAGACAACAACACCTTGGTGTTTATAGTACACACCAGAGCAAATAAACACCATATTAAGGCCTCAGTCAAAAAGTTATACGACATCGACGTCGCAAAAGTTAACACTTTGATCAGACCCGATGGAATCAAGAAGGCTTACGTTCGCCTTGCGCGTGACTACGACGCGCTGGATGTCGCCAACAAAATCGGCATTATATAAGTCTTTTTTCGTTATGTATAATTCTTATCAAATGATTAAAGTAACAAAAAAAATTATCTACTTTGTTTTCATTTCAGACGTATATTCTTTCTGATTTATTTATAAGTTTTACAAATATTTTATTTTATTTTTTTTATTCCCATTTGGAAGGAAGAATATTTATTTGAAAGTTAAGTTATAAAGATAAAAAAATTTCCTTAAAATTATTTAATTTATTACTACTCCGTTGGCCATTATAAATAAATATTAGTTGCTAATTTTAATTGAACGGAGCTAATTTCTCTAAAATGGAGATCCTAGCTTTCGAAGTTTCTTCAACAACTCCGGTTTAATAGTCAAACTCTTCTCAATAGCTTCTACCAACACCGTCACCTGTTCGAACGGTGGAAAAGGCATGCCTTCTAAATTATAAATAAAAATCTTTCCAGAAAAATCAGCAGCAACTAACTGGTTTCCCGTTTTCGTAAACTCTAGAAGCATCAGCCGCTGATCTATAGGTAAGACCGTAACAGAAGTGGGCCTGTGAGTGCGGCGCTTCAGGTCCCAGATATTAATTTCATTACCAACGCAGGTTGCGATCACGGTGGAGTTACTGGGGCTCCAACAAGCCGCTTGGACACAGGCCATGCTGGTCGAGAGCGTGAGCAGGGGATCAGTGATGCCGTCTGCCCAGATTCTGGTGCTCCAGTCAGCTCCGCAGGTCAAGAAGATCTTCGAGCAGAAGGGCGAGAACTCCAGCGAGTAAAAGGGACCATTGTGAGCTAGAAAATTGTCCAGATGGTGGCTGAGGTAATTTGTCGAGCAACGATAGACGCAACCTTCGTCAGAACCCACGTAGTAGATGTTGCTAGCGATTGGATGCTGGCGCAGCAAGAGAACTCCTGGATTTTTGCTGATGGGAACGTCGTAGAGACACCCGCTGGAGTTTGTTCGCTTTATCCCTGAAATTTTGATTTCACGGGTTTTCATACCCTGACAAAAAATCCTACAGAAAACGCGCATTACCTGGAATTTTGTCTTCTATCCGTGGAATGGTCATAATTTTCTTCGCTGAAAAATCCTTGGAAGTATCAAAGCAGAAAATTGACCCGTCCTGGTTGCTGGTGTAAATTAGCTCTTCATTAGAGACCAGCGGGTCCAGCGGATCGTTATCCAGCCACCACTGGACCTGCCAGTGCGGCCAATAAGTCGGACAAGTCTCCCTAGAGCTTTTGCGAATTATTCTCAGGCTTCTGCTGCTCACGTCTATAACCTTGACAGATCCGTCGTAGAAACCCACGGCCAGCTGGTTCGGCTTCTGGCGACTCCAGTCGCAATCTGAAACAGCTGAGTCGAATTTGTAGACTCGGTCTGGTTGACTGGGATTTTTTATGCACCAAATTAGCAGAAGTCCTCGCGAGGAGTCGTTGGACTCCTCTACAGACCCGTAACCAGCTGCCAGCAGATTGGTATTTTTGTAGCTCCAGCGGATGCAATTTACTGGTCGATCCTGGACTTCGGGGCAAACGTGGGTCCACAGGAGGTCCAAGCTGTAGGTAAACTCCAGGTCCAGGTCGCAAGGGTCTTTTTTTATCAAACCTTTGAATCTCTTCTGGGGGACTATGTAGAACTTGCTCGCAATTATTCGCTCCATTATTCGAGCTGCTGATGCAAATGAATCTTTTTTGTATAATTCGGATAATGGATCTTCAGTTGGAGATAAATCTTTTGGAATCGGCTTTGAAAATATACTCTGGATCTGAAATTGTTTTAGAATTTATTTGGTTTAATTTTGTGAAATTTTAAATGGACAAAAATAATTTTTAAAATTACTGAGAAAAAATTAGACTTAAAAAATAATTATCAATCAATTATTGTAAAAAAAAAATATTTACCAAATTTTTCTTAGTATTCTCCCCATCTTTATTATCAATTGTGTTAGCGGAATTATAAGCGTCATATAAAACCCAATTGTTGACAAAAGTACCCTTGTTGGTTCTCTTCTTTCTTCCCAAATAAGTAGACCTAGACTTGGTATAAATTCTGGTGGTCTGCGTCTCTGCTTCAGCCACTCTGCGGTTAGACCCTTCTCCTTTGGTTATATATTCATATCTTTCGTTAGCTTCTTTTACTGCTTGACCCTCTGGTGTGTCTAAATCGGCAGTGAGTTGCGGCATGTCAAACAGAAAAAATGTCTCTGTCTCTCTCAGTAATATTGTCATCTTCTCCGGGGAAACTTGGCAAACAGGATCAATGCTGATTTATTATTTATCATTATTATTTATTGTTTTAAGGCTATTTATGATACTGAAATTAGCAGACATTTGACAATTTTTAATATTCTTCAACAAACAAATTTGTTCCAAAAAATTATTTTTAACGGACGATTTTTTTTTTAATTTTTTTATCATAATATATTTGTTAAAAATTTTTGAATATTATTTTATATAAATATAACATTAAATTTATCAGTCACTTAACCATTTTTTAACTTTTTCAACAAAAAATTAATTTAAAAAAATTATATTTTTAATTTTTTTTAATTTCTATTTGTCAATTTTTTTTGTCATAATTTATTTGTTAAAAAATTCTTAAAATTATCAAATAACTGCTAAATTAATTTTCATCTAATTTTAACAAAATTTATAACACACCTGGGTAAGCAAAATGGTGACGGCGCGCGGTCAGCATCATTAATATTCCTCGAATCTTCAGTGCAGATAGACATCAAGCTCTCCATGTTTTCTTCAAATGGCAAATTTGTAGTGATCAACAAAGGAGCTTTGATCAAAGAAAAACTCGACTGATAATCCCGAACCTGGCTCAGAACTTCAAGAGAACTGGAGGTTGGTTTCAGAGTCAGTGCATCCCAGTTGAATATTTTGCTTGGATCTTCTACGCGAGCATAATATTCATGCACTAAGGGTCGAGGTGTCACATCATTACCTTCCTCGTCGTAAATTCTCAGGTCACCTTTTTGCTTGCTGTCAGATTTTTTTGATTTTTGTTTCGGACGGACATTTTTCAATGATAAGGACATTTTTTTTTTATATAAATACTGATTGTTTGATCGATAGGATATACAAGTGAAGTTGATGCAGTTCCCGGATGAAGTTCTTGTTTAAATTTTCCGTTACTTACGATTTCGCCACCTGGTGTCACTTTTGCGAAGTAAGCGGTCAGTCAGTCGGAGTTACTTTGTTTATTTTTGTAAATAAATTTTAAATAAATTAATAGAATTCTTTTTTTTTTTTTTTTTTTTTTTTTTTTTTTTTTTTTTAGGAAAGAATAATTATGTCACAAGAATGGAAATTGATAAAAGTTTTGGGGCGTGGTGCTTTTGGTACTGTGGAATTATGGCAGAATGAAAATCAAAATATAGGTAACCTTTGACACTTTGATTTTTAATTAAAATTAATTTAACATATATATGTATTTATATTATATAAATATATATTATTTAATAATTTTTTTAATTTTATAATAGATGAATTATGGCAAAAATAATTAGAAAAAAAATTGACATGTAGAAATTTAAAAATTAAAAATGCAATTTTTTTTAAATAATTTTTTTGATAAATAAAATTAAAAAAATTGTGAAGTGACTGCTAATTTTAAAATCATTAATGAAAATTAATTTTTTTTTATAGATATTTATGAAATTTTAAAAATTTTGGTTACAAATAAATTGTAGTAAAAAAATCAAGATTTAGAATTTTACAAAAATTACAAATACAGTTTTTTTAAAATAATTATTTTGAAAAAATTAATTTGTTAAAAAACATTAAAAAATTCTCAAGTGATTGCTAACTTTAATGTCATATTAAATTTTCAGCAATAAAAAAATGCCATATAGATAAAAAAATGTTGACAGACAAGCAAAAGGAACGTTGGATAAATGAGGTATTAATAATGAATAAATTAAGACACCCGAATATAATCAACACCAAAGAATTGCCAAAGCAATTTGAAAATTACAATGTTGACAATGATTTACCGATACTCTGTATGGAGTACTGTACAAAAGGTGATTTACGAAGTGTAAGTTATTTTTACTTACATAAAATTACATCTCTCAGTATCATAATTATTTTATTTTTTATTTCCAGATGTTGAACAAGTGTGATAATGTCTGCGGAGTTCCTGGAAAAGAAGCTTTAAAAATAATGCATGATATTTCTTCAGCTGTCGAGTACTTGCATCAAGAGAAAATAACTCACCGGGACTTGAAGCCAGACAATATTGTGCTGCAGCAAATCGGTAGCAATGTAAATAATTTTTATTTATTTAAATTATTAATTAAATTAAGGAAAATTTATTTTAATTATTTATTAAATGAAGGAAAACTATTCTGCAGGTGGTTTATAAATTAATCGACCTGGGATACGCTAAAGAACTGAGTGATGCCAGTATCGCAGCTTCTGTTGTCGGTACATTAAATTATTTAGCGCCAGAGTTACTTTGGAAAGAATCTTACAGCTGCTCTGTGGATTATTGGAGTCTTGGAATTTTATTTTATGAAATAATTACTGGTACCAGACCTTTTTTACCTCACATGCAAATTACCACGACTTGGTAAATTTTTAAATAATTTATTTGCTTAATATTTACCTTGAAGAGCTTGAATTTTAAATCAAGGAAGAAAAAATAATATTTCTTCTTCAGGATGGACCTTATAAGGAAAAAAAATTACAAAGACATTTCTGCGCGTGTAATCAACGATCAAATTGTTTTTAGCCAGGACATTGATGATCCTTATACGATTCCCAAGTAATTATTTTATTTTACAATTTATTTTTTATCTTTTAAATTTTAATTTAGATTGAAAATTAAGACAATTAAAAATTTTTATTTGATATTTTAGATGCATAAAAAATGATTTAGTCGAATGGTTCCGCTTAGTTTTGCAATGGGACCCACGAAGACGCGGAAAAATGAAAGAAGACCTCGTAGTCTTCAGCAAATTAAAGGAAATTCTGGAGAAGAAGGTATACCAACATAAATTTCAACTTAAAAAAATTATCAACCTTAAAATTACAAGTTTTTATTTTTTTTTAGGTTACCGAACTTTTTATTGTTCCGCGGTATAAATTTGAATCTTACATTGTCGACTCAAATATGACTATTGATGAATTGAAGCTTTTAATATTTAATAAAGAAAAAATTGAAGTCAATTGTCAAATTTTGACCGATACTATGGGGAATATTTTAGATGATCAATCTTGGAAAAAAAGTGTAAGAATTTTTTTAATTAAAAATAAAATTATAAATAATTATTGATCGTTTGTGGTTGCAGGACGTAATTATGGTGTTTAGCAATGACTTGGGGGTTAATCAGACATCTGATCAGAAATTTTACAATTGCATCAATGAAGCTCTAACTCAGCCACGGAAAAAATTCAATTATTATCATGCAAAGTCTTATTATGGAGCGATAATGTTTTTTGTAAGAAAGCAGATTGAAATTTATCGGACTTATATATTAGCTTTGAGTATAATGATGTAAGTAAATTTTTTTTGTGATTATTATTGTTAAAGTTTTTTTTTTTAAATTGAGCTTGTTGCTTAAATAAATAAATAAATAAATCAATTCTTAATTATTAAAATATTTAGTAATTTTTATTTTTATAAAATTATTGAATTAATTTTAAATATTTATTTGACTGTAAAATTGTTATGAATTTTTTTTGTGGTATATAATTAAATAAATAAATTTTTTCAGAGACTTTTGTGGCAAGAAATTTAATTATCTAAATAATGAAATTCAAGAACTGAGTTCAGGAGTCGAAAAATTAGTGAAAAGTCAAAAAAAGACAGAAGAGTTAATTGAGAATATAAAAGGAGAGTCATATGATAGCTTTGAAGCATTGAAAGGAAAAATCGGAAAGTTCTTCGAGCAGAAGAAAAAAATGAAGAAGAAATTTGATGCTCTTGCGGAAAATAAAGAAAAATTTAAAAAATTCGTGGAGATTAATTGGATGGAAAGTATCGAAGAGCCGCTGGATCGAGCGCAATATTTAGTCAATACTTTACTGATTGCTGACCAAAATACCCCGCGGTCACCTTTTGAGATGGTGCAATTGTTTTTTAGGTTTTTGAAGGTACGCGAGAAGAAATTGAGCGACCAACAGCTTATTCATTTTCAAAAGTATGTATTTTAATTTTTATAAAATTATTTACTAAAAATTTTTTTGGAGCAGTAAAATTATTTTTTTTTTAATTTTGATGGAAATTATTGATTTATTTTCAGTGAAATTACTCAATTTTTAAAGCAGTTATCTCAATTGAAGGAAGTTCTCAAATCATTCAAAGCGCTTTTAAATAATTACAACGAAGAGTTGATTAAAATAAGGCAAGAAATTAAAATTTTACACGAAGCTAGTCATGCTTGTTCAACTTCGCAGTCTGGAATAATAAATTCTTCGATAAATGATACAGATGCTGTGATTTATAATTCTATTTTTATAACTAATATGTAAGTATTAATCATTTAATTATTAATCATTAATTTCATTATTTGACTTAATTTTTTCTAGGCTTGGAAGCTTATTAACAGAAATGGATTCGTTGAAATCAAAATTCGCTGATTTAACAAAATCAGACGAGTAAATTTTTATTAAATATGAATTTTATTTAATATTAAAATATATAAATTTTTTTTATCTATTTTTAATGAAGAAATAAATGTTTTTATATCAAATTAATAATATTTACGAGGAACATAATGACGCACTCCCCATTTTATGTTGGCGTTTTTGTCTGTTTTTACAAAAGAGAATACAGGACCTCCGAAATATTTTCTTGCTAAAAAAAATTATTAACTATGAGTAAGTAAATTAAATTAATAAATTAAATTTTTTTTCTTACCTTCAAAATTGCTTATCGCCATTATTACAATTAAAATAAATAATAGCTTCTTTATCTAAATTAAAAAAAAAAAAAAATATATTAAAATAAATTACATTATTAAATAATAAATAATAAAAATAAAAATTGACATTACTTACATGATTCATGACGGCAAAGTGACTGATCTTTGATAATAATGAAACTGAGAATTAAAAACTTTCACTAAAAAGACTTTCAAATTTTTTTACAAATTTTCTTCGAAAGCAAAAAATTGAGGGCGTGAAATAATTATTATTATTAAGAGAAATTTAGTGTCATTGCAAAGGTCTTGCTTTAGATTCACCTAAAAAAATAAACCAGTGGTTATAATATATAGATCCATTTTTATTAAACTATGCACACAGCATATGCCCACGTATTCATTCAAGTTCACATTAAAACTATAAATATTTAATATTAATTATTATAATAATTATAATTATTTTAGTCATTAATAATTAATTATTATCGTTATCCATCTCTGACATATACTTTATACAGAAAAAGATCGAGTACAAAATAAATGAAAAAAGTATAATAAATAATAATAATAATATGGACGTGGAGATACACACGTCTTTCCAATAGAGAGATGTGACATTAGACTTTTCTTTTGTTTATAAAAATTGACGCTTAATTTACTATTTATTAGACACATTAATTGTTAGTTTTATTTTTTTTTTTTTTTTGTATTGTATTTTAATTATTCATTGTCACTGACGTCCTCGTCAGTCGTGTACTCGGAATGTTCGTCACCGATATCTACTTCTTCGGCAGTCTCTTCGTCAGAAATGTCCCACTGTGGGTGCTGTGTTGGGACTGCTGGTGCTTCTTTTACGTCCAGCTGAAAAAAAAAATTATTTTTTTTAAATTATTATTAATTTAATATATTTTAAAAATTAAATATTTATTATATATTTAATTAAATATTAATTAATTAATTAATTTATTAAATATTAAAAAAAAATTGCATAAATATTTTTTTTCATTTTTACAAGTAGCATTTTTTTATGAATTTTCTCTATAATAATTTATTTGTTTAAAAATCCCAAAAATTTTCATGTAAAAATTAAGTAATTAATTAAAGTAATTAAGTCATTCATTTAATTAGACTTAGTAATATTAATAATTTATTATTTTTATTGATTTAAATTTTATAAAAAAAATTTTTTTTTTCAATCAACTAAAGAATGTGTAGTAAAAAATCTAGTTAAAAAATGCAAAAATATTTTTTTTTCTATATACGCCTTTTTGCTTTTAAGAAAAACCATTTTTTAAGTGAAAAGGGAGTATGTAAAAAAATAGCTTCTAAAATTCGAATGAAAAATTGATTTTTGGAAGTGAAACTAAAAACTTAAAAATTGAAAATTTCTTAAAATTTTTAGCTTCTAAAAAAATTGATAATTTCAAAAAATTAGACTATAGTATAGTATTTTCAGTTTAATTTTCAAAAATAATTTTTTTTACTAGATCTCGACGTTTGGAGAAAGTTCTTAGAAAACAGAGCGTGTGTTGAAAAAAATTTTTTTTTGTGTTTTTCAACCAGATTTTTACTTATAAATTATAACATTAAATTTAGCTGTCATTTGATAATTTTTTAATTTTTTTTAACGAATAAATTTCTTCCAAAAAATAATTGAAGAGCTCAAAAGCATAGAACAGTTATCTCTTTGAGCTCGGAGAGCTTAAAATAAACCAAAAATGATATTTTAAAATATCATAATAAAAAAAAAAAATTACCTTAATATCCTGAGTCTGATAAAATCCTAAATAAGAATCACTCCTCAAACAAACAGAGAAAGTGTAAACTCTCGGCCAACTGGGAGCAGTGAATCTCAATTGGACTTCTTCCTTGTCAACGAGCGACGTGACATGCACTGGCGTGGTAATAAGCGTGTGTGACTTCCGGTCACAAATGTAAACCCACCAGTACTCCTGTTTGACATCAGGAAACATCGGACAGTGAACTTCGTGGGACAAATTACTCCTGCCCTCGAGGACTTTTTCCCTCTTGTTCATCCTCTGCTGGAACTTCTCCCACTCATCATCATCCTCATCCTCAAAGGACTCTTTCTTCTCTTCAGCCTTGGACTCTGTCTCTTCCTCGCTCTTCTCGCTCTCAGCGTCACTCTCGCTGCCGGATTCTCTGGCAACGTCACTCTTCTCAACCTTTTGGCTCTCATTTTGGTTCTTCTCGCTCTCAGAAGTCTCCTTGGAGTTCGGAGACTTCTCAGGCTTCTCCGACTTGCTCGGCTTGGTTGTTGGGGTTTTTTTGGCGACCCGCTGCTTCTTCTTCCCCGTTTTCTTCGCTCCTTTCTTCTGCTTGCGCCAGAGAGCTGATTTAGCAGCCGGTTCAGCTTCTTCATTATTGCTGTCTTTTTCTTCATCATCTTCCACTGTTTTTTCCTTCACACTCTCGTCGCCGAATAAATGACGCATGTCCTTGCGGTACAGAGTCACTGTCACCGTAACTACGGCCTCTGCTGTGTAAACTGTCGGGTTGTCATCATCAATAACTGAAAATTTAAAAATAAATAATAAATTAATTATTCATTAAAAAAAAAAAAAAAAAAAAAAAAAAAAAAATTACAAATTTTTTTTAATAATTTTTTACAAATAAAAAATTTATATTAATTTTATTTAACTAATCCTCTATTTTTCTAAATTAATATTTTTACCTTCTGATTGAACCTTGAAGTCAACATAAGGCATGTTTCCAAGTACCTTCATAACATCTTCATACTGCTCATCAGTAAAATTACGCAAAATTTGTCTCCTTTCGTCGCCCTTTAATTGCGCGAGCTGCTGCAGTGTCTTAATTTTACGTTTTTTTCCTGAAAAATGTTTCAAATGCTCCTCTTCAATGTGCGGCAATTGTAACAGTGGGTTTGCAAATTCCCAAAATCCTTGGACTATCATCGGGCTTAATTTCATGCAATTTTCAATTGTCTCTATTGTCGGTAGACAGGCGACTGAAAATTAATTAAATTAAAAATAAAATAAATTTATTTTTAATACGTAATATCACTTGATTAAATTTATTTGATAAATAAATAAATAAATTTTTTAAAAACTTACTTCGACCACTGTATGCAAGGAATATTAATTGATTCACGCACATAATCATTTCTTGAATTAAATAAGGACATTTTTTAATAATATATTGCCGGTCTTTTTCTAATGTCTCCGGATTTAATGGAATACGTGATAAGTGTGCGTAAATAATTGCACGTGCTTTAAGAGAATAATTACGGCATAATGGAAATTCTTTATTTTTTTCTCCTAAATTTTGAATTTTTTTCATAAGCTAAAAATAAAAAAAAAATAAATTAATATCAAATTAAAAAATTTATTTAAAAATGATGATTAATAAAAGACTTACGGAAGGTACTTCTTCATTATCAGACTGTCGTATGACTATTTCCGGATTGGAATCTTTTGAAAATTCGCTAGAAGCTCCAAGGATCATAATAACCCGCTTCAAAGTGGTCAATCTTTGAGAGTTGAAGAACGCGTAGTAAATTTTTGTCGTTTCCAGCAAAATTTGGTCTCCTGTGTACCGGATACTCTTGTACCACCACATCCCGACTACGGTGGGCAACGCGACCATGAAAACCATCGCGTAGAGTCCTAGGACCCACACGGAGTTTTTCTTCTCGACAATCCATGAGGGTAGAGCTATTCCGAAGCTCATCGCGCCTGGGCCGTCTGGGTTGCCGTATTTTTCCCAATTTTTACGGGCTTCATCGTCAGTTAAAGCTTGGTAAGCTGTAATTTTTATTAATTTTCATTATTAATTACATTATCAAATTTTTTTTTATTAAAAAATTGAGTAATTACTTAGTTTTAGTCAATTTAATTTTTTTATTCACTTTTAAAAATTTTATTAATGTTTTGTGTGCAAATAAAAAAATTATTTTAAATTAAAACTTTTTTTTCAAAGCTCATAAAAATATAAATAACATTTTTATCAGTTAAATTATTAATAATTAGGAAATTAAACAATTACCACTTGTTAGTAAACTTATAAATTAATTTACCTTTTGTAAGCTTCATAAATGCTTTTTCATCACCAGTTTCTTTATCCGGATGGAGTATTAATGATAATTTACGATATGCTCTTTTTATTTCTCTTTCAGACGCTCCCTAAATATTAAAAAAAAATATATATATATATATATATATTTTTTTTTTAAATAAATGAAAGTAATTATAAATAAATTTATCTAAATTTATGATATTGAAATTAGTAAAAACCTGACAATTTTTTTGTATTTTTTTTACAAAGTAAAAAAAATTGCATTTAATAATTTTTTTAAATTTCTAAATGTAAATTTTTTTAATAAAAATTTTTTGATAATTAATTTAATTGTAAAAATCTAAAAAATTGACAGATATCTATTAAAAATTAAGATTGCCAAGAAAAAAATGTTTTTAAATGAAAATTTAAATATACTATGTCTCTTATTTACAAAATAATAATTAATAAAATAAAAATAATGATAATAATTACCGAAGAGACACCAAGAATTTCATAAGGATCAAAGTTAGCCATTTCAGCGTCATACTGTGATACCTTGTAGGCCAAAAAGGCAAGAGCGACCCAGCATAAAATAATGAAAATTTTCCTGCAAATAAAATAATAACCGCATTAATCGTTAATCAATAATGAATACAAACATTTATAAATAAATAAATAAAAAATGTAATTTACAGCAAGCGTGCTCTGGTAGCCTTCCACCTGTCATCCGACGATAGTATTTCTTTTTTCTTTTTACACTTAGGACAATGACATTCTCTTGACAATTGCTCAGCATCTTAAAAAAAAAAAAAAAAACGGTACTTTATTTCCAAATCCTGGATTTACCGTTCGTTGTAATTTTCACCGCAAGCTTTATAAAAAAGTGCTTGGTACAAAATTAATTGCACTTATTTTTTTTAAATGACATAAATAAATAAATAAATAAATAAATAAATCAACTAACCTGGCTTAGGACAACGTGGCCACAGGTAGTAAGTACCTGGGACCAGGATGAGCGCGAGAAATGACAGCAAGAAGTAAAAAAACGTTCCACCACTCTCGTCGTACTGAAATTTTTGCCCGCCCATTGTTAACAACAATTGTTTACAATTTATTTATTTTTTTTTTAAACAAATATTCTTCCAAGGCTCATGTATAAGTACATCGGTTCTCTGGTGAGGCAGCCAACAGGTTACAGGCTCCAATAATATTTCTTCCTGATAAAAATTAAAGTAATTTATTATTAACTTTTTTTTATTTTATTAATTGTCAATAAATACACAAAATATTTAAATTCAGGTTACGTTACATACTTTGGCCGAATTATATACACATTAGGCACTCGGACATCAAGATTGCCAACTCAGCATGACCACCAGGCACCAGCACTAGGAGTAGCAGACTTTGGGTTTGATGATAGATGCTACACATGCCACATACTTTAATTTTACATAGATATTTATATATATTTATCTTTTTTTTATTTTTTTAGTTTCTCCTGGAACTGTCACGCACTGACATCTGTTCTGTCTTTACTGTCATAATATGTACAAGACTCTGAAGTTAACTTAGGTTATAAATTTTTTTAGTAATTAAATTATTGTAAAAAAAATTAATTAAAAAATTCAACAGGTAAAAATTAAAAAAAAATTGTTAAGGTAAATTTATTTAAGCACTTTTTTATTTTAATTAATGATTTGTTATAAAAATTTAAAAAATTGACAATCAGCTGACTTCAGAGTAATTATATTAATAATTTTTTTAATTTTTATAATTTAATTAAAACAAAAAAATATTTTTAAAAAATTTCACTTGATGTTTTTTTTTATTTTTTTTGTTATAATATTTTCAATAAAAAAAAAAAATTCTAAAAATTTTCAAATGACAATTATTTTTTTAATTTTTTTTAATAAATAAATTATGGTAAAAAAAATTATTAAAAAAATGAATTTTAATAAATAAAAAATAGAATTTTTTAAAAATAATTTTTTAGAATAAATTTTATTTCTGAAAAACTATTTTTAAAAAATTGCATTTATAATTTTTTAAAATTTCTTGTCAATTTTTTTTTTTCTCATTTATTTTTGCCATAATTTATTTGTTAAAAAATTCTAAAAATTAATACATACCTGTTAAATTAATTCTCACATAAAATAATCATAAAAAAAATTCAACATGTGAAAATTTTTAAAAATTGTTGATGAAATTTTTTTAAGTGTTTTTATTATTGTAATTTATTTTTTAATAAAAATAATTATTAAAAAAAGTTTAATATAAAAATTCCACATGTAAAAATTAAAAAAAAAAATATTAAGAGATTTTATTTAAAGCGTTTTTTATTATTGTAATTTATTTATTAGAATTGCAAAAGAATTGACAGTTGTCAGCTAACTTCAGTGTCTTGGGTACGGCATTGTACATGAATAAAATTATTTTTATTTTTTTTTTTCAGACCTATACTTGGAACATACAATACTTTGACACGTTTGGAGAGTAAAACATGTGCTTTACGCCAATATTGTACAAAATTAGCAGGAATTTATTGAAGTAATTAATAATTTATAAAAAAAACTGCAAAACAAGGTGAACTGTCAAATTTATTTGTTAAAGTCAAAGAAAAAAATCTATCAAGGTGCGTACGATTTTTTTTTTACCGTAAAATAAATTTTTAACCTCAACACCGCTTGCGCTTCCAGTCGCAATAAATTTTTTTAAAAAAATAAAATTATTTTCCAGATGTCTGTGGTTTCGGCGAGGTCGACTATGACAACTGTGTCGTCGATTCTCAAGAGTGGGAGTTTAAGGGGCAGTCATCAAGCGAGCAACAAGAATCGGGTGACTTTTGAGTTGCCGAAAAATTTGAGCCAAATTTTGATAAACTACGAGCAAGGGACGGAAAGAAAAAGCTACCAGGCGTTGGTTTTGACTTTAAAGGAAGCAAATATTAAGGTATAGTTTCCAAATTTATATTAATAAATGAGTAAGAAAAATTTACAGCGCAATTTTACAAAATTAATTATTTAACAAAGCAAAAAATTATTTAAAATTAATTTACCAGATTTAAAAAAATTTTAAGAATTTTGGTGACAAATAAATTGACGTAAAAATTTAATATAATTTTTTGAATAAATTTATTTGTAAAAAAAAAAAAAATTAAAAAATAGTCAAGTGACAGCTAAGTTGAATTTAATCATTTTCAAAGTGATGATTGATGATGTCAATTTTTAGGACGTCGAATTTCTTGCACTGCTCCAAGAGGTCAAGACTTGCATTTCCCAGCTGAATAATGATCATGCGGAGTTGGTGGACAGTCTGCTGCTAGTTAGCTGGATTAAGCGTAAAAAAGAAGCTACAGATGCCTACAAGGCTTTTTTGGAAGACTTGGTGTGTGTTCATACTTATTACTGCATGGGCGTCATTCAAAGGTTAATTTCGTTCTTGACAGTTGAGGAAGCTGGTCAGAAATGGGAGGACAATAAGCCTTGTGAGCAAGATATTGTTATGATGAATCACATTCATAATGTTTTTTTAAAATTTTTGAAAATTATTCCGATGTAAGTTTTAGAATTTTTAAATTTAATTTTTTAAAAATTATTCTAAGTTTTGACTTTATGGTCAATTAAATAAATTAATAAGTAAATAAATAAATAAATAAATAATAATAATTTAATTGTAAATTTTTATTTCAGGTCAAATGATTTGCTATTAAAGTCATTGAGAGATAAATATCCTTGGCACAAAAAATCATCGTATTTGCATCGAAGATATTTGTACTTTTTGCTGCAAATTACTGAATACGCACCACAACTGAGACCGGATATTCTTTCGACAATAATGGAAAAGTAATTATTAATTAAATAATATATATATATATATATATATATATATATATATATATATATATATATATATATATATATATATATATATATATATATATATATATATATATATATATATATATATATATATATATATATATATAATTAAAAGAATAAGAAAAATTTTTTCTTGGGGGTATTTAAATTATAAAATGACTTTTTTCAATTAAATTCAAAATCATTGGAAAGGTCAAGATCTGAATTTTATTTGCGCTTTTTAAATGTTTCATTTCCTTTTCTAAAATTGTTAATTTATTGTGATAAGTTTTCGAAGTAATTATGTATTTATTATTTTATTATGGATAAATTTTAGATTGACCAGCTTAGACGTGCACATTTCCAGAGAAGTGATACTAGATTACCGCAGAGAATTGGAAGACGACGAAGATGAAGAAATATTTCAAATGGACTCAGAAAATAACACCGAGATCAAAGACCACCCTCTGGCTCATACTCTGGACATATGTATGGACATGTTCATGACATATATTTACGAGTGCTGTCACCCCGACGGCAAGATGAACCAAGACAACGTTAAAAAAATATATTTTGAGCTTTTACAGTCCTTTGAAAAAATTGTTCTTCCCACTGAATGGCCCAGCCAGATCCAGTTTGTCATGTTTTACTTCTGCAGCTTCAATACCGGGATCGCTAAAGCTTTTTTAAGCTGGCTTTGGCAGAAAGTCATCAATGAAAACGGCCAGACTCACACTAACATTCGTCAGGTTGCTATTAGTTATATTGAAAGTCTACTGGCTCGAGGAAATTTTATTACTTTCACGTGGGTATTATTAATTATATTTTATTTATAAATTTTGGAAAAATAAATTTTTTTTTTTTTTTTTTTTTTTTTTTTTTTTTTTTTTTTTTTTAGTTTGCTCACAGATTATATAAAAAAAATGTCTATTTGGATAAACGATTATATCAAATCGCACAATAAGCCTGAACATGCCTACAGTGATGTTAGTGCTCACGCAGTTTTTTACTCAATGTGTAAAGCTGTTTTTTATGTAGTAGCTTTTAAAAGTCGAGATCTTACGTCCACGCAAGAAAGTAAGTTTTAAAAAAATTTTTTGCATGCTTCAAGGGGGTCTTTTGATTTTTGAGCATTTTTTAAGATTTTTTTGAAAAAAAAAACCAATGAAGAGATAGAATAAAAGAATAGACGAATTTATAAAATTTTTTGAAAATGATAAAAATTGTAATCAACTTTTTTTTTTTTTAATTTATTTTTTATGTATTTTTCAAAAAAAAAAATATATCAAATAGAAATTTCGTTCAAAAAAATAAAAATTAAAATGGTGACCCTACTTGTAAATGTTTACTAAAAATTGATGTCAAAATAAGTTTTTTTTTTTTTTTTTTTCTTCCAATTTTTTATAACAATTTAAAATTTTCACTTTAACATGTTCATTTTTTTATCAATTTTGTAATCACAAAAAATTAAATAATTACTTTATTTTTTTTTTTTTCTAAATAATTTTTAATAATAAAAAAAATTTACAGATCTGAAATTCCTCGAAAATCTTGGCCTAGGAAACATGGTGACATGTAACTTGAACCCTCTCCGTGCCTGCGATTCAAGGTTTGTCCAGCGGTTTGCAGAAGTAATGCGAGACTACGAAATAGTCTACTGCCACTCAAAAATAAACGACAATTTGCGGAATAACTTGCCCGTGATACAGACAACAAAAAAATTCGTAAAGCAACTGGAGGTATTCTACCCCTTCGACGCGTACGTCTTGCTGCAGAGCTCGGAGAAGATAAAGCCGATTTATCAAGAGTACCAGGCTGCGAATCCTGCGTTAAGGTCTAAAGAAATTTTAGACACTGAGCACAGCAATATGGAGAACGACGAGGACGACTACATGGATGACTTCGGGACGCCGCAGCCTGAAGATTCAGTTATTAATCCCCTGATGGAGCAATGCTCTTCACCTCCGAATTTTATGGAGACTTGAAAGTCCTTAAATTTATGTCCCTAGGTGAATTAATTTTAATTTATTAAGTCATTAAAGCTACGTGCAATTAAATATGTCTTTAATGGCTTGACGTGTATTTTTTAATCGTCGGTTTATTACAAAATTAAGTTTATTTAAATAAAATTAATTGTACAAAAGATGTGTGTGGAATGTAAGTTTATGATTTATAAATTAATCTTACTTCTATTTTTTATTATAATTATAATTATGATTATGATTTTAATTGCTCTACGTCGAGTCTAAGTAGACCGGTAGGTCTTCTTGTTGTTTTATTAAAGTGCTTAATGCTAGTTCTAGGTTTTCTGGTAAATGGTCCAGCAGCATCCTTGGCATTACTGATAGCTCCATAAAATCTTCTGGCTCCGCCCACCGCATCTCGTACTGGCGGTCTTTTTTATTTGCTTTTCTATCACTGATATAAAATTATTAAATTTTTATTTAAAAATTTTTAGTTATTTTTTTTTTTTTTTTTTAAGTTATTTAGGAGAAACAAATAAAAAGTCCAATTTTTCAAGTTAATTTTTTTCACTGAAAAAAAATTTTTTTTGACTTTGAATATTTTCAAAATTTTTAGAGAAAAAAAATTTTTTGATTGTCTTAAAATATTCTCCAGTCTTTGCTCTACAATTTGTAAAAAAAAAATTTTGAAATATCTTGTGTAGATTCTGAGAAAAAAATTTTCAAAAACCTGGTACCAATTATCGTTAATCGTGTACCAAATTTTGTACCTTTTATTCAAACCCGGATATCTTAGAATCTATTAGTCGGAAAAATTCGGGGTTGGGCTCAAAATTTTCCTTAGACTTTTCTGAACAATTTCCAAAAAAAATTTTTCAAAATATCTTGCATAGTTTTTTTTTTTTTTTTTTTTTTAAAGACAAATTGAGAGTTTATTGTAATAATTTATACCTGTTCTCATCTGGTGGAGATTTTAGTCGAACTATGTGAAGAATACGACCAGCGTTGTATAATCTTACTTTTGAATATCTTCTTCTTGTTACATCACGTTCTAAAATCATCGCTTCCTAAAAATAATAATAAATAAAAAAAATATTAGGCTACATAAAATATAGAAATATTTTTTAATTTTGGTAAAATTATAGTTTATAAAATTTATAACAGTTAAAATTGTTTTTAAAAATGATGTCCTAAAAATAAATATTTCATCCACAATTTTGGGACTAATGGGTGTATTTTTTCCCCTTTTTTTTTTATCTTCACCAAGATTTTTTATTTTAAAATATATTTGTTGTTTAATAATTAATTACCGATTGACGTAAACTAGAAGTTTCACCAGCAAGCAATGGTAACTGTCCAGGTATTGAATTTATTGTATTAGCGTTCCTCCACGTACTATGTAAATCTCGATCTGGAACTCCGAATAATGCGTATCCAAAGCCATTTAGCACAACTCGATACTAAAATTAATTACAACAAAATTTTTTATAATTAAAGACTTAGAAGTTAAATTTTTGATAAAATAGCAACTAAAATGATCAACGTAGCAAAAATTACTTACTTTCGGTAACTTGCAAGCTTGCAAAGTTATCAGTAAAGAGGTTCGAAAGTTTTCCATACTGTCGACACTCAGCCGCATCACCAGATCATCACCCAGTCCGACAGTCAGCACAAAATCTTCAGTAACTCGTGCAGCTTCTCTTGAGAGTAAACCAGCTGTAATTAAATAAATATTACTACCTATTCTTCTGATAATTTTTTAATTTTTTTAACAATTAAATTTAGTTCAAAAAAATTATTAAAAAAAAAAATTGAATTAAAAATTTTTTTTTTTAATTTCTATGTCAATTTTTTTGCTTTAATTTATTTGTTACAAAATTAAATAAATTAATTTTATAAATGAAATTAAAATAAGCAATCACTTGATAATTTTTTAATTTTTTTAACAAACAAATTTGTTCCAAAAAATTGTAATTTTAATTTAAAAAAATTTCTAAAGTTCAATTTTTTTTTTGCCATAATTTATTTGTTAAAAAAATTATTAAAATTTAACAAATAAATTAAATTATAATAAAATTAACCTGGAGTTGCAAAAGCGTAAACTTTCAAATGGGGATACCGTGGCCGTATAAGTAACGCCAGAAGAACAGCAAGGCCAGCACCGAGACTGTGACCTATTTAAAAGGCAAATAAAAATATATATTCTTAAAAGAGCTCATTTATGCTATATACTTAGTAATAATTCATAATTACAACATATATAAAATTAATTACCTGTTACAGTCAATCCGTAATTGGGGTATGTCGCAAATGCTTTCTCGAGTATCTTGTACTGGTCCAGTTGCTTCAGAAGAACTTTCGCGCCTATAATCATTCCACGGTGAGCCTAAAATAATTAAAAATTTATTTTTATTTTTTTATTTAAATTTAAATATAATTATTTAACAAAAAAAAAAAAAATAAAAAAAAATTACCATGCTGCCGGGAGGCAAACCCTCGGGCTCGAAAGAATCCGAGGCGGCGGCAATGTCAGTAATAAGATCCCTCAATGACAATGAACCTCTGATTACTATCACGACGCTTGCGGTTTTATGATCAGCGACCACACAGAATGGAATCTTGGAGACAAAGAAATAAATAAATAATTGTTATGATTAAGGTTGATTATTAGGCGAGGAAGAGGAACTTACTTCGCACAAGTGGTTGCGAAAAGATGCGAACAGAATGTCATCTTGGGACAATTGCGAAAGATATTTAACGCCAGCGAGACTACAGAGGCAGCAATTGTCGTCGAGAACAATTGGCTGGTGTCTTCTTAAGCAACTACAGCAGCTCATGTAACGAATCAATTTGCAGCAACCTGTACACGCATTCTGGTACAAGACAAATAACCACCCGTAAGAGGCTATTGATAGCTTCATGTAGTGATGCGCCCATTCTAATGACATCCATGCTGGTGTGTTGGTGAATATTATCCGTGAATCTGAAATTTATTTCTTTTATTAATTGTTTTAAAAATTAAGTTATTTATAACTAGCAATCTGTAGTCACTATTTCAACAATAAACTAGGTCTAAAAAATTATTTTTAAAAAATTGCACTTAGAATTTTTTAGATCATCTAAAAATGGAATTTTTTAAATAAATTTTTCTTGCCATAATTTATTAGTTAAAAAATTTCTAAAAATTATCAGATGTCTCTCAATTTCACTATCATTAATTTTTTTTCATAATAATTTCAGTTATAAAATTCTAAAAAAATTTCTAATGTCTGTCAACTTCAGTGTCATATAACTACTAGCTAGCAACCTGCAGTCACTATTTGACTTTCGAGATTTACGGATTATCAATAAGAAAATTTTGGCTTGATGATTTTTTTATATTTATGACACTATACATAGCTTGGGTACTTTTTAAATAAATTTTAAAAATAATAATGCTATCACAGGATCAATTAAAAATAATTTAATGGACAAATATGACGGAACAAATTTATAGAACCAACAAACTATTAAAAACTCCTCCAAAAACTTGACATAAAAAATTTTTATCTCGACCTTTGTGATGATACCAAATTAAACTATAAAAATTCCTTTAAAAATAATAATATGCTTGTCACAAAATTTTCCTTACTCTTTCAATTATTTAAATCATAAATGACTATCGGTAAAAAAATATCAAACCCAATTTACGATAAAGATATACCCGTTAAAAATTTTTCTTAGTCTCTTAATTATATAAATTAATTTTTGACATAAAACCACATTGACTTGTACAAAACAAAATAAATAAATAAATTTTGTTTATCGCGAAATTCTAATCTATTTATAACTACTTGAGAAAACTTATCATAATAAATTAACAATTAATTATTTTTAATGACTTATAACATTGAATTCTGTAAAATTATTTACCAATTGTATATTCAGGACGATCCATAACTTTTAACCGACGTAATTCAATCGTTTCGCGTTTCTGGCGTATCCGAAGTAAAATACACCCGGCAACGACATCTGACGGAACCAAATCAGTTCCTCTGAACAGCGCACTCAAGAGTCCTGGAACGAAAACAAATTATAAAAATCCAATTTTCCAGATAGATAATTTATAATAAATAATAATTAATAAAATAATAATAATAATAATAATAATAATAATAATAATAAATTGAATTAAAATAATGAAGTAGAGAATTAGTCGAATGCAGATGGATAGGAACTGTCGGACTAGAGAGAGCATCATGTACCTATGTCTCACCAGCAACATGTTGGAATGTCTCGGTGGCACTCTCGTCTCTGTGCATCCACCAGAAGAACTTGAACCGCCGGAGCCATATCCGAGACACCTTACCATGCTCCACAGAGTCCTCGATAACTTTGTCGGAGTAGGTGAGAGACCCCAGGGGGTCGAACACCAGAGCAAGACCCAGAAGCGCCAGTCCTATCAACACCCAGTCGAAGAAAACCAGGGCTTCGATTACTGCTATGGTGTAGTGCTCGTTTGTACACTCGACGTAGTCGCTCAGGACCCACATTGTTCCCAGTATGTTCCAGGCTATTTCTGGAAGTAGCAGCAGCACCCTACAATTAATTTTATTAATTAAAAATTTTATTTTAATTATTTTTTTTTAATTTCAAATAAAAATTTTAAATTTTATTTTTGATAATAAATTAAATTAAAAAAAAATTTTTACTTGACTGTCAAAAGCGGCTCGACGAATCTTCGTGCGTAAGTATCGGCAATCGATCCCCTTGCGCTGTGATTAACCATAACAAACACAAGAATGGTAACAACACCAAGTATGACTAATTCGCCGCCAAAAAAAACACGGACCAGTTGGCCACCCACTTTGCACTGCCAAGTTTCTCCATAATATCTCAGACATGCGATGCCTATCAAAACAAACCTGAAACAAAATATTTTTCATTATTTTATAAATTTTTTCTTTTTTTTTTACTACTTGCGCAATCAGTTATTAAATGATAAATAAATAATAAAATTAAATAAAAATAAATACCAAACTACACGGATAAATATTTCAAAGAGGCCAGGATACACGAGATCATCAGTCGCTGCGAGCCATTTGCGACCGAAAAGATGCAGCGCAGGCATTATTCTTTAAATAAAAAATAAAAATAAATTTATAAAAATATCCAATTGATTTTTTTTATCTAAATCTATTATACTAATTGTAAATATTACGCAACGCGGGTTGTTATTACTGATTACTGATTTGATTACATTCTCCTCTCGGTCACGCTTCGAATGAAAACTACTGAATTCTCGGCAGTAAGGATATGTCTAATGTTCACTCGATTAAAAATTTATTTTTGTTATGTATGTGTTCTTTGTAATTACTATTATTTATATTTAATTTTACTCTTGCATATTAATTAGGTTCTGCTTAATTTACGTAAGCACTTTTTTAGCCGCTGACGTCCGAGCTGTCAGAAGAAGATCATGATCATCGTGAATATTTTATACAAAAGAGTCATGATTACTAAGTGTCAATTGATGATTGTTTATGATGGGTATTACTAGTGTAAAAAATTTATTTACTTCAGGTAGATATTTTTTTATGGGACTCCCAGTGTCATAGCTCATCTATCGCAGTCGAACGATAATTATTGGGTGTTTTTTTTATTTAATTACTGAGAATATTTTATTTATTGTCGATACTTGGAAATTGTTTTTATTTATTTTATCGCAATTTTCTGCTAATTTGTTATATTTTTTTTTTTTTTTTTTTATTATTTTTCATTATTTCTAAGTAAATTATTTAGACTAAAAAAACATAAAATTCTTTTTAAAAAATTAAACTAAATTTTACAAGTCGGGTGAACTATTTTAATTTTCATTTTTTCAATGAAATTTCTATTTGATTTTATTAATGTATTTTTTTTTGAAAATATATATAAAAAAAAAAAAAAAATTGATTTCACAATTAAAAAAAATTTTTTTTCGATTTTTTTTTTAAATTGTTCGTTTTTTTATGAACTTACAAAAAAATCTACATATCAAAAACAAAAAAAAAAATAAAATAGAAATTTTATTTAAAAAAATGAGTCAAAATTTTTTTTTTTGCTGAAGATAATAATTAGGAAGAAAAAAAATTTTTTTTGTGAGTAGTTATGGCTTAAAATAAGATTGACCTCGCTTGTAAATAATTACTAATTTTTCTTTTTAATTACTTTAAAAAATTATTAAAAATTGAAGATAATTTTTGTAAAAAAATTCGACTCTAAAAATAAAATTATAAAGATAAAAAAAATCCCCGCCAAAAATAAATAAATAAAATAAATAAAAACTTAATTATAGACAAAAAGAGAACAATTTAAAATCCCATTTCCAAATTAAAAAATTTCCATAACAACTTATTAAATAAAAAATAAAAAAATGTCAACAAAAAAAAAAGCTGTTTACATCATTAATTTAAATTTGTTTATCACAAAAACATGAAAGGAATGTGACCGAATTTTAGTTGTAAAAAAACAGCAAACTTGAGCAATTTAAGACTTTTCTCAGTAAAATAAAAAAGTGCGGTCAACTTTTAAAATTTCACCTAGACAATAAAGAGGACAAGTGTTGCTTTTTTTTTTTTTTCCAAGTCTTTTTCTTTCTCTCTTTTTCTATTTTTTGTGTAATCGCGGTGGTATCTATGTAAAAGACTAGGTAAAGTACACAGTTTCCACGTCACTGTTATAGAGAAAGTTCTAAGAGAGAGAAAGTCCTTTTGGTCTCCATCATCGCCGGCTAAGATCTTTTTATTGTAATTTATTCAGTAACAGTAATAACAATTGCATAATATTTATAAATTATCAATTACTTTACTCACGAGCATAGTTACAATAATTAATTCTGAAAATGATTTATAAATAATTGAAATAAAAATAATTGAAAAAAATTTTACGACTTTCAGACTTAAGAAAAAAAAAGAAGAAGAAGAAGAAGAAGAAAAAATCAACTTACGGGCTAATATATTTTTAGTTAAAAAAAAAAAAATATTCACGTTCGACTAACAAAAGTTGTTTCTCTTGACTCGTCTCTCGAGTCACTACTTCAGCTTATTCATCACTCGCGCGTGTAATTGGATATGAAGCTCCTCTACTTGGTGTGTATACAGTAGTATTATATTATATAGCAATAGCAATAGCTAGAGGTACGACGGTGTAGTCAGCACACCAGTGTCGAGTACGCAGTATATAGAAACATACCGCGCAAGTAAAGGCGTTATCGCGCGAAAGGAAGGACGAGGAGAGTGTCGTCAACGTCAACCTCGTCGATCTCGATCCTGATGTCGATGTCGATGAAAACCTCTACTCTTTGGTGTGTAAGCTGCTCTTATTTTGTATGTGGGGGCACTGGGACCAGATCTGCAAGTTGGAGTAAGAGTATAAGTAATGTATAATGTATTATATGAGTAAGAAGAAATATAAAGAAAATAAACCCCTGGAAAATCGGGAAATTTTACTTTTTACAGGTATAAATTCACTACGGCTCACTCATGGATTTATTCAAATAATATGATTATTATGGAAGATAAAATTATGTAAAATTAATAAAACTGGACAAAAAAAAATTTTAAGAAAGACAAAAATTATTTGGAGCAAGAAAAAATTTTTTTGACTCAAAAAACTTCCTTAAAATTTTCTTGAGCCGAGAAATTTTTTTTCTTCCTAATTATTTTTTTGAGCAAAAAAATTTTTTTTTGACAAGAAATTTCACTTATTCAAAAATTAATTCTCTTGCTTAAAAAAATACGTATCTAGATCCAAGAAAATTTATTTAAGTCAAAAAAAATCTTCTTCTTTTGAGAAAATTTAGCCTCTTGCTCCAAAAAATTTATTTCTTGATAAAAATAAATTTTTTTGTCTTGAGAAAATTTCTCTCTTGCTCCTAAAAATTAAATTCGATAGAAGTAAATTTTTTTTTTGGTCTATAAAATTATACTGTGACAAGAAAAAAAAATTCGATTTTTGAAATTTAAAAAAATTTGGAGCGACCTCTTAAAATTTTTTTTTTGAGCTGTCCTTTGGAGAGGACTCTTAAAACATCAAAAATTAACATTTTTTCACTCAAGACAAAAAAAAAATAGTCAGTTTTTTTGGTCCACCCTAAACTATATTATTTTTGGAAAACAAATAAATAAAACTGATACCTCGGATAATTTATCTGTTGTGCGTGATAATGATAAAAAAATTAATTTTTAATTTATAATTCTGTGGTTATTCGAATCCTAAGACCGAGTCTGTTACGCGCAGCCGGTTTTTCATTGCTATCACCAGCTAGGCGTGATAATCACAGGAAATTCCACGGTTTAGATATTTTTGCGTAATTTCTGTTGTGTAAAAATTTTTTTTATGATTTTTATTGTAAATAAAAATGTATTTTTATTAAAAAAATTTTTTTCTCCTCGATTTTTTAATTAAATTTAAATGTTAAATATTTAAAAATTATGTAATTAAAATGCTGAGTATTCTTTTAAATCACATTGACATTTCGATTGAGAAATTTTGAAATAATATTTATAAATTAAATGAATCAATAAATCTTTGAACTAATTTTATAACATTAAGTTTCAAAGTCAAACTTTTTTTTAAATAGCATTGACATTTGTATAAAGTTTTTTTTAAATGATAATTTAAAAATTATTAATCAAATATGTTAATAAAAATTTTAAATGAAAAGATTAATTTAAAATTTGGTAATTTATAAAAAAATTGAAAATTAAAAAAAAAATAAACTAAAATTTAAATAATTGTAATTAATAATAAAACTTAAAATTCACAAATGAACAATCACAAAAAAAAAATCACAACAGTTAAACAAAACGTCTTGATGACACAAGTATCGGGTCGACGACAAACCGGGCAGCACTAATGTAAGTTTTAAGTGAAATGGCGATATAAAAATTGCAGAGAATCTCACATTAGTTAGAGTTATAAAATTATAAAGTTAAAACCTGGCAGTGTATGCAAGCTAGCCTCAACATTTATACCTATACCTCATTTATATCCCTATCCATATATATTTTACATGCTATAGCTACAACAAAGTATAAAAGCAGCTATATACTACTATATGACTAGCAGTGGGTTGCATTCGTCGCGAGCAACTTCCAGAGTTGTTCACCTTGCTCCGCAATACCCTCGACTCTCAACTGATCCCTTCTTTCATCCTCCAACCTCCATCTCCATCCTCCAGCTCTCAGTCAAGTCCTCACTTCTGCTTACACACTTTTCGATCCACTTTCCCTGAACCGCCTTCTCATTCTTGCTGTCTCTTAATAACATACACAAACATTCCAATAATTATAATAGTAATTGTAATTATTTATATAAATTTGCTCATTATTATATACTTACTTCTTACAAGTTAATACTTATATTAATACATTACATGTAACGCACTCGCCGTTCACCTTAACATTTATTATTATTTATTACTCTTTTGTTCATTGTGATGAAAATTTATTTAGCAGATGTTTGATAATTTTTTTTTTTTAATTATTTTTTAAAAAATTTCACATGTAAAAAATTTGAAAAATTAAAAGTGCAATTTTTTTTTATTTTATTTAATTGAAGAAATAAATCTAAAAATTATTAAAATTAATTTAGCAGATTTTTAATAATTTTTTAAATAAATAAATTAAAAAAAAAATTTTTTATTAAATAATTTTTTTATTAAAAAAAAATTAAAAAAAGTGACCGCTAACTTTAATGACATTCATTAATTATGAAATATTTTATAATTTTATTATTTATACTGAACTTTGTCCGATTTTTAACAAATGACTCACCATCATAATCTTTTTCTTCTTTTTCTTTTCCAGCTGACCACCTCCGTCATTTTCTTCTTAATTTTTTGCCTATAAATAAAATGAATAAAATAAATAAAATAAAAATAAATATTTATCAATGGTGCAATTAAAGTGTCTGATGAATGTATAAATAAATATATATGAAGATGAGTTGTAAAATAAAATAAAATAAAAAAAATGTCAAGTTGAGATAAAAGTTTTGTAGGCATAAGCTTTAACTTTAAAATTTGCAAAAAGGTTAGTTGTTTGGATTTTTTGTAACCGTATGGAGCTTGAAATGATTCAATTGATTTCTTCACCGTATTTTCATATTTTTACTTTAAAATATTCAAATATTGTTAGGTAAAAAAAGTTAGTGGATAAAAACCCGGAGAAAATGGAGTGAGAAGAAAAAAATGAAATACAAGAGAAGAAAAAAAAAGTTGAAGCCTTTAAAAGTATTAGTCTTTAGTGGAGATAAGAACCTGCGAGGAATATCGATGCACTTACCTACGGAGAAGTTCTTTCAGATTATTGTAGATTGTTATATGTACCAGTTGCGGTGTCAGTTGGTCAGTGAGGTGAGAGGTGAGTGTGGGACTGAGTTACGAGATGCCGCCACGTCCACTAAGTCAATTCTGATTTCGTTTAAAAGTTTTTCTTGTTATTGTACTTGTGTGTTTTATCTAATAAATTGTTTTATAGAATTTTGTTAGCTAATTTTTTTTTGTAACTTTTGAAATTAATATTATGCTTGAAGTTTTATAATATTAAAGTCAGCTGTTAATTTTTTTTATTATTTTCATATGTAGAATTTTTTTTATGACATTAAAGTCAGCTGTCATTTGACCAATAATTAATTTTATTTAACAACAATTAAATTAATTCTAAAAAATTATTGTTAAAAAATTGCATTTTTAATTTCTGTTAATTTCTACATGTCAATTTTTTTTTTTTCCATAGTTTTTTTTTCCATAGTCAAAATTTATTGACATAAAAAAAAAAAATAAATTACTAAAATTTCACATGTAGAAAATTTTAAAAATTATATATGTAATTTTTTGAAAATATTTTTTTGTTATAATTTAAGGTAGTACCCTCGCCAGAGCCAGAGTAAGAAAATTAAATCAATTAAAAATTGCGGATTTTGAGGTTACAGAGGATGACAAGTAGCCAAATTTTGAAATTCATCAGAACAATAATTATTTATTGAAATTTTGGCTGAAAAGTTGGAAGGTTAGTAATAAAAGTATAAATTGATCGCAAATTTGTGGTAGTAGGATATTTTGTCTGAGGATATAGACTCTGGTTACCAACTTCTGTATCATTATTAATAATGATTAAGTATTTGCTACATTAATTTCAAAAAAAAAAAAAAAATAAAAGAAATGACTCTTTACCAAACAACAATCTCAAGAAATCTAAATGAAATAATTCAAACAGTCGCAATAGTTTATATGCGCATAGAAAGGCAAAGTGTCCATTTAGGTAAGAAGGACTTAAGTATAAATGGATATGTTTAGCTTGAATTTAAAGGGGGTTGTTGTGTTGTGGTGTTGGTGATTCTGTAAGGTAGTGTGGAGAGCGGGCCACACACCCTCACATTCAGGGCATCCATTCGAGACTAGAGACTCGTAATGACGCCCTGAATCAATATGTGAGCCACTGAGACTGAGATATGCATACGAACTAAGACAACCAAGAAAGACCGGTGGTGGTGCGTCCGCCACGTCTGAATGCCAAGACAGCTCTACTTCTCTACTTCTCCATCCTCGACATCCACACCGACTCCTTGGGTACAAGTTTTACTGGAGCGAGCAGGAGAAAGAACAAAAACAAGAACAAGATGAGGATAGGTAGTTGTCGTCGTCGTCGTCGTAGTGGTAGTAGGTAGTACAAGGGGTGCCCACCTTATTCTGGGGAGAAATTAAAGACGAGGCAGGCACAAAAATAACGACCCGCGAGCGTACTCAGTCTTTCTCTTCACCCCTCCTTCATTCCATCCCTTCATCACTCCTTTTTTATCCATTTCTTCTTCTTCTTCTTCTTCTTCTTCTTCTTTGCTCCTACTCGAAGGAGAAATGAAGCGACCAAGGGTGAGTAAAACAGGCGGTTGGGAGGTAAGACGTTGCCTGCGAGATGAGACGAGCAACCAAGTAGACGGGGTGGTTGCTTTGCTTTTACTTATACTGCTTCTTTTTTACTATATACACTTTTATACATCTATATGTATATATTTTCAGTGTGCAGTGGTTAGAGAAGAGGTATAATCTCCTACACGCCATAAAACCCGCGGGCATAAAAAAAACCGAAGGGCGAATCGGATTTCGTGGCACTCTCTACCCTTTTATATCTATCTACACACAAATCCCTCATGCGTATCTGTGTCATTTTGTAATTAATCGTCATTGATTTTACATACTTTAATTTATTCGGGTAGATTTTTATTTATACACACGTATATTAAAATTAAAGATTTATTTAAATGAATCTACGGATGTATGTGAGCAGGGGTTGATTTTTCGACATGCATGCACGCAACCCTGTCCCAGTCTTTAAGTCGCTTGGATACACTATATAGTTATAATGTATTTGTAGCTTGCTAGCTACATGTATTTATATGTTGCCAGACTACGGTAGACTCGTACGATAGACTATTTTATGATAATATCATTGTCGAAACTCGATACCACAAGATATACCCGATTGTCTTCCGAGGAAATTTGCATTTACATGCACTGAGATTCTACGGCCTATCTTTTGCTATCGTTGTTATTTCTAACGTTCTATTGACTGTAATCATACATCTTAACATTTTTAAATTATACTTTTTATTGTCAGTTTTTTAAAATGATAGTTTAGGCTTGATATTTTATTTTTTAAATAATTAGAGTTGAAATTTAAAATTTTTCATAATGTTCTTGGAAATAATTTATTATAAAAAATTAAAATCGTAAGTTATATTCAAAAATTTGTCTAAATATTTAAACCTAAAAAAAATTATTTAAAAAAAATTTTTTTTTTTTGTTAAATTACACTGTACTTCATTAACTATTGAAGTTTTTAAAGATATAAGCTCATTTTGATGTTACACTCATCAAGAGCTTTCATTTGAATACCTATATACATTTTTGATATATTTTTCATACATACATATATATAATATATATAAATATATGAAAAATTGATGTGGGTACTTAAATGAAAGGTCTTGATGAGTATAACATCGGAGTGAGCTTATATCTTTAAAAATGTCAATATTCTCTTAATAATATAGATTACAAAAAATTATAATTCTAATTTTTTAATGAAAAATTTATTTAGTCAAAATTAAAATTTTTTATTAAAAATTTTTTCTAAAACAGATCTAACTGATAAAAAAAAAAAAAAAAAAAAAAAAAAAAAAAAAAAAAAAAAAAAAAAAACCTCAATTAATAACACTTAAAAAAAAAAATGACATAGAATTATTTAAAATGACCAGTTACAATTAATAAGCTCGAAGTGACTAAAATAACAAAATATCAATATTAATAATAAACGACTGTTTTAAAAATCACTTAAGTTAACCTCACGCAATAATTACATTTACATTAAACCCTCAGGCTTCATATACGACATACGTCGTGTTAATTAATCTCTCCCCCACGCGCCTTAAAAATCGATTGCCTGTTAGTGTATCTCTGTGGTGGTAGGGAAGAATATAGATCTAACGTATATTGTTGACTCATATACATCTACATATACAAATTTATAATACATAAATATTTAGCTGTTGTTGTAACGGACGAGTGAGTTGTGAGAGTGCGTGGTATGAAGCACGGTACCGGCGACTAGTGCTCAAGACAGAAAGAGAAAATAGTGAAGATAAAAAAGGATAATAAATAGTTTGAGAGAAAGAGCCTTGTGAGGGTGGACTCGTTGGAGCTGAGGAGGGCTGAGTACCACCCTCCACCTCTTGGGGTGGAGGTTCTCATTAAGCAGCCACCGCCACACGCCGGGGCTCAAATAAGAATACCAGCAAGAAGAAATAAGAACAAGAACAAGAAGAATAAGAAACTGAAGACGCTGAAGAAGAAGATGAGGATGATGAATAAGAAGGAGGGCAGCAAGGGACCTCAGTCCTCGGAGGATACAACGGGGAAGGAGGAGAGACGATAACGGTGTGGGGAGTGTAGAATTATCAAGATGAGGATCCAGGGTATGAGGGTACGTGGCAATATGGCCGCCGTTGATGAGTGATGCTCGTAACCCTTACTGCTGTCTTCTTCATCTTTTCTGGCACCCTCCCACCTCCTTATCACCCTGCTTACCAGCCTTTGCTTGCCTCTGGCCACCCTCACCACTCGACGGATCACCGCTACTCGTTCCAGCTACTTCTTACGGGATCTCCTTTTATACACGCACCCCTCTGAATTATTCACGCGCGCCTTCCAGCATTTTTCCACAATCCCTCTACACACCAATACTCACCACAACTCCCTTTATCTATGTGAGTATTATTTTGATTTTTAACCACTGCTTTTACCTACCAGACTCACTTTTTAATTTTACCACTTTTTTTTTTGTTTCAGAATTTATTTTTATTTTCAAGAAAAAATTTTTTTAAGAATCCTGGAAAAAATTTTTAAATCATATTAAATTTAGCTGTCACTTCACAATTGTTTTAATTAATAAATTATAGCAAAAAAAACAATTATTTAAAAAATAGACTTGTAGAAATTTTAATAAATTAAAAATGCAATTTTTTAAAAATAATTTTTTTTGTTAAAACAAATTAAAAAATTGTCAAATGACAGTTAACTTTAATGTCATTTATTTTATTTAAATTATTACAAAATCAAAATTATAATAACAATATTTTTTTTTTGTACACAGAAAATTTAAGATTTAATTTTGATTTAAGATGGACAAGAAAAATTTTATCAGTAAATGCTGGTCAGATTTATGACTACTCATTAGCTAATTGTCTGACCCTGGGTTTATGGTAAGGTATATAATTTTTTTTAGCGCTAGTTTTAATAGAATTGCATAATTATTTAAAGAAATAATTTTTTTTTTATTTTTATAAAGTATTTGGTAATTATTTTATATTAAAGTTTATAGAATTTTTTCAAGTTTTAAAGTTCTTGATAAAGAATTTAAAGAAAGTTATGCATGAAAAATTGTATAAAATTCATACTTGATATCAAGTCTTCAATGATGGAAATTCAGGATGTTGAGACTAAATTAAAAATACTTTTTATTCTATAATATTTATTTATTCTAGTGAAAAAAAAAAAAAAAAAATATATTATCATTATTACTAATACTTTTATGAAAAATCAATTAAAAAAAAAAAAAAAAAATAAAATAATCAAGAAGTTTTTATAAATGATAATAATTAAAAAAAATTTCTTTAAAAATAATTATTAAATTAATTAATTTGACATATTAAAATAAAATAAATTTTAGTAAACCATTAAAGTAGTTTATCTGACTAATAAATTCGAATTATATTTCATTGCAGAATACAGTTGTTGTAAGACGGACAACGGGTGGTGGGAGTGCGAACAGAGGGGAATGTAAATTAGAAACTGCTGTACTGGGCAAGGAATGGAACTCAATAGAATATACTATAGGTATATATACCGTGGTATCAAGGAATATCTGTAAGAGCGAAAGAGAATAAGGAGAAATGGAAGGAAAGCAGTGGAGGTACCGGCTACAGGGTGAAGACGTCGGTAGCTATAGCTATATATTATCCATCCCTATAAGTATAGGTGAGTATAAAGGAGTAAGGGAGTAAAGGAGTACAGTAGGGTAAGAGTAAGGGTAAGGTGACTCGAGGGGCTGAAGAAGCTTATGTAACTTGCCCGTTGTTTGTGTCTTTATGTATGCGTGTATAGTCCGCTTTATCTTTACTCGTCTACCTTATACCTTTCTACCATATGAACTAATACATACATGAACAATTACAGATATATGTGTAACGGTCTACTCGCGGGCCGGCTTTGTCTTTGTCCCTTTCCCGACAAAGTTTATTGCAGCTAGCAGTCTTGGTCCCGACTCAACTCAACTCAACTCAACTCGACTCGACTCGACTCGACTCGACTCGACTCGACTCGACTCGACTCGACTCGACTCTACTCATTCCTTGCCAGGGTGAGTGTGTGGGTGTTGGGTGCTGGTGGGTGGTACATACTATAACAGGAACGTTGCGTGTCACGCGGCCGGTGTCCATAAATACATACACGATTGGGAGCGGCAGTGAGTGTGCATGTATCGATTGCCGGCCACCCCTTCTATTCTGTTTCTGTACTAAGTAAAGAGCCAAGTCTTACGTCTCATCCCTCTTCTCTTGGCTCGAACCTCCTAGGTCCTATCCCTATCCCGCTTTTCTTGAGCGTCCTTGCTCCTTACTTCTTGCCCCTAGCTCGGAGTAATTATTGTGCCCGGTGGTCTCCAGACTACTCATGTGTGTGGAGAGATAGCGGGGCTACCACTCACTTTCCAGACCCAGGACACACCACCACTAATAAGAATAACGAGGATATTGCTCCACTTCAAGCTTTCTTCAGAGACAGCACGTTAAGACCCGGCTCGGAGTCACGAGTTCTGTTTCTACTGATAGTTATTGGGCTGAAATTTCTATCGAGCTCTGCACAGAAAAATAAATCAAGTTAATAATTTTTAAGAACTTTATTCTCTAGATTAGAGTAAAAAAATTTTACTTGATTGAAGAATTTTAAAAAATTATTTTCTTAGTTCTAAAATTTTTCTCTTCATTCGATTTCATTTTTTTTTCTGTGTGTCATTCAACAGCTGCTGGGTTCACTCTTTTAGGAGCTGTTATTGTTGATTATTTTTAGACACACTTTTAATTTAAAAATATTTTAGTTTTGTAATGTAAATTTTTTATATATTTTATATATTTATATAAATCAAAAATATATAAAAATGCATGTGAGTACTCAAATGAAAGCTCTTGATGAGTGTAACATCGGGATGAGCTTGTATCTTTAAAAAAGTCAATAGTTAAAAAAGTACAGTGCAATTTAACAAAAGTCATTATTTAAAAAAAATTAAATTCTTGTTATTATTTAATGACATTAAAGTTAGCAGTAATTTTACAATTTTTTAATTTTATTGAATAAAAAAATTTCTTAAAAAAAAATTGAATTTAAAATTTTTAAAAAAATTTTTTTTCTGCCATAATTTATTTGTTATAAAATTCTTAAAATTAAAAATTAATTTTCATTTTAATTAATTAAAAAAATTGTTAATAAAATTTTGTATATAAAAATAAAAAATACAAGATTTAATGACATGATTGTGTTTCAGCCTGGGAGTAAAATTGGTAAGCGGAAGGCAGCCGGACTTTAGAGAATGACGAGAGGGTTGAAGACCAGCATCCGCTAGTAGGACTAGGTAGACATGTATATATACCAAGAGTAGTCTTACTCTTGCTGGTCTTGAGTTTCTCTGTAGTCTAGTCCAAGAACATTCAGAACCCACCCTCCAGTCTCTTCTAGCGAGGACCGAGAACCTCATGGAGACTGAAGCTGAAAGGACGAAGGACCGAGAGTCCGGCCAGCAGCAACCACAAGTCTACTTTGTTTCTCTCAGGTCCTGGCGAGTACTCGGGGATGGTGGTTGTCTCTCCTTAGGCAATCAACCCTTCGTCTTACTGCATTACTGACCGTCTTGCGTACTCTTGTGCTCCAAATACACATCTACAACACAGAAGAGAGTTTAGGTCTAGTGTTATGTGTATAGATGCTCCTGTGCTGACTTTACGCTATGTACATGAACTGTCGAGCGTAAAGAGTGCTCCCAGCTGAAATCGATTACCTACCTACCGAGATAATTAATTACCAAAGGGCCAGACCGAAAATGCCGGCCTAGAGCCTGGAACTTGTTGAGTCGGTTACGGAAAAATTATATTAAATATTGGGACAAACCTTCGCTCCAGCTTCGACAGAGCTCGCTAATAAAGGTGAATTTTTTATTTTTTTATTTTATTTTTTATTTTTTATTTTTTTTTTTTTTTTTTTTTTTTTAATAGCTAAGTTTATTTTTATTTTTAAACTTTCAGGTTTTTTTGGTCAAGCAACATCAAAAGATTAGATGAGTAAAGATGTTAGTTTGTAGATTTATCGAAATTCTAGAGTGTTACCGGCTTCAAAGGTGATAATCTCGGCTTCCTATCTTTCCGCAAGTCTTTAAAGAACTCTTACTAAGAATCTCGGTAAAATCCGCTCGGATGAGAGTAAAGACTTTTGGTAAAAGAATCCGGTTCAATTGAGTCCTGGAAAACGATAGGTCAATATCAATCTTTAATGCAAATTGCTTAGGAGGTAGTTTATTTTTTTTTTTTAAAGAGTTTTTAAATATTTGTTTGAGGTTTGAATTTTTTACACTGAAAAAATTTATTTGTTGGAAATTTTTAACAATTTTATTTCTTAGTTGAAAAAATAATTTTTTTTACAGTAAATTTTTTATTGAAAAAAATTTTTATAAATTTGGAAAAAAAAAATTTTTAGATAGATTTTTTTTCCAAAATTTTCTCAATTAAAAAAATTTTATTTTTTCAGGTAAGAAATAAAATTAAAAATATGAATTTTTTTTTATAATTTATTTGTTAAGAAATTTTAATGTGCATTAATTTTTAAGAATTTAAAATAGTATTTTTAACTTTGAAGAAAGAGAATTTTATATTCTTTAAGCCTCAAGTGAATTTCGCCATTAAAAGTTTAAACTTTGATCTCTAAAATGACTTTTTTGTCGATACTTAAAAAAAAAAAAATGAACAAGCTTTTGAAGAAAAGTTTTCATCGATATATGAAATGTAAATTAATTAAAAAATTTTAAATGATCGAATTTAATTAATAACTATTGAAGTTTGTAAAAATTGACGATGTATGTACATTTAAATATAAAATTATCCATCGTTACGTGAAAAAAGTATTGTGTGGAAAGTATAACAATTGTATATAACGATGTATATAAATTCCGGGGGATATGATAACGAGGTACAAGCGAAATGCGTGGTTTCGCTGTTGCCAAACCAAACTATTTGCCTCTACTCATGAATATCAACATCCTGTGTTAACAAAAATAAACTTTTTTACGTGTTACAAATTAAATATATAACTTGATAACGAACACGAATAACAAATAATAAGTCTAGTAGAATTATTGTAAGTATAATCTATATTATTATAAATTAGTTTTTATTGTTAAATTTGGTATCGTTGGAAAATTCTTGACATTTTTAAAGATATAAGCGCATCCCGATGTTACACTCATCAAGACCTTTCATTTGAGTACCCACATCAATTTTTCATATATTTTATATATTTATATATATGTATATATGAAAAATATATCAAAAATGCATGTGGGTACTCAAATGAAAGCTCTTGATGAGTGTAACATCGGGGTGAGCTTATATTTAAAAAAAAATCAATAGTTAAAAAAGTACAGTGCAATTTAACAAAAGTCATTTAATTTTGCTAGTATGTAATAATTTATTATATCTATAAAAATGTTGTTTGTAAACAAAAAAGAATTTAATGTCAATAATTGGCGCGTGGCCGAAGTAATTAACTTTTTATTGTGTTTAGACCCGAGTAATCCGTTTTCTGTCTCGGTTGCGCTGCTGCTGAGACAGACCGGAGATCAGCGAAGTGAAGAGAGAGAATGAAAACCGATGAGGGAGAAGATGATAAAAAAGAAGAAAAAAGGCGAGTCGAGCAACGTAGCCAGTACCATGACCAGCGCAATCTCGTTGGTCAGTTCTCACTTTTATTTTTATAAACCTTTTCTTTTTATTTATTTTTTTTTTTTCAGTTCCTTTTTTTTATACGTACTTTCTCACACCCGATTTCTTTGCATATTACAAGTTGTAATTACGGCTAATGTGGACGAAAAACCTGTTTCGGTACAACTGTGTGAGGAGATTGAGATAAATTAGATGCTGAGGAAGACGATGTACAAGAAGAAGAAGAAGAAGAAGAAGAAGAAGAAGAAGAAGAAGAAGAAGAAGAAGAAGTTGAACTTTGAAACTCGTGACCAGGATGAGGATCAAACGGAGGGCTATAAAATCAAGCAACCCTTTTCATGTCCAAACTTGTAATCATGCTTTTGTAAAGGGTAAGCTCTCATTAAATTTATTTTTACGGTTATTATTTGTACTGCTAATTGTTATTTTATTATTTATTATCATTTGTGATTTTTTTATTTCAGATTTTTTTTAATATAAAATAATTATTATAAAAACTTGTAAATTATAAATTATAAATTTGTTTAAAAATTGAAAAAAAAAAATTTATTTTAAGTTTTTAGTTTAAAAGAAATTGTTAAAGAATTTTATTATTTATATATTTCTTCTTTGAAGAAATGAAAAATTTTTAGTAATTTTAAATTTAAAAAAAAAAAAAAAATTAAAAAATTGAAAAAAAGAAAAATTAAAAAATTAATTTCAAAATTTTCAAATTTTCGCGCTTCTAAACTTTTCCACTAGGTGGCGCGCGCACTTAAGCCGTTAAGCACCAAAGAAGACGGAACTCGGCAGAAAGCAGAGTGCTGAGGTAATTAATTGTTGTTTAATTGTTTTAGAATGTTATTATTCATCTATGTGGGATAATTTGACATTTAAGACAGTAATTATCTAGTAATAGTTAACTATCGTGATTTCTAAAGAGCATCACTGATTGAGAGATTATTTTATACACAGAGAAGCGGGTAATTTTTTTTTTTTTTTTTTTTTTTTTTTTTTTAATAGTTTCGAGTTTTTGACATTGTTGAGTTTTGTGAATGGTAAAAAAGTGAGTGTGAGTGTTTATTTGTGGTCAAGTGAGAAAAATTTTGAGAAAAAAGTGTTCAAATACGCAGTCGCACAAGAAGTTAACGCGCATGCGCAGATTAATATCTGCGACGCAAAATGGCGGATAGAATGACAGCGCAGTTTCGGTTAGTCAAAGGCAGTTTGAATGAAAATTAAGTTAACCGACATCTTAACTTTTTTAGAATTTTTTTTATCAATGAAATTATTACAAAAAAATAAAATAAAAAATTCCACATATAAAAAATTTAAAAAATTATACGTGCAATTTTTTAAAAATATTTTTTTATTGCTAATTTAATTAATAAAAAAAAAAAATAAAAATTTTTCGCTGTCGGCTAATTTTAGTTTCATACTATAGGAAGTGTTCTTGAAGAAAACAAGTGATCTATGTGTGAAATAATTTTAATTGTTAATACAAATTAATTTTTAAATTCAATATTTTTTATTTTGTGAAGCGTTTTTTAATTTGTGTGATTTGAAGACTCGTCCTCATTTTTCGACCACAGGGAAAAGTTTGATGGTAAGTTCTAGAAAGTTTTAACCTAAAAATAATAAATCCTTGTTGCATGAGTGGATTTAAATAATAGTTTAATATTTTTATTGTTGTTTTGCTGTTTAAAATATAATACTAAAATTAGCCGACATTTAAAATTTTTTGATTTTTTTTCATTCATTAAATTAGAGCTAAAAAATATTAAAAAAAAAAATTGCACTTATAGTTTTTCAAGTTTTTCACAAGTGAAAATTTTTTTAATTTTTTTTTTGTAACAATTTTTTAATAAAAAAAAATTCAAAAAATTTTTAGATGTCGGCTAACTTAATTTTTGTGTTTAAAAATGACAATTTTTTTTTTTTTTTACTTATCAAACAAAAAAAAAATATTTAATTAAAAAAAAAAACAATACTAATATTAAATTAAAATTTATTTAATAAAAAATTTTAATTGAGTAAAGAATTTTAATCTCTGAAATTAGATTAAAAGAATTAGTTCTGACTTTTACAATATTTTTTAAGGAGATTTTTTAACGATTTAAAAAAAATTTTATTTCCATTGAATTTGATTAAAAAAATAATAAGCTTTAGATTAAAACAATAAAAAAGTAGCTTTTTGAATTTATCACGGAGAAATTTTAGATTTTTTATGAAAAATCACAAAGAACTTCCGTTCTTTAAAGTCTTGAATTTGACTTGGCAACACCGCTTGCGCAGTTGCTCTGCGCATAAGTAACCGCGGTATTTTAAATGCTAGATCTTAGTAATTTTATTTAGACAGTAAATATAAATAAATTTTAAAGTTAGGGAACTCTCGCGGTGTTGTCAAGTGTATACCGGTAATTTAGAGTGCAATATTTTTTATTATTCAATTAAATGTTAATAATTATTTAATGAGTAAATTTTTCGGAAATTTCCTCAAAAATATTATTATTGTTAATTTTAAAATGCGTAACAAGAGTATTTCTACGTATGATTTTTTTATAGACATTCTTTACACTGTGAGGGTACTTGGATCTCCTTAAAATTTAATTTTAATAAAATAAAAAAAAAAAAACTAATTTTTTAAATTTCAAATCTAAAATTTTTTATTCATTTATTAATTAAAAAAAAATCTTCATGATTATACTATTAAAAATATTAAAAAAAAAAAAGTATTTATCGAAATTCAATAAAAAAAAACAGCTCGACTTAAAAAAAAAAGAAATCGCGAAGAAAGAGGGGTAAGAAAATTAAGCACGCCCGGTAATTTGAGGTATTGATTTTTATAGTCTCGGCAGGCATATATTAGTCCTCCTTTCCCTTTTCTTTATACATTTTCCCTCTTAAACTTTTTGTTCTCGTCTCGAATCGGGGAGAGAAGAGTTTTGTCTGTAGACTCCTCGTCTCCTTGCAGCCCACTTAATTCCGTCATTAATCTTCATTTCTTCATACACACGCAATTAATTACTCCGAAGATATATATTTAATTAACAAAATTTAAATGTAAAAAAATTTTTGGTGGATTGCTGATCAATATTGTGTCCCAATAATCAGTGACAATATTGAAGTCTAGACGAGTCACTTGAGCCCAATAATTCAATAAAATCAAACACAAATAAATAGACAAGAGTAATGATGACTCTTGACACGATTATTATTTAAAATAATTCTCAGCCTCCATAATGTATCTGCGTATATCATTGAATATATAATGTATAATAATGTATCGGTGTAAAGGTGACGATTCGGAAGAATACACTAGGGTAAATTGACAAAAGCCTCGAGGGAAATGGGATGTAAAGGGTCCCACCACTGGTGGTACAAGTACGGGTGAGTTTTTGAGAGTATCTCACAAAATATATAATATATACTTTTAGATTTATTCTTAAATATATGTACATCTTATATATTTATATAAATTCACATGCTCATTTGAATATTGTAAGTCTTGGCTGATTCATATGTGAGAAAATAACGATTTTAAGGTTCGCTGCTCCAGCTGAGAGCTACCTAAGTTGAATCGTTTCTCACCAGATCTACATTTTAATCCTTTATTATAATTACGATTAAATTAAATAAAATAAAATATAAGTATAGATTAGATTCCATAAATTATAATACATAATTTATTGAATATTAAATAGTTAGGTGCTGTTATCGTTTACGAATTAGATCTCACGCTCAACTGATATCTGCTGGCCCACTAGCTTTAGTTATAGACTTCTGCTGTGTGCAGATAGTTATAGTCTTCTTGTTCTTGTACTTATGCTGAACAGGAGCACCAGAGGTTGAGCTGAGTAGCAGGTATAGTTAGTTACATTACATTAGTGAACTAGTGTAGTGTAGCTTGAGCTACTGATGACGAACGCCAAAGGGGGAAAGCCGTTCGATTTAGTGCGGTGAACCGAAGCAACAGGTGCGAGAGAGTAGAGCAACCGACGATCCTCTGACATATAAAACTCCCTTATAAAAGCTCATGTATTTAATGTACTCCCGAGCAGAGGACGAATAACTATTTTGGGGAGCTTTCTATTGTATAAACACCTTTTAGTGCTGGAGAACACTTGTCAAAAGGTTATTGAGGTCAAAGTTATTGTTATTGACACTTTTGTTTGATATTTATGGCAATATTAATAGTTTAGAATTAATTGAAATTTTTTTTAATTTTTATTTTAAATGAAAAAAATTTATATATTTTTTTTTAGCACTGACAGAAGGATTTTTTTAATTTAATTAGCATTTTCACTTTTTTCTTTTTTAATTTATAAATTTTTTTGAAAATTTCTTAAATTTGCGATGAATAATTTTTTTTTTAATTTTTCATTTTTTTGTGATCTTTAGAATTTTTTTTTTTTTTTTTATAAAATTGAATTTAAAAATATTTTTCAATGTCAATAATTGGTACTTGTACCTCACGAGGATTTATTTTTAGGCTTTCGCTATCTTAGTATTATATTATATGTATGTATACAGGATTTATTCGAATCCTGAGCGTTTAGACTTACACTAAATCGCTCCGGGTTTATTTATTTCGTATGCGTGACTTTGAGATACGTGTAAGATAACGCGCACGATTCGAGAATCGTTTTTCAGGTGTCGTGTTTGTTAATTTTTTTTGTCTCAATTTAGTTAATAATCCGGGTTTTATTTTTAGAATTTTAAGAAAATTATTTTGGTAATTAGGGTCTTGATTTAATTATTTTTTATGAATTTGAAATTCGTTTTTTTTTTTTTTTTTATTCTTATTTATTATATGTCAATATTTAACAGTTTTGTAGGTGATAAAAGTTTCCTACAAAAATTTTGGGTCAAATATTAAAGATACGAAAAAATAAGAAACCTTTTTTTTTTTTTTAGAAAATTCAATTCTTTAAAAAAGATTCTTATAAATTTTTTCGTATCAGGGATATTTTTAACAAAATTTAAATTAACAGTCACTGCTAACAAATACTTAATAATTAAAAAAATTTTCCAACTAATTTATTTTAAAAAATATTAAAAATTTGTTTCAAATTTAAAAAAAAACTTGTTTCAAATTTTAAAAAAAATTTATTATATACATCCCGCGATACAAAATAACGATAACGATTATGATACAGTTTTGTCCATGTTGTATTCATTTATTTTTGATTAAGAAGATACTCATCAACTCAATCACGAGAGGATTAATCGTTTGTGTCTGTATACGGATCGTTGATCCGATGACCTCCAATCGAGAATGCAGGCGTATACAGCACATACTCCAACTCCGTAGCTCCAGTGCTATCCAGAGCCTCTTTATTTTTATTTGTTATTTTAGTTATTTTCTTTTGTATATTATACCTCTTGCTCTACACATGGGAGAGTAACGAACAATTTATACGGTCTATTATTCTCCTCGAGAAATCGCTGTCTCAGGTTATATTACTTGTATCATTACACGTGTGTTGTTATGGATGTGTTTATGTGCCCAGTTAACGATTTATCTAACTCGCGGATTTACTAAATATTAAACTCAGAATTTACAATCATATTGTAGAGCAAGAGTTGGATAGTTCTAAAGAAGACTGTATTGTGCAGGAGAGGTCGTCACGCGTCAGAAGATTTTAATTTTTTTGTTTCCGAGCAATGCTCGCCTCTCACGCTGATTTTTACAGTCTTTCTTCGAATATCGAGCTAAACTTTTTTATTTGCTTTAAGAAAAATGTTGTTATTAAATTATAATCATTGGGTGCGTTTTAAAAAATTTTTTTACTTTCTGAGAATGAGAATTCGATGTTTTATTGCACATTCGCATGTGTTTTTATAATATTACTTTATCTATGTGCTGTTACTTCAAACGTTACATACTGTTAACTTTTACTTTGTTAAATAGATACAATTTTCTTGGTAAAAGTTTGCTTTTTTGTTTGCAAAACATTCCGTCAGATTTTAATTAAAGATTTAAATATTTTCAAGAAATTACAATTAAAGTAAGAAATTAAAATTTTGTTCACAAAAAAAAAAAAATTCACTTGAGCCAAGAAAATATTTTTTCTTCCTAATTATTTTTTTGAGCGAAAAAAATTTTTTTCTTGATAGAAATAAATTTTCTTGTCTTGAGAAAATTTCTCTCTTGCTCCAAAAAATTAAATATCTCGATAGAAGTAATTTTTAATTAAAAATTTTGGATCAAATATTTAAAATACAAAAAAAAAAAAAAATGATAAGAAACCTTTTTTGTAAAAATTAAATTTTTTTACAGAAAAAATTCTCATAAATTTTTTCATATCTCTCATATTTATGACTCGATTTCGATTTAAAGTCACTACTAGCACTCGATAAATTAGAACAATTAGTAATAACAATTCCTCAATTCTTCAAACCAATTCATCTTCAGAGATAATTGCGAGGGTATATTATGCAGAAATATATTATTACCCTTTCATTGTAATAATAAATAATAAAATGATTATTAAATTGAATAATTATTGTCGTAAATTTTAAAGCTATCAATGAAATTATTAAACTTAAAAGGGTAGAACAAACAATTACACTTGTATGGACGATATATTAATGCACTGATGTAATGCAACGCCGATACAAGGTGTGTCCGGGTTTACAAAGTGAAGGCACGCTGGATTACATGCAATGTTACATTAGTTCCACGGTGAAGATGCTGGACAAAAAATACTTGTTTGTACACTGATAGAAGGATTTAACTTGATTTAATAACAATATTTTAATTCATTTATTTGCGAGAAAAAAAATTATTATCTTGTGAACTATCGATATTTTTAAAGATATAAGCTCATCCCGATGTTATACTCATCAAGACCTTTCATTTAAGTACCCACATCAATTTTTCATATATTTTATATATTTATATATGAAAAATATATCAAAAATGCATGTGGGTACTCTAATGAAAGCTCTTGATGAGTGTGACGTCGGGATGAGCTTATTTCTTTGAAAATGTCAATATTTGACAAAACAATAATTTTTTAAATACTACTAAATATTTATTTAGTGAGAATAAATGGGCTGTAATAAATAATTTAGTAACTATTAAAATTAAATTTATCAACTTTTTGCAAAAACGAATTTTAAAAGTATTTCGAATGTTTATTGGAATTGAAGAATAAAAATAATGGCACGTAATAAATAAGCACGTGCGGATGCGTTTTCTCACGCGGTTCTTGGTACGTAGCTCCGTAACACAGCAAATTGAACGGATATTCGTATCGGTGCATACCGCAACTTCTTGGATCAGTAGACCAGTTTATGGATCTCAATATGTATATACTCAATACATATATCGATATATCCAATGATGTTGTTTTGTTGTTTTTTTTTCTTATGGATATCGAGATGATCCAATAGCCAAAATGATTGTCGGACGCAATGAGAGCGAGCGGTGTATCGATACGTGACTCATACACGATATATATCTTTTGCGGTGTCGGTATGAGCCGGTACAGCATATGTACGCCGGAGGCAGTTGCATCACGTACCTTCTTCGTATTGCCGATACCTACATCATGTACTTTATAGAAGACAGTAGAAACATATATATATATATATATTTATAGAAAGAGCAAGAACTCGATCCATGTTGCGAGAAAGAATAAGAGGACAGCTGTTTATAAATGAAATGAACTTAACCGGCAGAGGATTAAACCGGACCGTGATTCCATTTCAACCTTTCAATAATATCCTACGCGCCTCTGTACAATATATGATTTAATCCGTTATAAAACAAAGATGCCGCTTTTTTATGGATCAAATATCTTTATTATATTTTTTATTCTAAAATTTTCGGCTTCTGACGGCTGGTTCTGTTGAAAAATTCGGAAAAATTACTCTATTTTTTTTATAAATATTCAAACAATCAATTAGCATAATGATTGATAAAAATTAAGCTCAAAAATTGTAAAATTGATGCTTTTTTATATTAGATAATATATAATAAATTAATAAATTTGCTTAATAACTAGAAAAAAGAGATGATTTAAGGCTATGTTTGATGTGTTACATTTAAATTAAAATTTTTTGGGATATTAATCTGGACTTTAAATTGATTAATAGTGGTTTAGTTGATAAATAGTCAAGTGTAATTGATAATCTTTGCATAATTTTGAAGATATAATCTAAAAAAAAGAAATAGATACCGAAGTATGATGCATTATTATGCTTGAAGTCGATTTATATTTGAATTTCCCGCGCAAGAGGCGCTGTAGGTATATTCTTAAGTTCTATGATCATTGATTAACCAATTAGATTCAAGTTACTCGTAGAATCGGCCACCATTTTGAGAACATAAGATAAAGCTCGAAATTCGTTGAATTAATGTTTTGAATTCATATTTTATTGATGATATATTAGTTAATTAATTAAAAACAAAGTTTAGTTAGGTATTAGTGAAGTGCAATTAGGATTTTCTTTATAATTATGAACAGAAAATATGCAAATCATAGATGGATACGACGAAATTGATGCATTTATGGATCTATAGGGGTTTAGAGACGAAGTATATTCCGATTTCTCCAGAAGGTGGCGCTATAGGTATATTCTAAACCAATAGGATGCTTAGATTAGCCAATTAGATTAAAGATATCTGAAAAATGGACCGCCATTTTGATAATCAAAGACAAAAAGCTCGAAAATAAGTGAATAAATGCTATTTTTCCGATATTTCATGGCCAAAACACTTGAAAATTATAAAAATAGCGGACTAATGGGCTTGGAAATGATTTTCAAGGTAAAAAAAGATAAAAGAAAAAAATCGTAAACGTTGACAAGTAACGGAAGAGGAAGTGCATGAACTCGAGAGGAAAGTGGTCGATGTTAGGGCACGTCACGTCACGGCAACAGAAAACGGAGTACAAAGTATAAAGAAAAGGAGTGAGAGAGGAAGGCGACAATTAGGGCACTGCCCGTCCGTTTACGGTTGATCTTGAACGGGCAACAAAACCGTGAGACGGAATTAAATAAGGAGAGATAAAGGATAAAGGTTCCTGAGGATAAGGTAGGACATGCTTGGAGTATGCTGATGCGGGACTGAGAGAGACGGAGACGAGGAAGGGGGAGGTAACTAGACTATTATATAGAAGAGCAGTAAAATAACTATTGGTATGGTGAGGAGAAGGCAGAAGGCACGGGGTAAACTCTATGGGAAGAATGCTACACTAGTAGGAAAATCGGTTTGCGGGATATGGAGATATGCTGGCATAGTGCAGCGAGTCAGATACCACTGACGCCTTTTACGTTCCACGAGATGTTTACTCGCGTGCGCCGACCTTTCAAGGGGGTCAGACCGATTCGACCTCGGTAAGCTTTTTTTATCTCTCTCCTTTTATTATTATAACATATCCTTGTTCCTTGTACTCTACCCTTTCTTTCTTATTTTAGTTTTTAACCTTTTCTATTTATCTATCACTCCGATATTCTTTGCGTGCATACATTAATTTATACATCATACCTTTTATACTCTGTTCGTAATGGAACACTTTAACGTTGCTCATTTGTTTTAATCTGTCATATTTCGTCTTTTTTTAGAGACGGTACAGAAAAATCAAGGTAATAATATAATATGCTAGGAAACTGATACAACAACTTTTAAATCGATTAATTAAGATATTTCATTAAAATAAGTGTTCCTATAAAGAGTTAATGGCCGTGAAAACTCTATAACTTTTGAAAACTACTATTTTTAAACTCTATTTTCCTTTGAATCCTTTCGGATGATCAACTCGAAGAACCCTTTCAAAAATCTTACCTCAATTTTTTTTTGTTTAATTATAATTAATGTATTTTGAGTGTTAAAGAGCTCTTTTTGTCCCCTTTGGATCACTCGCTCTGGTTATTTGATAAAAATATTTATTTAGTCAACGAGCGAATAGAGGTGAGAGACTGTACTGGTCCTACTGGATTATCAAATGTTGTTCTAATTCACCAGAAGGTGGCGCGGTAGTTTACTTCTACCAGACTGTTTAGTTTCTCTCAAGCAACGGCGGGCTCTTAAAAAATTTACTTTTTAAATATTTAGTCTAAAAATACTATTTATTGTGGACTTGGACACGAGGAAATTTTCATTACGATAAATTTCATTTTAATTAAAGATATTTCATTTTTATTCTCTGATATTTATACAAACTCTTTACACGCTGCATTGTAATGTCGGGTCTAATTTATTTTGTTTTACAGTATAACTTTAATGTTATAATTGAAAATAGTTGAGGTTTTAAATAGAAAAAATAGTACAAGTTAATGTTAATTCAATAACTTGAGCACAATATTAAAACTTGTAGCCATAAAAATGTACTTTTTAGACAAAATATCAAAACCCTAGAACTTTAAATTATTCTTATTCGAAAGTGTAATTTTTTTAGGTTGGAAAAAATGATTTAAAAATTAAATTTCTGTATTTTTTGTGAGTACTTTTAATCCAAAGTTTAAACAATTAAAGTTCTAAAAATTTGAAGTATTTATTCAACTAAAAAAAGTATTTTTCCAAGCCGTAAAAATTAATATTTAAACTAGTATCTACTAAAAGTATTATTCTAAAGTATAATTCCCAATTTTTCATCCGCAGTGCCTTAAACTTGTACACATAGTACAGAATAATTTATCTTTTGTAAGTAGTATCGAAAAAATTCTTGTATAAGATAACAATAAAAAAAATACTCACGCGTCTCGCACAAAATAAAAATTTCAATAGAATTTACAATATAAACATTAATAAAAAAAAAAAATTGCAGATATTTACAAAAACAATTTTCCTCATAACCATTAACAAAAAGCCGTAAAAACTTTTTCTAAACAATAATAAAAACTCACATGCTTTTACTGTAAAAGTGTGCAATTATATCGGTTGTGGTGGTAAGTAAAAAAAAGGCAGCACATACTTTCTACTCAGATACATAACTGCTAAACAATGTAATAACTCGCTCATACATGTTAAAATGCAAAATGCATACATTACGTTCACCTACATCAAAAAAATATAAATATAATAATAATAAAAGTAAAAACAAATAAAAGTTAAGACAAAGGATTCGTTCCCACCATCCGCCATCAGGCATCGCTCCACTCGGAACAATCTCATGAGATAGTTCATCTGTACACATGCAACTTTTTCTACAATCTTAAAGATCGTACTCAATCGATCTGTAAAAAAAGGAAAGAGAAAAAAAAAAAACGAAACGGAAAATAAAATAAAAGTTAAGTAAAGCAAAATAAATTGTAAGACTGTGTAAGCCGTTTTACGACCAATCAGTTTTAAATTTCTTCCTCAAACTCATTCGAACTCCATTTCCATGAACCTGCTCTGAACAATTACATGAAAATTATGTCTATGACTCAAATATATATAGAAATATATATATTTATTTATTTGTGTGTGGAGTTTAAAATATTGTATGAAATAATAGACGTGCATGAATGAAGAAAAATATATTTTTATTGTTGATGATAAACCAGCAAGAAGAGATCCGGTAAAAGACAGAAACCTTTCACTTCGTGGTCCAGGGAACACGAGCTTCGAACCTGATGGTACATTATGTTCCCACAAGTGCATCGAGGCCACTTTTAAACACTAACACTAGCCCTTTTTGTTACATTTTTTTGTTCCGCCTTTAAGTTTCAATTTGTAATTGATTTAGAATTTATAAAAAAATTTTTTTATCTAAAATTTTGTTCAAGATCTGAATATTTAATTAGAAAGAAAAAATTTTTAGTAAATTTTCTAACCGTGTGAACACGCGAAAAAAAAGGTTTGAATTTATGTATTGTAGATATTTATACGGATGGCTAGATGATATATTTATGATTGCATGCATAAACGTACCGTGAGCTCAGTTATCGCCCGTAAAAGTCGGCATCATCATCTCTCCAGCTGCCTCTCCCAGAAATCCTTAACCCTTACCTTCCGTCTGTATTTTTACGGGACATTATACTTGAATCGGTTCAGTTACTAGTATCAATTTTTTAAGTTTATTTTTGTAACTATTTTTCTAGTTAAAAAAATTTTTTTTTTTTTATCAAAATTACAACCGATGAAAATATTTTTTTATTATATTAAAAAAATCTAACATATTAATTCCTTAATTGATAAAAGGCCTTAGAACACTTCAAAATATTGTCGATAGACATCAAAATTTTTATTTATTAAAAATGTTATCTATGATTATTAATTGAAACTTACTGAAAATAATATTTATAAATTCTTAAATGTATCCACAAGGTCTGACATACTCGTATATAATTTTTTAATTAAAAGTAGTTTCGAAAACCTTCAACAGATGGCGTTTGATCGCTAAAGTCTCTCCCAACAAGAGAGTTAATTTTTAGAAATTATATTACGAAATAAAAATTATTTATTGACTCTTTTATGGAACTTATTTACAATTAGTTTTTAGTTTAGTTGACTTTCAGAACAATTAAATACTTAAAAGATTAGTATTTTGTTTTAAGACAAATCCTATATGGTCATTTATGATAAACCAATCTATTCCAGATCTGAAGTTGTTTAGATATTTAAAGCCATATCAAAAAATTCTGCAGGATGTCAAAGTCTTTACTGAGATGATATTTTTATAGCTTTTATGTATTTGAACTCCAAAAACTAACCTGAGTGTACTTTTAGCATATATTGAACATAACACTGATAGTTCTGAAGAATCCCAAATCTTGATGTAAAAGTTTCCTGACATCGAAAATTCACCCTCGACAGGGTAATAATAAGCGATGATAAAACTAGCTGACAGAAATAATCGTTATCAAAAAGCAGAAAAGAAGACGATATAGGTAATAAAGAATAAAATTACGCTTTGAAAATAAAAAACTGAAAACTAGGCATGTAGATAGATATGTATCTGGTTCTCGAATGTAGATGGAGTTCCGTAAAGCTTAAAGCGAATATTTATATTATACGGATGGGCAAGGCTAAGTCCGTCCTGTGGAGGCGAAGACAACGCCCTTACTTATACCTATATGACTGGGTACAGAAAGTCTGGCTGTGGGGAGTAAAGATGAGAAACGTTGGTACACCAGCACCAACACTAACACCATCACCAGCACCAAGAAATAGGATGATTTTAACGTGGTGGTGAAGATGGGAATGCTCGATGGTAGTGGTAGTTTTTCCTTTTTCCTTTTTCTCTTTACCTTTTCCCGTTTTTCCTTTATTATTTAACGTAGTGGGAGCAGGACGGAGGTCTGCGAAAATAGTTAAGGGAGTGGGGCCGGGAGAAAAACCCCGCCGGAACCAGCAGAAGAAGACGAAAGAGAGAAGAAGGTGGTAGGTGGTGGTACGAATGTAGATGAGGAAAAAGAGGGCAAGCGGTTGATGCTCCACCGGATAGGAGGGTGGTGGTAGGGCTGGAACCTTTATTCGGGGGGCTCAGGGGCTCGGGGTGTGGGGGGGGGAGCTCGAGTTCTTCCGAATGGGAATGAGAATGGGGTTGAGGCATAAGCAGAAGAAAGCGTGGGTCGATTAAAAGTAGCGAGGGTGTTTCTTCTCTCGTTACCGTATCTACAGAGCAATGAGTGCAAGTGAGATCTGATGATGATTTTACTGTGCTGGAGCTTCTTTTGGTCGCGCACCGAGGATCCTGGGCTGTAGGCACTCAGTACTCGCTACAACTAAGGAATAAAACGACTAAGAGAACGTTTGTAGAGGGAGTTCTGGTGATTCTGGGCTACAGGGAGTTTTCTCTTGTTGGGAAGGAAAACGGGGAAAAAACAGATACCAGAACCATACACACCGACTGAACCTTTACTTGCTCTGTTCTAAGATTAAGACCTTTCTGTACTGGAATAAACGACGACCAATATCTGAATTCAAGGCCAGAAAGGGTTCTGAGAAGTTTTTCGGATGGGGTGTGATGAGACAATTCGTACATCCGGAAAAGAAAATTTTTGGTCTGGCTGTATTGGGTTGTGGATTAAAGTTAAAAGAAGTTTTCAATTTTTTCTACCTAAAATTAGCAACAAATTAGGTCTTTCAAAGAGTTGAAAAAAAAAATTTTGTATTATAATTCATCATCTAAAAGTCAACTCTCTAGTTAGGAGAAGATTTAGCGACAATGCACCACCTGTCGGAATTTTTTAAAACTACAAGTAAAAAAAAATTAATGATATGGATAGATACAGTAGATAATTTTTTTACGCTAGAAATGGAATGATGGATGATTCCGAGGAGAATTTTAGAAAAGGATCAAAAACGCTCCGATCACCTGGAAACTTTCTCGGCGCGGTGTAGAGAATAATTTAAGGTAAAAATAAAAGACGAGAGAAGAGAGAAGTAAAGAGTCACGGATTCAATCTCCAAAGCAGTACACAAACCCTTGGTTACAGCTGGCTCTTCAGGGGTTGAACTTTAATTTAACGCATCGTAGAGCGCATCTCCACTCGAGATTTCTATGAGGTAAAACATCGACACGAGTTCGCTGTCTATGTATTTAATATTGCCCTTTTTTACTTTTTGGAATAACCTATAACGATAGCTGATGGTTTGCTTGAAAGGCTTCGGTTGATTTGGAACACTTTTGGGAAATGAATTTTTGGTGGTTAAAGATCTGATTTATTTTAGATAACTTTAATGATGAAATTTGGATAACTTTAAAAACTCTATTAAATTTATTTCATTTTCGAAAAGATCCAATTCCCCTCTTGAGTTTTATTTTCTCCTTTGAATAAAATCTTAAGATGTCATATTAACTTCTGTAAAAAGGAATAATTAAAAAAATTTTCCCGTTCTTCGTTTATAATTAAAACTTTAAATTATAATATGAATCCTTAAAGCGCTTGCATTCGAAACAACATTTCCATGAACAGAAACCGTTCCCTTAAAAATGAAAAATTAATATTGCCAACAAATATATATTGATAACTATTCATTCATCCGAAAGTTTTTGTAATTCGAGTGGGGTTTTATGTTAATTAAATTAATATTTAAAATTTTAATGAATGGATCACTTATATCGCAATTGAAACGAGTACCTTGATTTCTTTTATCCGGTCTTTAGCACTTGGAGGATTTATTTTTTGAAAAAATGAAAAAACAGTGAAGAGGGTCTCGGGTTTCCACGAAGACGATTAAATCTGTGAATGAACCGGGCAAGAGTTGAGACGATTGCGAATGAATGGTTTCTGCACCCACCCGTCCCTCCTTTCCGCCCGGTTCTCCACTCGGTTGTATTTAATTTAGCGTTTTTGTTGGCTAGTTTTGCAGCGAGATTGTTCTCAATTTAGCGATCATTTCTAATTATGTCATAACATTTTCAGCCGATGCCACTTTAGTGTCTCTTTAGAGATTTGCGGGTTGTATTTTGTTGTATTCAGCCTCTTTTCGATACATTATATACTTTTAAAGCTGCTCGGATGATGTTTTGTCCGTGAAGGAGCCTACGCTAGAAACAGAGAAAAGAGTAAAAAATTTAAAGGAGGCGGAAACGCGAGTAGGTATGCGTTATGCTCATCCGAAGAAATCATGACTCGAGCGGTCTATCTTGTTCTTATTGTTGTTGTTGTTGTTGTTGTTGTTGTTATTTCGTTGGGATGGCTTGAGACTGAAACAGAGACCAAGACTATCTGAGCTCAGTTGATGTTTCATGGACCACGGCCTTACCCATTGTTCCCTGAACCCTACTGTAAAAGCATCCTACAGTGTAACAGCACGCGAATATTCACATTATTTTTCAAGACCAAACTTATTGTTATTCGTCATTTTCAACCGCTGACTCTAAAAATTAATCATTTTTATTATTTTCCGCTGGGTAAGTCTCAAGTATTTTTATACAGGGCTCAATTTTCCTCTAGAGTTTCATCTCAAAATTATCCTTGGTCCTAAAAATTATTGTTAACCAAATTTAGTTCATTTTTTTTGGCGCCCAATTTCATGATTAAATCAAATTTATCATATTTTGAATCTGTAAATTTAATTTTTTTTTTGAAAAAAAATTTTTTTTGTTTACATTATCACAATTATCGTTTTTCTGTTGGCCTTTTGTCGCGACACTCATTTCTAATTTCATAAAGCTACATCAGTAAATTTTATTTTACAAAATTTGGCCATATTAGAATTAATATAGCTTAACTTAAACATATATAGATTTACTGAATAATTTTTTGATGTAGAAGTGAACTGTAACAACCGTTCCAAGTATACTGATTGAACAATTAGTGACAATTTGAGTACAATGAATGAATTATTCGATTTCAAATTGATCTTTGTCAAAAATAAGCTGAATAATGAAAAGCAGCATCATTGTCAGTCAAAATTACTGTCAATATTTAAAATCCTTCAAGTATTTGAAGCTCAAAATTTTGATAAATATTTATTGTAAAATAATAAATAACATGAATGGAGGATACAATATCTACAATGTATATTAAAGCTAAGAAGCTAGAAATATGTTGATACGAAAATAGAGACGCATCGAATTGAAGGAGCGTCAGAAGCGATCGCGTTACTAATTCACAGCCTCCGAAATACTGCCATTCATCTTCAACTACCACCAAGATTAATATCTCACACAAGCAAATGTTGAGCCTGGGATTTTAGTCACGGAGTGCAGAAGGCACAGAAGGACGGATGCATATCCACGGATATCGGGAATTAAAGGACAGAGAGGGTTTGTATTTGATTGACTGGAGAAAAGAGATGAGAGACGAGAGGCCGCTAATAGACAACGGTGAGAATATCCACGGTATCCAGTTTTAACCGGAAGCTGAGTCAATGACTTGCTACTATATTTCTGATCTGGAATCATCTTAAGTCTTGAATCTCAATGACGGTGAATTTTCTTCAATCACTTTGTTGGTAACATGACGCTATTAAATAGTCAATGTGTTGGATTGCAGATTGTAGAACTAAATATAATCAACGTTTTGCTCTTACTGCAACGGATGTTGTCAGCAACCGACGAAAAAGCTTTATTTTCGATCTAGCAACAGGAAAATATTAAAATATTAAATGTGCACATTCAATTTGGAAAAAAAAGCTAGAAAATTTTTCTTGCTCTCGTTCAAGCTGGCTTTGATCTCACGGCATGGTCTAAGGGTACTTTCTCGGTTTTAAAATCACTATTAGCGTAATATGTTTTTTTCCGAGGCCAAAACTCCCTGGAATTAACTTTTATAATGCAAATAGCAGTGCAAAGAAAAAGAAAACATTTAAACTCTGAGTTTATGATGTCGACTTTGTAAACTGCAACGAGAAAGAGGAAATTAATAAAAAATTACAAATAATTATGTACAAGTTTCTTTACAAAAAAATTAACAATCATTGTTTATATCATTAAAATTTTTTTTTGCACTTAAATATCAAAATTATTTGTTTAATTCAGTGCAAAAGCTTGGAAAAAAAATTTTTTTTTATGAAAAGTCAACAATTGGAGCGTTTTTTAGTGTTTCAAATTTTGTGCACTGATTTATGCGCCACCTATATCTTTGAAACGGAAAAAAGGAACTACAACTTAGATTTTTGACTGGATATTTTAATTATGAAAATTTAATTTAAATATACTGTTTAAAATAACTAGAAAAATTTTTTAAGTATTTTGGGTTATCATAAAAAATTTAAAGAATTAGATTGCAAGAAAAATTATGCAATTTAAAATACTATTTAAGTTCTTATAATCATTTTTTTGTTTAAAAATTTTGAATGGGATTTTTTCAGTCAAAATTTTAAGTTTTGTTCTAAAAATTGAGATTTAATATTTTTTTTTCCTTTGAAATAATTAAAATTAAATATAATAATTATTATTATCATTAAAAATATTGTTTAAAAATAAATCTGAAGGGAATTGAAACTTGTTGAAGTTAAATAAAAATTTATTTAATGTAAAAACTGTACTCGGATGCTTTTTGGATTATAATTCATAAATTAACTCCGGAAAGATTCCGCTGAAAAAAACTCTAGAGTTACTTCGTACTTGAATTGTTTAATTTGCTCAAGAAATAGGAATTGAAATCAATTTCTAAATTTTTACAGTGTTTATAATTAATTGGAAAATATTCCTAATTTTTTTCTAAAAAATTCATAATTAATTTTTCAAGAAATTTTTCTGTATAAAAATCAAAAATTTTCGATCGGCAATAAACATGACTAACACAGAAATAAAAAAAAATAATTGAACATAGAATTAACGACGACTAATAGCAAAAAAGTTAAAAAATTCCAGCGATTCATAAAAAAGAGTCATAAAATTTTCTAATACACGGTTAAAAACAAATGAATGGGGGGACTCTTTTATAGTTCTCTAATGGTCTTGTAATTATGTGGAGTAAAAAGTAGTTAAAGTGTCGATTGTACATTGTACAACTGTTATCTGTTATCAGTTATCACACAGAGTGTGTGATTCACCATTTGAATAGTAAATTATAAAAGGAATAAACCACCGGTATCACTCGAAAGATCTGTAAACTCTTAAATAAAGTAACGCCCGAGTAACTCGAGTCGGTAAAGAAAATTCGATACTCATACAAAACCACTGTATGCTCGTGTCCTCGTTCCACTGAGATATATTACTATAATTGTCGTCATAAAACAGGAGGCCATATACTGTTACATGCACGGGGTACCTACGTATGCCAATCATTCAGACACTTATTTATAAATATACCTATTATTTTTCCTCAATACTATAAATAACAATAATTCTCCTTCTGTCTTTTACGGGCTTTTTTATTCGCATAAACGTTTTTAGTTCTATTCACGGGAAATGTTACGCTATGGGCGAGGTTCTGAAAGGATTTTACTTATAAAATTCCTTGATAAGTTCTTCAATTTTGGTTCGCAAATTCGAAAACTTAGATTGTATAGAAAATTTTATTTTTTATCAAAAAATTCCACTCAATTTTACTCATTTTCAAAGAACACCAATAAAACTTAATTTTTCTTACAAAAACTTGCAATTTTGATCAAAAAAGCCGTTTAAAATCGTCATTTTTATTAAAAAACTGCTGAATCATTCCTAACATTACTATTTTTGAAGAAGAAAGAATAATAATAAGTCTTTGAACAAAGTTCAAAATTTGAAAATTTTTTTGAATCGTAATCTTTTTCTAAAGCCTCTAAAAACTAACTTTAATAAAGGATTTTGTGATTATTATCAAAAAATTTGTTTGTTATACTCAAATTTTACGAATATTAATTTTTATACGGCAATTTTTGGGATTTTTAAACAAATAAATTGTTTTTAAAAAAATGCTACTTTTAGAAATAAAAAAAAAAATAATTTTTTAATTTTTTTCTAAAATATCAAAATTTGTTATATCAAATTAAGGAAATCAAAAAGGCTATATCAATTTTTTACTTCAAAATACGCGTTTGGAATTTTTTATTTTGACCCAACAAAAATAAATTTTTTTTTCAATGACAAATAATATTTTGCCTGGAGTAAATTTCACTCCTCGGGATGATAGAATTGTCAATTAAAAGTCAAGCACTCAGCAAATATTTTGTAGCAAACTACGTGGAAAAGTTCTCAAAATTATTAGAACAAACTCGAATCAAAACAATAGGAAGTATAAATAGACAAGTGCGGCAAAGTCTACTAGCCTAGCAGCAAAGTATGCATTTAATGATGAAGGATGTGAGTCAGCGTGTGTATGCTATAACTATTGTTGTTGTCTGTGTTATTCACATAACACATAGTCGGCAGCGGTACTGCTGACATAAAAGACTCTGCCGTAACCGAGCATGTAATACCTGGAACTATTAGCTTCTAACATAACACGAGCTCCTGGAATTTCAAACTAAACAGCCTCTACATTTATCGTTTCTATTATATCGATTTCTCCTCATTCCCTCGAGTAGCCTCTACCCCGGGCTCCCCGGACCCGTGCCTACTTGTAAACTATCGCAAACTTTGCATGCATCATAAATGCATACATAGTTTTAAGATTTGTGCTTGGTGCAACAATAATTTGATATTTTTTTGAGAAAAACATCTTTTGAATTAATCTTTTTCTTGGTTTTCATACTCTTGGTTTGATTGAGTTGACAAGTTGCCTGATTACTGATTACAAAGTATTTTGTTGCCAAAAATAGTCGTCAAATTTTGAGAAACTTTTCTCCAAAATTGTCCGGCTGCTCAATTTTGAAACAAAGTAACTGCAAAAATTTTATACCTGATTTTTTTTTAGTATTGCTGCATTTTTGATAAATTTTAGACCTTAATTCAAGTAATTTTTCTTGACAATATTTTTATTCAAGTATTTTAATTAAATTTTTTATCAATTTGGCGCGCAAACTTTTTTTTTAACAAGAAAAATTTTTAAAAATCTTCAAATTTTCAGTTACTGTGTGTTTGAAATTAGGCAGCCGTGTTATTAAAAATATCATTTAGTAAAATTCTACACAGAAAAAAAAATTTAATTAAATCAAGTCAATGAATTTGAAAAATTTGATTTGAGTAAAAAAATTCTTAAATTGTGAAATTTTACTTGATTCAATTTTTTTTTTAACTTCTTGAAATAGTGAGTGTAAAAACTACATTAAAATTAGGAGTTTTAAAATGAATTTATTGAAAATTTAGTAATTCAACAGATTTTTCTTTAAAATTAATTTAAAAATTTTAAATAAAAGTAAACTATAGAATAAGCAAAAAAAAAAAAAAATAATTGAGGCAGTGAAATTTACTTTCTAGTGAAAAATCTAATGATTTAAAATATGAATGCTTTCACTATTTCAAAAAATTAATAAATAATTACAATTAACATTTTGAACTATTAAAAATCAACCAGAGTTTCTTAACTAATTAATTTCTAGAGAGTATTGAGTAGAGTTAAATAGATCGAGACCTATAAAAAAAGCGAGTGCATTAGATAACCCATCCAGAGTATTGTCCATCCACTCTTCGGTGGTCCGTGACATTCAGCAGGTGGGATAGTCCTGGGCAATAGTCTGGTCGGAGCTGGACTCGGACTTATCTGGGATGATGAGAATGGGAATGAGAATAAGGTGGAAGGTACAAGGTGGAACTGCCGCGGACTTATAGGAGGGTATAGAGGCTGCCGGAAGCGAGCAGGTGACTGGAAGTTCCGCTCGATCGAACAGTGTTCCGCGCCATGGGGCTCGAAGATCAGTCGGTGTATAATGTGCCGTGGCATTATCCCAGTTGAGTCCAATACAAACTGAGGCTGAGCCTCAACAATACGTTACACACCTTGGCACATTACACACACACACATAAATACACACGCCTCACACTTGTAGGCTCTAAGAAGGATAACTTTAAACTCGCATACGTGCAAATCCACTGACCGACGTCCGGTCTCTCATCCTTTTCACTTTATGATTGTTATTATTGTTGTTAGTTTTATTTTCTCATTCTATTCTACCATCCGTACATTTTATTTCTTATCCCTCTGCCCTCGCCAGTGACTTTCAGCGGCCTTTCCTTATTCACGGTCGAGCCGACAAAACGTTCATGTTTTTAAGCCTCTTTTTAAACTTTTTTTCCCGTACCCCTAGTGCTGTTATTTTGTGTATAAAATTTTTTTGCATCACTTGTGGGAGGAAATTTGTGGTCGGATTGGGATTAAGAAACATGAATAAGTTTTTAAAAAATAAAGAAAACTATTAACTCGGTGGTTAATTCTATAAAGCTGGTGACGGTTTCAGGAGTAGAGAGTTTATAAAGAAAAAATCATTGAGAATTTAATTGAAATTCAAAATATAGTGTTTAGATTTACAATTTAATCGAATAATAAATAGTTCAAAAGATTAGAACAAATCTTATAAAAAGTTTAAAAAATATAGACGCAAAAAAAAAAATTTTTTTAATTTTGAATTTGAGAGATTTTGAATATTTAAAACTTGATGAATTCATTAAAATCTATTTTTAAAATTTCACAGTTTTCAAACTAATAAAATATTGTGAGAATCTTTTGAACTTTAAAAACTATTCAATATTAAATCAATAAAACTTTAGTTAATAATTTAAATAATTTCATTGTTCCTCGTTAACTTCACAAGATTGCAATCTTAATTCAAAACAATTTCTATGGGCAACCAAAGCAACCTCGGTAGATTTCACCAAGGACCCAGCATTAGGATGTCCTATTGGAAGTCTCCTGCTTTTGGTCAGCCCTTGAAGATCTTAGTCTTAGAGCACTTTTGGTCCTCTTCCGCATGTATTAAGGGACATGGGGGTTTCGGGGGCTCTTGAACGAGCTGGTACTATTAGGGTGCGTACGAAGAAGAGGACCGGCAAAATTCTGCATCCTTGCCAGAAACTAGTGCATTAGGGGCTGAAGTATGGAGATTTAAAAGAAGTGATCAATTTTTACAATTAAAGTTCAATATTATATCAATAAAGCTTGAGTTTTAGTAATTTTGAGAACGAAAGTATTGTCTTAAAACTTTAGTTAATAATTTAAATAATTTCATTGTTCCACGTTAACTTCACAAAATTGCAATCCTAATTCAAAAGAATTTTTTCCGTGTGAATTAACATTATCCTGGGATGATTGATACTTGCAAATGTCGTGAAAATGATAAATTCCCAGGCATTGGAGCCACTAAATCGTGATGACTCGATAATCAATGCGGCCTACTGGTAGTATGTAATGCAATAAAGTATAACAATCCCAAAGAGCTACGAAAGTACGGTTGATCAGAATAATGTAATAGAGAAAAGATAAGTATGCATGAGTACGTGTGTTGGTTTAGTCGTCCGGGACGTATAATCCGAATAATTGATACCAGAATCGCTAATTCCCAAATGATCGACATGACGCTCGTGGCATTAGAATCAGCATCTCTTTCTTCGGCAACTCTCTTTCTTTTCAGGCAGTAGGCAGCGAACGTTCTGAGCTGAAACGAGTTATTTGCATCGAATTGAACTGTGCGCCCTTTGTGATAGTGATGCAAAATATGTATCTTTTAAATGTCTTGCAACCGAACGATCTATGACCCGCGATTTTAAAAAAAATTGTTGAATTAACATCCAGAAATAAAAAATTTAAAAATGATTTTATTCAATTGAATATAGCAGTTCGCTAATTAGCACTTATGGAACAATCACTTTTACTCTAAAATGTGTATTTAAACTTTAAAGTTTGCATACATATACGAATATATTCATAAGCCAGGTATGATGTAAATTATTAAGTCGTACTACTCAAGTGAAATCCACGGCGCTTTATAATACCCAGGCATTCCTCATTGTCATTTATTTTGTTTTGTTTATTCATTGCTTCGGAATTTATGCCAGATAAAAATCGTGAGTAATTAATAAATGTTTAATTTATTTAAGTTTTAAAAATATATAAAGGACAGCATTTTAGATTTGTAATAAATTAAATAAAATCACGAGAAAATCAGTTAAGACAACACGTCAATTAGCTGTCGAGATTACACGGGCATCTTCTTGGGAATTCACTCTAGCAATATTGTCTTTTATATAAGTACTTGCAATATTACAATATTTATACAAATAGAAGTAATAATTTGAAAAATTTGTTTGAAAATTTTATTTTTTAGATTTTGAAAATTATTTATAAAAGTCTGTTTTTTTATTAATAATTTTGATTAAAAATAGATATTTTTTTAATATCAAGATATGTTAAGCCAAATACATTCTTATATTTTGTCTAATTTTTCTATTAGACAATTTTGAAACATAGAAAAATTAAGATTGTAAAAAATCGTGAGTTTTGACTCCTACAATTTGGAGCTCTAAATTTTATGAATTTTTTTTAACTATTTCGCTATTATTACGTTTGATTAAATGAAATTAATTACTTAAATAAAATTTTATATGTCAATTTTTGGGATTTTTAAACAAATAATTTATTATAGCGAGAATTTATAAAAAAATGATATTTGTAGAAATTAAAAAAAAAATGTTTTTAAAATATCAAAATTTTTTGTCTCTAAATACGCGTTTGTAATTTTTAAATCAATAACAATTTTTCATTTTGATTTAATAAATAATTAAAAGTTTGCAGAGTTTCTTATAATAATATAAATAAAATTCTTGCAGTGAATTAAAAGAGATCAGAAAAATTTTCTAAAACTTGAAATTCATTAGATCAAGACTTAAATCTTTTTTAATTGGTCAAAAAACGCAATTCACCAGTGCAAACTCTCAGAGCTTTGACGGACAATGGAAAAAAATAAAAACTGTCCACTGGAGCATCAGAGATTCGCTAATTCTCAGAGCGTCGTTAGATAATGTCTTCAGTGAAACACATACCTCTCAAAAAGACAAAGAGTTACGTCTCTCCCTATATATATATATATATATATATATATATATATATATATATATATATATATATATATATATATATATATATATATATATATATATATATATATATATATATGTATAAAAGAACCCGATGATGAGGGATGAGAGTTACAGTCGTAGCCAGAGCGAGCGTCGGAGATAAAGGGGTGAATGCAAGTGAGTCAGTGTCTTATAGAGGGAAATAAAAGAAGAGAAAGAGATGGAAAAAGGGTAAAAGAGTCGAGTTGGTTTCCTCATTCGAGCTGAGGTAGTATGAGTGGGTGTTCTCTGCTCGAACACGGGACTACCAATTCCCACAGATCCTTCCACCCACCCCTCGGAAGAGTATTTAAAGTGACGTCACGAGTTTTCTCAGAGCACCCTACTGAGTGTACTCTTTCTTTTTCTTCTCCTTTGGTTGTAGTTACTCCTCCGGGTCCGGGTTGCCAAGAAGAGTAAAAGGCCAGCGGGGAGTTGGATGTGTCGGAGAGAGGAAAGGGAGCCAGGCATGGGAATGACGCTCCCGAGGAAATGCTTTAAGACGCTCAATATAAATACGCGATGGCTGGGGGAGGGTCGCGGAGCCAGTTGAGAAAAAGGGTTGCTTCCCCAAAGGGATGGCTAAGAACAAGAATAAGAAAACCGAGGAAAGGAGGAACAAAATTGAGAAAATCAAGACTGAGAAAAGAAGGAAGGAACGGAAGAAAGAAAGAGATGTAGAAGTTGAAGCAGCAGGAACTGAAACCGATGGAGTGAGGGGGGGGGTGCCTTATTCTCGGGCTCGGGGACTCGAAAGAAGAAAACTACTCACCCCTTTCTTGCTTACCCTAGCTCTCGCTCTCGCTGTTTAATTGCATCTTACTTTCGAATTTTCCGCGTGGAGCTATCGATCGAGACACGCGAAGGGGCTTCGTTTGCGTCTTATCTCCGACGCCCCCCCGACCAACCCATCTCTAGTTCTTTCCCGCCTCTTATTCAGCCTAGCTCTTTTACTTCTTATACTTTAGAGCCTCCCGTCCTCCCTTACCCTCTTCTTCTGGCGAGCGTTCTTTATCTTCCTCATTCACCCTCGAGAGTCCACCCCGGGCCACACGGCATCCACCAGCCCTAGAACACGCTCACCCTTCACTATTTAAAACTACGCACGAACTGGAGTCGAACCTACCAGCCTCCAAGAGGGCTCACAATTTCCTCGATTAATTTTACGACTAATTTCAGAAATCCATCGCGCTTTACTTGAGAGTTTGCTGCTTGGAAAAGAGTTGGTTTCATTATTGGGAAATTTATATGGTTTTTCGACGGTTGCTTAAAATGATTATTTAATTCAAAAGTTGTTTTAGGAAAAATTAATAAAAATTTTTTTAAATTGAAAAATTTGGAAGTTTTTGGTATAAAAAATTAATTAAAAATTTTTAATTAGAAATTTTACAAATGATTTTAAAAAGCAATTAAACTCAGTTTCACAAATATTTATCAAGAATATTATAGATTTATAAATTTAAATTAATTATAAAAATTTATCAAAAAAATAAATTAACAAAAACTCTTGAAACAAACGTCACACATAAAACCAAAGACTTCGAAATGAGCAACGGCGTGATATCTTAAAAATTTTCTCTTAGTCGTGAAATAAGCCCGGAGGTTTCTGTCCCGAATCTCCCCTCTAAAAATATCTCCATCTACCTACATCCTGTATCCATAAGAAAAGGCTATTATTTATTCTTCGTCTCCTTTGTTTCATTCTCTCGATAATTACACGAAACATTTGGTTCCCTCGGCTCCATCTAAAGCATCCCTTTCAGTAGGAGAAGAGGCCTCGTCGATACTCCGTCAAAAACGTCGAAAAAGAGTACCGCGTAGAATCGTAAGAGTGTATCGTATTCGCCTAGTTTTTAAAATCGGAAATTATTTAGAGCTCTCGCGGGCTCCGCGTTACTTTCGCCCCTTTATATTTTTAATCAATCCGTCACTGGGTTGGGGTAGTTGAAGCCGGCCGGGAACGGGGAGTCAAAGAAGGCCGTAAGAGCGGGAGGGGGTGGAAGCGCGAGAGCGTCACCCTAAAAAGCATCGAAACAGAGCGAGTAAGAATCTTGGGAGTAAACTCGGGGTGGTGTCTTCCTTAGTTCCCTTCCTCAAGGCTCGTATTTAAAACCTCGGGGCTGATGAACGCTCCGCTCTTTCTCCACTCATTCCACCCGACATTCGCGAACCCTCTCTTACATTTGGAAGTAAAGGAGCCAGCGAAACCGACGTAGCCCTGGTGCCGTCTACGGCTAAGTAAAACTCCAGCCTCAACTCATTTTCTTTCTTTCGAGAAACTCTTCCACCCTTCTTCTGGTTCTTTCTCTTCCTCACAAGATCCCCTTCCCCGTTTAGTTTACTCGACTCAACAGAACCTCGTTGCTCACCGTCTTTTCCTCTTCTTCTTCTTCTTCGTCTTCTTCTTCTACTTCTTCTTTTCACCCCCCGGCCCATCCCCATCGACAATCCCGGGCTCACACGTACACCACCTCACTCATCAGCCGCACACAACTCCGACAATGTCTTTTAAATCTCCACACTTCAGCCCCTAATGCACTAGTTTCTGGCAAGGATGCAGAATTTTGCCGGTCTTCTTCTTCCTACGCACCCTAATAGTGCCAGCTCGTTCAAGAGCCCCCGAAACCCCTATGTCCCTTAATACGTGCGGAAGAGGACCAAAAGTGCTCTAAGACTAAGATCTTCAAGGGCTGGCCAAAAGCAGGAGACTTCCAATAGGACATCCTAATGCTGGGTCCTTGGTGAAATCTACCGAGGTTGCTTTGGTTGCCCATAGAAATTGTTTTAAATTAGGATTGCAATCTTGTGAAGTTAACGAGGAACAATGAAATTATTTAAATTATTAACTAAAGTTTTAAGTTAATATTTTTGTTATTAAAAGTACTAAAACTAAAGTTTTATTGATGTAATATTAAACTTCAATTGTAAAAATTGATCGCTTCTTTAAAGAGGATGCACATATTCGAACTTTGGATTAATTGGAAAAGATTACATCAGTTTGTTAGATTTAAAAGTAAAAGTTGATCTATATTTGAAAGATTTGGTGATGTTATTAGAAGTTTTTGAATAGTTCGCTTGGTTCGAATGATTTGGACAGATTTGAATCCTAATGGTAGGTCCTTAGTGATATCTACTAAAGGTAGCTCTGGCTGCCCATAGAAATTGAACTTGAGGAAAAAGTAATAGAATGGTCTTTGGGATTCGAACCCAGGGCTTTCGATTTCTAGCAAACTTTTGGTAGAGGCAAAAAATATGCGCTTTTAAATTCAAATATTGAATAAATTAGTCTCTAAATTGACAAAAGGTCTCAGAAATTGAAAAAATTATTAATACATATCAATGTTTTTAGTAAAACGGTTAGTTTTCGATAAAGTTTTCTCTAAACACTTTTGATTTTTTTTTTCCAGTGCACCTACAATAATTTAAAAAAAAAGCAAACTATTTAGTATCATCAGATTTAAGTCAAACCCTCAAAAACACAGAACCATTGTAACTTTATAATAACTTTGAAAGTTGTAACTAAACTCTTTAGAAGTGTCTCTAATGTTGTGTATAAGTGCATTGCAGAAATAATAGCTTCTATTTAAATGTTTCCAAGTATGTTCTAAGTGCTCCTAGCAGTGAATCTTGTAATTTCTCCACTTTATGAATTTTTATCAACACTAGCAATTGATCAAACCTTTATACAAGCTCTGAACCCATTATTAAAACAACTCAAACTAAATTTACAAAACTCGATCTTGATGTATAATATATATATATATATATATATATATATATATATATATATATATATATATATATATATATATATATGTATAATGGCGCCCAATTAAGAAACACGTTACGAACTCAAAGCTCCCCAAAACAAAGCACGTGAATGTGAGCATTAAAAAAAAGTCCAGTTAACCCATTAAAAAAAAATTCTGGCATTGAAGTATTGAAATTACCGGTATTTATAATACAAACAGATTGATTGCGTATAAAGTATGAGTCCAGGAGCTGGTAAGTTAAATAGAGAGATGCCATCGACACGCAAGCCTAATCCACCGGTAGTTTTTACGTAACCTAAAACACAAACGTGTAAATATATATATATATATATATATATATATATATATATATATATATATATATTTACAATGCCGGGGTACATTTGCTAACGACTCCCTTTTCTAATATGCCGTTAACAAAACTCTATTCTAGTTTACCCTTTCACCGAGCTTTGCAGCCCGTTCCCGGACCCTGTAAGCGCAGCAAGCGTCTTTTCTATTAAACCATTATTACATACGTTAAAAGACAATGAATCTAAATACGCAAGTGGGCAGTACGGATTGTTTGATGGAGGAAAGCGTTGCGGATAAAAGTCTTCGGCAAGGGGTAGTACACTGAGGAAGGGGAAGGACAACTGCCAGTATCCCGGGATCTTTGCTTTCTAAAACTGCGTTAGTGAAAAGTCACTTATTGATAGTTAATTCTTACCCGAGTCGAAAAATTGGATGTTAATTGAATTTTTAATCCATAATTCTCGCAGAAATTAAAAAAAAAAAAAAATACTCTGATGACAAGAACAATCATTAAAAACTCTGCTTGGTAAATTAATTATCAATTTTAGTGGAAAAACTCGTTTTTTAAAACTTATAGTGGAAATAACAGTGTGAGCAAGATAACTGAAAATATATACAATTTTAGGATTCATTTTTTTTTTAAGCCCTGTCATTATACTTTAATGAAGAACCCTATTTAATTTTAAAGCTTGATATTGCTTTGTTTAGTTGTAAATAAAAGAAAGAGCTCAAAATATTGCAACAAGTGGCAAAGTTGCAAAAAATATCTGCACTAGGTAATCAAAAGTTAAAAAATAAAAAACAGTTTAATTGACTCAATGTTTTCAAGGACTGTTACCCATCAACCCATTGAAGACACTGAAATCTGAAAAACAAGAATCCTTACATCCTGTTCAGTATAAAAACACTTCCACTTCTAAAAGTAGTTACAAAGTTCGAGCAAGTTCTTTCCGGTGATTCTTGAAACGACTTAAACTCTTTTCATCAAGACCATTTGAATTGACCACCTGATCATCGCAAACTCCAACCCCGTGGAATATATTCTGAGACCCACTTAAAGAATCCCGGCATCGATCATCGACAGCTTCCGAAAATAAGAACTAGGCAGGAAGATTTGAAGTATTTGGAAGTAGCTTAAAATTTATCGAACAAGGGCATCCGGAATGGGATTGAATAAACAGGCAATATCCCGGTAAGGAAGGAGTGTATTTGTGAAAGGACCTAGAAGTACACAAATGATGTGCGGAACAGTGTACGCAAAATCAATGCCCAGCTTAGCCGCTGATTGTACTGTAATGTCGGTAGTATCCTCTACGTCTTAGCTTTGTTGGACTGGTCTGATTCTGCACTGGTCTTGCCTTTTCGAGTCCTCTCTGTTGGACTCTGGAATAAGGCTGTCTCACCGGGTGTCCTTCTCCGAGCCAGCTCTTTCTCTTTCTCTCTTTCTCTCTCTCTCTCTCTCTCTCTCTCTCTCTCTCTCTCTCTCTCTCTCTCTCTCTCTCTCATCTGAGATGTACTAAGTATACCGGGTACACAGAGTTGAGACTAAAACCGTACCGGACGTCTATGAACGCCCTCTGTTTCTCCTTTGGGCATCTACCCTTCAGAATCTCCATCTTCGTCTCCATCTCCAATCCAACTTGCCCCGATATATCTATATACCATTTGATCCTTCGCTGAGAAATAAGACGCGGACTACAGACTTGCCAAGACCATTAACCAAAAGCTCTACTCTAACCCTCTCACCCGCTCACCCTTTGCAATCCTCTCCTTCTCTTTCGCAAGCTCTTTCCCATCTTGGCCTCTAAGTCGTTATAAAAATTCAATAGATCTTTTATTACGTTAATTATTTTGATCTTTGTCCCGGTTGTAAATTCTGGACAAATTCATTTTTAAAGTGTTAACGTTCGAACATTTTCTTTATTTAGTAGACGAATATTATGAATAATTAGATTTAGTAATTCGAGGGTCAAAGAGATGTTTTAATTATCATAACTTTTATTTTACAAGTTTGAACACAAATCCTCGGAAAAGAGTCAAGTTAACCGTATTCGAATGAGGATTGTGGTGGTGCGTTCATGGATCGGTGAGTACCTTTACGTTTAATTTAACCAGCAATCAAAAGTTAATCATTCGAGGTGCGAAGCTCCCAGCTGCCAAATAACCCCCGGGAATTCATTTCCATGTTAACTGAATAAAACGAATTGGAATTAATGTCCTTATAAGCAAAATTTTCGGATCATAAGTCATATTTCTATTCATCTTTTGCTTATAAACAATCATGACCAATGATTAAAGTATCCTGACTAATTAATAGTAATTAAAATTTTGAAAAAGTCACTTAACTACCAAAAGTATCTCCAATTCGTGAACGTACAAAAAAATTCGGAGGGCAATACACAATTGTTACACCTCCCTTTTATAAAGCTTGATATTTTATCACTCATTTGGACTTTTAAGGACTTTTTATGATCTTTTGGACCTTAAATTACTTCGGATCTTTTTACTGATTTATCCAGGTCAATCCAACAGAACTAAATCTACCATTTTTGGTTTAAAATCCTAATTTAAAAATTAACCACTTTTATTTTGTCGCTCCTTCTAAATTACGATCATTAAACTTTTTAAAACATTTTTGGAGCGACAATTCTTGGATAAAGACCCCAGAAATGGCCAATTTGGTCAGAAATCGATGGAATGTGAAGAAAACTAAAGAAAAGTTCCAAAAATGTATCGGAGAATGGAATCTAATGGAGGAAGGAAGAGTATCACCCGTTAGGTCCAGTGTATGCAAGTTTACACTGACATTAAGTTGGGGTTGTGTGAGTAGAGTGTGGAGTACGGCGATACATTTGCAGGAGTGGTAAGCGTGTATAAGACTTGAGGGTGGTTGGGAGGAGAGGGTGGGTTTTGCGGTATGAGGGAGTTGTACAGGAGGCAAGCGGACGGTCTTAGCGGTATCTTGGCTCCGTACTCTCTCTTTCAGCAGAACTCTGTTTCTCGGTCTACTCTGTCCGAGGGGTTGGGAAACGGCTAAATACCTCAGGATTGTTACTATTGCCACCCTCCTTAGCTCCGTTCCCCGTCGACTACTCCTATCTCTGTGTGTCTTATTCGCATCCTTCGGCTCTTGCACTCACCCCCTCGCTTCCTCACTCCAGTCCCTACAACGTTTGATGGGGTGGAATGGGTTAATGCTATTGATTCACGTGTACGAGGCGCTCGGGTAGAAGCTGAGACGGCCACTGTTTGACAGTAACGGATCCGTAGCTTTGCCTTGTCTTTGGGGACCATCATTAACTCTGCCCTATTTTACTTATCTTTCTACCTAGAAAACAACTAATTGATTATTTTGAGGCTGCTAATTTCTCGGCGTTATTTTTAATGCATTTCTGATGCATAGGAAGTGGTACTGGATTTACCATCAAGTAGAGTTGTTATCGTTTTAATAATTAAAAGTATCACTCCTATAGGATTTTCCATTGTAAAAATGCTGATAAAAGTAGGCAAAATATGAATTTTTACGAATTATATGGAACCATTTCCGTATGATGTAATTTAGAAATAGTAACAATGTATAAAAATGATTTCTTTTATTATTATAGAAATTATTTCCATATTATTACAGGAACCATAACTGTAATAATATGGAAATCTTTCCTATCCTAAAAATAATTATTTCCACAACATCAAGGACATGGATTTCATGATACAGGTAAATTTCGACATAAATTATTTGATTATTAGGACACAAAACAATTTTTTCGATAATCCTAATCCCATCCTATTTCGTTACAATAATAAGATGCAATTAATCTATTTCCATAATTCATAAAAATAGATCCTACGGCATCCAAATGAACTCTGCAAAAAAACTCAATTCATCTGGGAATCTTAAGATTTCATCAAATTAGGTTAACCCTTTCTTGAAAGCACCTCATGCACGTAAAGTAACGAATCGATGGGCAGCAACTTAGTCAGCTATTGATATAATGAAACAAAGTAACGATCCAACACCTCAGTGATGCGAAAATAGCCCGTGAGATGCAGAACAAGGCATTAGCACATCCACATGTACATCTATAGAAGCTGACGATACGCGAGTAGGGAATTCACCGTCAAGAGGAAGAAAGAGGATCTCCCCTAACCAAAGCCTGGAGAAGCTAGATGTTGGCGGTGGATGCAACTGGAGGGTCCACTCGGGTGCTCCTTGGTAGTTGTCCAAGCGTGTATCGGGAAGCAGAATACATGGATTGAGCATGTGTCTATGAGTAATTTCGCCCAGTAGTTTCAACTGAAGGTAGTGTTGGTTCCAGAGGAGTGTGTGGGGTATTGACTAGCCGGCTGGTCCTTCCACACCAAGGGTTTGTGGCTAAGACGTAAGACGGGCTGGTGGGCTGGTGGGCTGGTGGGTGCAGGGTGCAGGGTGTTGGGAACTGCTGCTACTGGTGGTAAGATGGCTGTGCAGGACCAAAAGGGGTTTAAACTCGGGTGCTACGGAAGATCGAGGAAGAGGATGGAGCTGAGCGAGGAAGGGAGACGTTGGAAGAAGGTGGACTAGCTAAGACTGATATGGATTGTAGATTATTCTGGACCTCGGGTGCGGTCTGGCCAAGGGTTAGTATCTATAACCCTTTCTCCAGTTGGACTCTCTCTTCCCACTCGGCTGTCTTTGCCACCCTCGGACTATTCGCGAGTCTAACCACCTTAGATGCTGGCTCCGCGTCCCGCACCATCCACTTGTATCCTCTTCCTCCTGGAGATCTATCTCTCTATGTATTCTATATCCAACATTCGGGATTTTGTATTCTATATCTTGGACCCAGACCGAGTTCGTTCCTTCCCTTCTTGGTCTTCATCTTTAGTTTTCCTCAAACTCGGGTTCGAGCAGCCTCCGTTCTCAGCCCGGAACTTGAGCAGTCCACCTCTCGGGTTACTGAGAACTCATTCCGTCCCACTGGCGGTTAGGCCCACCGAGGAACCGGTGCATGCCTCTGATAATCCGAGGTTGTATGAATTTCAGTCTATATGCAATCTCTGAAGCATCTCCCAGGAATTCATCGCCGGACATCATATCGTATTTATACTGAATAATCAACGATCCCAAAATACGGAATACTTTAGTGTCTCTGCTGTTGGCTTCAATTACGGACCTTTGATCTCACCTATTGCCAATTATCGACATGCGTGACTGTTTAAATTCCAACTTGGGAAATATTTTTCTCACACGCTTCAACGAATTGTTTTCTCAAGTCTTTTTACATTTCTTTGCCTGGATGTGTTCTTAGGGCTAGCGATGCGTTGATAATTAGTCTTAATAACAGATACTGTTGGATGATTCCGTTTTGCTGGTGACTTGGCTAAAGGCTGTGACAGTCTTCATGCCTAGACTTTAACTCTCACGGCAAATTCAAGTAGTGATATCTTTAGAACAATGTTGAGTAAAATATGGAATAAAAAATTTGCTCAAGATTTTTCATAATTTATATCTCATATTTTAGATCAAAAATAAAATTTTTTTTAACTGATTTTTGGAGCAGATTTTCAAAATATTAAATTAAAATTTTTGGATCACTGTCATTATTTAAGTGTAATACGCCCAATTTGAAAGATTTCCTCCGTCTGTCTTTTTTTACAAGCAAAGAAAAGGGAAAGTTTCCTCAATCTGTTGGCGCCCAATAAAAGATCCACCAGACAGCCATAAAATAAACCAAAAAGTCTTTTACACTTTTACGACACATATGGAAGGAGTGTAAAGGTGTAGACGATGCCAGAGAAGCAACAAGCTGTTTATAGCCTTTTCCCCCTTAGCTTTGCGAGTACGTGAGATGAGGCTGTTTCCACATAAGGGACATGCAGCCCTCCCGGAAAAGTAGTCTACTCGTGGTATTCGTCTTAAGGGGTAGATTATGTACAGGGGAACCCCCGGGGTTTTCTAAACACCGAATATTTGCCCCTCAGTTCCTCAACTCTTCAATATATCTCTCGACACTCTCTTACGGCAAGTACCTGTTTACATCAATCTTATCGAACAAATCCCTCAGCGTTTTCCGCCCTCCGTACTACTAAGTGCTACCCTCCTCATATGTGTCGTGATTCAGGCACCGATTTTTAGACATTGATGTTTGAAAAGAAACTTAAAATTAGACGAAAGCATTTCTAGTACAGCCATTAATTTGTTTTTCATATTTTCCGATGATTACAGAAAAACTCAAGATAAATTTTTTTTTTAGTTAATTTAATTTTATATTTAAAAAGTCTATTCTAAAGATACAGTGCATTTTCTAAATTGACACATTTATAAAACTAACCAATTAATTTTCTACAATAAACTTTCTTCAGTTTTTCTGTAATTCCAATCATTTCCGCAAAAAATCCGAAACAAAAATTAAAATTCAAGACAATTTTCTTTCAACATACAGACCAATATTTTAATTCCACGATTCATGATTCCTGGACAAAATATCTTGAATAATTAAATTTTTCAATACAAATAATACAATAAATTTTTAAAAACTTATAAAATACATATTTTATAAGAATTCAATTGTAAAATGTAACATTAAAATTTTAATGTAACCAAAAATTTATTTTTCTAATATTTTTTTATCATATTTTGGAGATGGGCCATCTTGCCCCAAAAAAAAATTTTTTTTTGGAACTTTCGAAAAATTTCGATGAATTGAGTCAAAGTTGGACAAGAGTAAATCCACTTGATAGTAGAAAGCCACAAAAAATAAAAGCTGGCTTAGGTGGGCCTTCTTGCCCCACCCTCCCATATTTTGTCGGGGTAAATAAAAAAAAAAAAAAGCAAATGGTCATACATGAAAATGCAGGACATAAATCCGCGAGACAAAAAGTAAGGAACCAAACAATGACATAAACAAAACGAAAAAAAAAAAGAAAAGAGTGGCATTTATTTAGATTGCAACACCGGATAGCGGATAGCGGGATGTGCCTGGGGGATGAAATCCGGGACGTGTGTTGGGCAGCCCGATCCTGTAGACTGTTGTACCCGGGGGGGTTGTGTACCGGAGAGTCTCTGAAGGTGGCTAGGGGCCAAGACGCCGAGAAAGACGAGAACACATCCACCTCTGGATCTGACTCTGGTTCTTGTTCTCGTTCTATCTGTTGTGTTCTGCAGCTGAACCACACACCAACACACCATCACACTCGGAACTTTCCTTTCCTCGGGTGGCCCGGGGGTAAGACGTTCATGTCCGTGGTAAGCTCGAGGAGGGAGGCTACCGTTAATTCTCCGATACAATGCTCATATCACCTCCCCTTTGCACCCTTTCCACCCCTGACCAGCTTCTTCATCCCTTACCACCTCATTCCAGAGTTTCCTTATTCACTCCTTACTCCTTCCAGCTCTCATCCCGGCTCATACAAATATATACACATACATATATACATATATACTGGAGATCTTACTCTCTCAGGCCACCCGCGGACCTTCCTTGTCTTACTGGGAAACTTAATCGATATTTCACAGTTTCTTACCCCCACCTGGGCATGTCCGGCGAGGGGTGGGGATTTAGTCCCGATCAGCACCCCTCGCTCCGGCTAAATATCTATCTGCATATTATATTACACGTCATGATAATTTACAATGTTCACTTTGTTACCCCCGCCCGCTCTGGGTTCCTCGAGAAGGACGTGATATTCTAGAGTATTTAATTTCATGCACTGATAAAAATATTATTGAACCAAAAATAGAATTTTGAAAAAGTAAAAAAAACTAAAAAAATATTTTTTATGGAAATTAGAATTAAAAAAATAAATTATTAAAGTGTTAGAATGATCAAATTTTAATTTTTCTTATATTTTCATGAAATTTTGAGCTTTTGGAACACAAAAAAATTTTTTGAGGACTGAAAAATTTATATTTTCTAAAAATTTGAGAATTAACAAGTCAAAAGGGCCCGAAAAATATTTTTTACAGCCATTAGATACAAAATAATTAGCATTTGAAGTGTTAAATTTGTCAATTTTTGATTTTGGTTTTATATTACCTAATATTTAAGCTTGTAGGAATAAAAAAATTTTTTTACGGATTAAAAAACATCAATTTTGAACATATAGCTAAAGACGAATCTAATGAATACAAGGTGGATTTTTTACGACACTTATAATCCGCAAAATTAACATTTAAAGTGCATCAAAATGATCAAATTTTGAATTCTGATTGATTAATAATTTTTTTTTTAAATCAAAAAAATTTTTTAAGGAATGAATAAGATATCATTTGTAATAATTTAAACGTTTACGAGTCGAAACAACTTAAAATTAATTTTTTCTACTAATTAGAATAATTTGAATTATCATATAATGATTAAATATCGATTACTAAATTTTAATACTTTTTATATTTATTTTAAAATTTTGTACGATCCACCCACCTCCATCAAAGTAACAGAGTACAAGTCTATGTTGAGCCTTCAGTCTTTATTCAATTTATCCGAAGGAGGAGGAGGAGGAGGAGAGGAGGAGGCGACACCCCTATCATTTTTCATCAGCGAAATAATCCGCTGCGCTCTCCCTCCCGCCCCCAAATCTTGCAGGTCCTTTTTCGCGCCTTAATAACGAGGACCATCTCATTATTGTAATTGGACAATGTACTTTTGCCTCGGTTTATTTATCAACGGGTGTATCTCGAGATACCCCCGGCCCTCAATCCTTCTTCCCGGAGTTGATAATCGAGCGTTCGTTAGCACCGTAACATTGATGCTCAGGAACCTTTTGTACAAGTGGTTCGGACCGCCTTAGATTACTAACTTTTTTTATTTTCATTTATTTATATTTATTCACTTATTATTTTCTGTCCATTATTTGTTTCCCCGAGAGTCCTGGAATTAAGAAAACGTCCAATATTAACGTCCTTTCTTTATTATCCGGCTTCGACGTTATTATCTCTCTGAATAATATTATTATTACTATTCTTATTGTTATTGTAATGATCATTGTTTATTATTTTTGGAGCTGGGATATACGAGTGTTTTATTACTCATATAAACTCAGATGTGATGTTATTTTCAACACCCTCGGCTCCTCAAAAACTTAAAAGTTCATCACACCCCCCGACTTTGTTCTGGCAAGGCGCGAGCTATTTTGTCGCCTGCGTTTATTAGCGGATTTCCACGATTAATTATCATCGTAAATAACATCCGAATATCTCGAGATTTTAAACAACGAGAAAATACGAGGCGAATGATAATAAAAGGAATATTCCTGCTGGGTGAGACTAGGATTACACCCTATTCTCATTCGCTTTATTCATTTTACCAAATATCTTAAGATCTTTGTTTTTAAATTTTGTAGCTTCATTTTTTTTAATAAAGTCATTACGAATTTTTAGCTTATGTATTGAAGAAACGAAAAAATTGTAAGAGACTTTTTTTTTCTCCACAGAAAGAAAGAAAGTCTTAAGCGTAAATTTTCTTAAATCAAGAAAAGGAAGATTGAAAATTTCTTGAATGAAGTTAAAATTTCTTGAACGAAGTTAAATTTTTTTGAGCCAAAATAATTTCTTCTTGCTCTAAAATAACTTTGGTCTTCCTTATAATTTTCTTGGTTCAAGAAATTTTTTTTCTGTGTAAAAAATTTTATTTTTTACTAAAAAAATTTTGATCAATTGTTTTTTTAGCTCTTATCCTTTGTCCTAATTCCAATTAAATGTAAAATTTTTTTTTTATCTTTAAAACTGGTTTAAAAAAATACAAAAAAAAAACTTTTCAAACTTTCGCGCCATTTTCCACCCAAAAAAAAAAAAATACTGCGTACTAAGAGATAAACGAACTTGATTTACATACATATAGATTTACAAACGGTTAATGAATTTTTAATTTGTTGCTAATTTGAGTTAAAAAGCCAAAAAAAATTTTGTTGCTAAAATAAAAATATTTAAAATTTAATTTCCAATTTTTGGGTCAAATTTTTAAAATAAAAAAATTGTAAGATAATTATTTATAGGAAATTTAATTAACTATAAAAAAAAGGTCTTTATTTATTTGTTAATATTTAATAATCTATAAAAAATTTGAAAAATTAAAAAACCTATCAGGTTATGGGCCCAGTTCTGAACTTTTTTTTTCTTCAAGTTACTCACAATAAATTAAACATAATTTTTTGTACCAAAGTCCATGTTTAGCAAGATTAACATGATTACACTCTATGACGAGTGACTTATTAATCGAAACCCAAGCGAGAAGTCCATATTAGAGGGCTGAAGACTATCGAGTAAACGTCTGTTCAATTGTTAATTCACCGGGTTCTTACATCCGGACTTACTGCATACTACTATTATTATTACGTCGTTATTTGTACAATGTGTATTAATCTCAGAAAATAGTCTGAATGAGAAAAGATACATCTCGCTCCATAATCCGTATAATAAGTAATAAGCACCGGGAACCGGGAACATAATTATAATTATATTTATAGACTTTACGACTCATAAAAGATACCATCGCTGACTCTGACTGTCTCTCTTGCTTTCATATTTTTGTAATTACAATCGGAAATTACAGGGATATTTATTTGCGTATCAGCCGATCGATAGCATAAGCTTACTTTTCGTTATTACGGTCATTTTTTTAATCTAAATTATTCTTTTAAATTTAAATACTTTTTTTTTTTTTTTTTTTCATGGCTAATTTTTTTTTTTAAGGCACCAGTGTCTTCATTAGTGGTAGTAAGAATCGGTGAATGGACCCTAAGGGTTAGCCCGAAACTTTTGAGTTTTTAGGAGAGTATATATAAGAGAATGAAGATTAATATCTGACATGATTTTTATATCAGGGCTTCTTATGGAATGCTACTTTTGGGGGATGAAGAAAAATTTTCGAGTAAAAATTCTGGTTTTATTTAAATATTTTTTTATAAACTTTCATGAAATTTACAAGGCCATTTTCGACATTTATTTTAATAAAGTTTTTTACATACATTGAAAATTTTATAAATTAGATTTTTTTCCATTTTATTGAAATTTTATTTTTTTGACAGAAAAAATAATTAAATAGTATTAAAAAAAAATTTTTTTCGAAGCTAACATACAGTAAATTCAATTAAAAAAATGTAAAGAAAGAGAATATACTAAAGATTATTTTTTTACGATAATTAGAAGCCTGAGAAATTAAAAATTGAAGTAAAAAAATTCTGGAATTTTGATTTTTGCTTATATATTGATGAATTTTTGAGCTTTTGACGCGAAAAAAATTTTTCTAACAACCTAAAAATGATATTTTTGAAAATATAAATAAAGAGGAGTCAAATGAACTGAAAAAAATTTTTTTATGGTAATTAGAAGCCGAAGAAACGGCTCAAAAGAATCTCCCCTTTTGAGATTCTAAAGGGGAAAAAAATTTTTCCTAGGATTGAAAGACATTGATTTTGAAAGTGTTTGTGTAAAGGAGTCAAATAAGCCCAAGATTGATTTTTTATGACCGTTAGAAGCCGAAAAATTAGCATTTGAAATGTTATAATGACCAAATTTTGATTTTTGCGATTTGTTAATAAATTATTAAATTTTTTAATTTAAAAAAAATTTTTAGAACCAAAAAACGTCATTCAAGGATATTTAAAAAATTATTGACACTTTCTTACTCATCAAATAAGCTCGTCGTACCAAAAGTTACCTGTAAAAAAAAAAAAAAAAAAAAAAATAAATAAATAAATACGAAACTCAGTGGTCCCTGTACGTGTAAAGAAAATAAAAATTTCTTAAAAATAAGTTAAAGTAAGTACGTAGGAAGTAGAAAATAAAGTAAACCGGGTTTTACAACTTTACCTGTCTGTCACTCTAAGCACCTTACGATTTTTACGAGATAGATATTGGTGACAGACCTTAAAATGGATTAAAAGTACATGCCCGTTACCAAATGTACACTTGTATTCTTCTCGAGAGTACAGATAAATATAATAAACTAAAAGCCGTATATTTTCATTATTTACTTACGGTGGACCTTTCAGAGTTAGAGGCATTTAGTTGGCTTCAGCTATGACCTTCTTACAAACTTTGGGCCGGTGTTAATATATGCATGTGCTGAGTCCTCTGTGAATTTGCTACGTCATACATGGAGGCTTTCTCAAAAATATTTCGACAATAGATGATACTTCGCCAAGGGGCTTAAATTTAAGTGTGTCGGGATTATTTTTTCGGTTAGTTTGGTTTTAAGTGCAAGTATGTGGAGTTTTTGAATAATGGAAGAATTATACAGATTTGATCGTCGTTGACTTTATATTTTTAAACTGATCTTGTTCGATAATTTCAACGCTTAGAAATTTTGGAATCAAAAATTTAGAATTAACCAAAAATCATTGTAACGCAGTTCGAGTGGTAATAATTGTCGTATAAAATTGATCTTAGGTTCTTTTGACTCGATTGCGTTTATATTTTTACAATTGATGTCATTTATTCCTTAAAAAAATTTTTTTATTCTTAATAAGCTTAAAATTTGTTCACATTAAGTAAAAATCAAAATTTGGACATAATGAAACTTTAAAGGCTACTTTTGGGGGTTCTACTGGTTGTAAAAAATTAATCTTCAGTTTTTTTGACTCATGAACATCTATATTTTCAAAATTGATATCTTTTAAGCCAAAAAAAAATTTTTTACATCAACAAATCCTTAAAAGTTCACTAAAACAAAGCAAAAATAAAAATTTTAATTATTTATTCCAATAACATGGAAAAAAAAAATTTTAAACTTTGGAATTTTATATCTCATTCTACAAGCAGCTGATCAAAAAGTTTTGTGTATCTTTTTTGTAGGAAATTGAATGCTCTATAAAAAAGGTCTCTTATGATTTTTCGATAAATTCATTTTTCCAAAAGTTATGACAGCTTGAAGTTGGACCTGTCTTTAATAGTCAGATTGATATAAAAACATCTATCGGCCAAGAAATGAAAATCAATTTCTACATCCGTTCTAGTTGCTAACTTAGCGGTGACGATATCGAGGATAATTAAAAATAAAATTAGTGACTACATGGAAGGCATGAATGGCAAGATGTACGGAGGATATCTTAAATTATGCAACGGATGCTTTATGGATTTAGCGGTAGATAAAACCTCAAATAGTCGCATCTGGGTAATAATGCATGTAAGCTCGTCTTCTCATCTGGTAGATAAGACATAAGACGATAGAAGCTGATTAAAAATTAAGATTCGATTTCTCCAAGAATCATAGATAGATAGATAATATATACCTAATTTGATAAGCTTCTTGTTAAATATTTATCCGGACAAGGGTTTAATAATACATCTACTGTTTTCGAGTATTATCAATGAACGCTTACATCCATTCTGCTAATATGAGTGTCAATGGTAATTTGTATAAATGCATTCTAGTGTGATTTTAATTTCCTGAGTGGAATTTTAAAAAAAGACTTATTGGAAAATTTTCAAGAGGTGAATGATTTTACATTGTGTTTTATAATTACTTATTTAACAGATTAAAAAAAAATTTTTCAACGTTAATCCAATAGAGATGTAAAACATATTTTTTCAACTGATAAAAATTAATAATTTAAGAAATTTATTTTAATTTAAAAAGTTTGAAAATTTATAAAATACCAAAATTTTGAAATTACAACACTTTAAAAATTAATTTCTCAGGATCTAATTGTTGTAAAAAATATATACTGGACTTTTTAGACTCGTCTACATTTGTTTTTTCACAATTGGTATCTTTTAGTTGATACAATTGATTAAATTTTTTTTATTCACAAAAAGTTACAAAAAACTAAATTTGGTCATTTTAGCACTTTAATTTCTAATTTTTTGGGTTCTAATAGCTGTAAAAATTTTTTTTTTGTTTTTTTTTTGACTCGTTAATTCATAAAGTTTTTTAAATCAAGGACTTTTAGTCCTTAAAAAATTTTTTTATGCTCCAAAAGCTCAAAAATTAATGAAAATATAACAAAAATTAAAATGTGATCAGCGTAACATTTCAATTTTTGATTTCTTGGCTTCTAATTGTCATAGAAAATAAATATTTGATTCTTTTGACTCGTTAACTTCTCCATATTCATAACTGACATCATTGAATTCTTAGAAAAATTTTTTTCCACTCCAAAAACTTGAAAATTCATTAAAATATAGTAAAAATCAAAATTTGGTCATAATAACACTTCAAATGTTAATTTTTTGACTTTTAATGATTGTAAAAAATTATTTTTGGGTTTTTTAGACTGGTTTACACCTACATATTAAAAAATAACGTCCTTTAGCTTTAGAAAAAATTTTTTTCCCTCAAAAAATTCAAAATCTATCAATTTAATCTCCAAAATTTGTTAATTGCCATAACTATCACTCTTTAAAAAAATTGTTCACTGTCCTTAATTAAAGCATCCCCTAAATCATGCAAATTATGCTGGAAAGTTTTTTCGAAGTCTAAAAATTTGCCCGTCCTGGATCGATTCATCGATTCATCACCGGGTCTCGAATGCCGACCAGCAAAAGACAAAAATTCGCGACAAAACTGGCAGCTAAAAAACTCGGCAAAGAAAAAGCCGTCATAAGAACAAGAATAAGTATAACATACTTCGTCTAGAGTCGTTGAGGATAGAAGCGTTGAAATTGGTAAGAGTCGGAGTAAAAAAGTTAAAAATAAAAGAAGAAAGAATAAGAAAGGGTTGATGTTGATGATGTTGATGTTGAATTTACTTTAGACATTAGGGTATAGGGTACGCCACGCTAATGACACACTACGAAGGTACCTCTGGGCCTCACTCTGTCTTAGCGGTCTCTTCTTAGAATTATATATTATATATTATATCCTTTATCCTTTATTTCGCTCCTCTTCTCCTCGTTCCTGAAAATCTTACCAGTTATTCCTCTGCTGGTACTCGTCACTTTATGTTTCATAATTATTACTCCTTCGTACCTATTTTGCTTTTGCAAAGCCCATCCCCATCTCCTCATTGCCTCTTACCACTTTTTTTTCTTTATTATTTGCGAGAGTTGGATTATTTCCTTTATTTTTTTCTTTTAAAAAATTGATAAATTTTTTTGTTCGAATTTGTATAAAAAAAAAAACATATAACTGATAGAAGGATTTAGTTTTATTCAATAAGATTTAGTATAATCTTCTACAAAAAAAAGTCTAACAATTTTTTTTAATCTTGAATGTTTAACCCAATATTTTGAAATTAAAAATTAATTATAAAGATTGCAATAATTTTATTTATTTTTAAAAATTTTCAATTACAAATTGCAGTAAAAAAAAATTATACAAGAGTCTATACAATTGTTTATATTAATATAATTTATTCAGAATAAAAAAATCATTTATTAAACTGCAAAAAATAATATTAATGAGTAAAAAAAATTTTTTTCTCCCAAATAAATGACTAAAAATTTTGTTACTCAATCAGTTTAGTACTGTTACGTTAGCTGCACAGTAAATAATTTTTGCGTCATTGCATCATAAAATTTTGTTTTAAATATTCAACACTTTTTTTTGCTGTTGATTGTAAGAGAATTAACACAAAAAAGTGTTAAATATTTACCACAAAATTTTTTTACGCAATATGATGTAAAAATTTTTACTGTATGATATTTTGTGAATAAAAAAAATTTTTTTTTTATTTTTGTAAAACATGAATGAGTTAACTGCATCCTCTATTACATCAGAAATAAAGAACATGTCCAAAGATAAACACATAGTAGTTTATTATTTAGTGGCGAGCTTTATGCTTTCTCCGAATACCTGACAGAACGAAGAACAGTAATCAGCAATTAACAGTGATACAATTTTTTCCCCTCAAATATATCCGTGATAATTCTGCACCTGACCAAAGAGCACCACCAAAATGTACCCAACATTAAGCCGAACAATTTTCACTGAAACGCAAAAAAAAAAAAAAACAACCTTTATTTTCCTTTTTTTTTTTTGATTCCTATTCCGGTGAAGGTCGTGTAGCATAAAATACTTAAAAATTTTGTTACTAAATCACTTTAGTACTTCTGTCAGTGTATCTACAAAAGTATAGAAGAATAAGTATAAGTATACATAACAAGAAAATAATAAGGTAAAAGATCTGTGTAATGTCAAGAGAAGTAATTCGTGAAATATTGAAATATTAGGTAATTTTTGAGTGAGTACAGAGAAGTATATATATATATATATATATATATATATATATATATATATATATATATATATATATATATATATATATATATATATATATATATATATATATATATATATATATATATATATATTTATAATACATATCACATATATCATCTGTAGCAAAAGATCGCGAGTATTTCATCCGCGGTTGACTATCTACCAGTATATTATGCATATATATTATGGTAGTAGGTCTTGTGACCTTTTCCAGGGCGTCTGGCACCCTCGCCGATTACGTAGTCACGTTTATTTGTCGTGCATTGATATGATGTAGGAACCACCGAATGATCTAGTGTTAGATGCTCAGAAGAACAATAAGCATGACCATGTTATGTGGATAAGCAACAAAAAAATGAATAAAAAAAAGAATAAATATTAACAAATATAGCGAATGATTGAAGAAGAAAAAGAAGATGGTGTTTAGTATTGGTACTGTGTATTAGGCATGATCGCACGGTATTTTCGATTATGATTGTTCGAGTCGTGTCTCTCGTCACTCTAAATCCCCGGTAAATCGTGACGAGTGGTGCGCGGGGCAATGCACCATCCTATATAATCCTATCCAGGAATACATGCCGTTGTTAATGTTCCAACAGATGAACGAACAACCAACGGTGTTTAAGTAAGAGTATGTATGAGTAGTTTGTACTTTATGGTGTTCTGAATCTGCTATGAGAAGAAAGATCGGGAGGAAGAAAAAGAAGAAAGAGATGAAAAGGAAGAGGAGGAGGAGGAGAAGAAGAGTTATAATGTATTATAGGTGAATGGTATCTCAATTCCTTGGCGGAACAATCTTCAACAACCAACAACAAGCTGTAAACAAAGTGCCGGACACGATCATTCGAACTACTTTTATTTTGTTTGCTTTTTTTGTTATAGACCTGACGGTCGTATCTTTGTTGCAGAGCTTTTTTGGATTTATCTGGGGTTATGATGATACCAAGGGGTGAAAAATTTTGGGTGGAGGATTTTTGAGTGATTCAATCGTTTGTTGAATTCACGAATAGAATTTTTTTGGTGGAAATTAAAAATTTTTCATTGTTTAAAAATTTAGAGATGGAAAATTGATTTAACCTTTTTTTAATTTGATATAATAAATTTTTTTTTTGTTTCTAAAAGTAGCATTTTTTTTAATAAATTCTCTCTATAATAATTTACATATTTCAAAATTCTAAAAATTACCGTTTAATTAATTTCAGTAAAATTTAGGTAATTAATTTTGTTTAATTATTAAACGTAGTAATAATAATTTATTATTTTTAATTTTTTACGTCAGGATTCATCAACAAGTATTTAAAAAAAAAAAAATTAATTTAAATCAAGAGAAAAATTCTTAAACCAAGAAAATAATTTTGAAGAGTTTCATTGTCTTGGATCAAAACGAAAAAATTTGAATTAATTAAAATTTACTTAAATCAAGAATAATTTCTTAGTTTAAGAATTTATCAAGAAGATAAAATTTTTTACTTGATTCAAGTTAATTTTTTTTTTCCTGTGTATTATAATTATTATGATTAAAAATATTGTCAAAAAATAAATCCAATGATCTCTGTTTTAAGTTATGACTTATTTTTTTTTTTTTTTTTTTTTATTTAATATAGTGAGCTTAATATATAATAGTAAATATACTGCGGTGCCGGGCGATAAATTCTTAAACAGTCGACTGTATATAGTTGAGAATAAAATAGATCTAGACTAATTGTGAGAGATGCACGACTTACTTACTCGTGTATAGTATTGTGGATCTTGAATTGTGTTCACATTATGTTTATATATTTATATTTATGTCTTAAAGAAATTTTTATTGAGAGGGGTAACCCGACGGATCACAAGGAAGGTTTATCGTCAGCCTGAGACGAGACATTAACCCTCACCCACCTCTTAAATAAAACGGATATTTGAGAAAATACGCAAGAAGGTCTTGTTATTAAAGGATATGACGAATCACACATGTTACCTATCATATATATATTATTTATTTTTTTTTTTTTTTCTTGTTCATTTCAAGAAGAAAAATTTAAAGTTTTTTTAAATTGCAAGAATAGTTGATAGAGTACAGAAGGCATTTATTAAAAATTTTAAGTGCATAATAAATGGATGCAAAGGAAGGAAAAAAAGAGAATAAATGTCAGAAAGTGAAAATAAGGTTGATAACACATGAATAATCCCGGACAAAGTAATGACTTTGATGATGAACAAGAGCGAGAGCGAGAGGGAGGATTAGGCCCGAGCACCGAGCAGAGATCGCACGAGCGCAAAGATCAACCAGGATCGTGCGACCCGGACCCCTCGACCTGTGCGGCAGCAGCCCTCCCCTTTATTCCCAACTCCTCGCAAATATTCAGCTACTATTTATGTCTACAGACCTGATTTCTTCGGAATCGAGTATTTGCACACACGTGGCTTGTATTCAATTATTTGGCAGGAAAACTTGAACGGAATTTTAGAAATTTGGTCCTCGATTTTCATTCTGATTGAAATTGGAGCTAAAATATCAGAGATGTTAAAAAATTGATGAGAACTTTTTTAAAAAAAAAATTTAATTTTTTACAAATAAGATCTCTTATTATTTTTTTGTATTAAAATTAAACCCCAAATTTTTAAATTATTTTTTTAACAATTTATATTTTAGTTACTAAATATTATTTATAACTTTGGATCCAAAATTTTGGTTAAAATGGAAAAGATAATAAAAAATTAATGGGAACCTTTTTAGTAAAAAATTTATTTTTTTACACAAAATTTCCTCATTAATTTTTCTATAATTCCAAAATTTTGAATCAAATTTTAACTAAATTAATTTTGGCTGTAAAAAATTGTTTTTGACTTTTGATTTCAAATTTTGGGTAAAATATCAGAGATATAAAAAAGTTGATGGAAAACTTTTTTATAGGAAATTGAATTTTCTGTATTTTCTGAAACAATTTTTCCGCCTAAAAATTCCAATTTTCCTTTAATTAACACTAAAAGTTCCTAATTTCCAGAAAAAAGTGTTAAATTTTTCCACAAAATTCTAGATAAATTTTCTCCATCACTTTAAAAAATATTCTCCAATTAAACACCTACAATACTCCCATACCCACCCTACAAAAGTCTGAACCAAAAATTAAAAAAAACTAGGGCGGAGTTGCCGGTCGCAAATTCGCGTTAATATCGCAAATAAAATGCTCGCGATTTGAAATGAAAAAAAGCACAATAAAAAAAAGAACTCGTACTTGGAGGCGTCTTTCATTGGGTCCTCTTATTGAAGAAAGAGAAAAGCAACTCGAAGTAGTATAACTAAATATAAATAAAAACAAAATAATAAAAAAATGAATGTACTGACGGAATCCGTACTAGTCATCGCCGGTTGCCGGTCGCTGAAGGCTGGAACACCACCCAGGCATCCGGAGCACGCTATAGAAAATAGTATATACTATTGCCCGGAGCTTACAAGATGGCCGCGTGTTTACTTCGTTAAGCAGTTAATTACTCCCGGTCCTTCCAGAGCGCACGGACGGCGAATATTTTCCAGGTGACGACAGCCAGATTAAAAAATAAAAAAAAATGATTTATAGAATAACGAGATTTCGAAGTAAGGGGTGAAAAAAAAAAAAAATATTATTAGGACTGCAAAACCTCGGACAGAATTGGAATTACATATAATATAATATCCTGATGATTAAACGCAAACGACGAGGTTAACTAGAGATAAGATAAGGAAAAGTGAATAAAAAATTGGAAAATATAATTATAAATAACCGACGGCAATTGCAATCTGCTTACTTTTCCGTGGTAATAATAAGCGGGTATTAATATTAATATTTAATAGAGTACGGAATTATATTATTTTGGTGGAAATATTTATATTTAATGGGAGGCTATTAATTCTGAGATCGTGGAAAATTACTCCCGGGAGCGATATAAAAATAATTACCGATAAAAATTTTCCAGGGGTCACTTCTCCAGTTTCCATCAGCGAGTAATTAATTTTAAATGTATTTGGTGTTTCTTCAGAGCTGAGGTTTTTTTTTTCAGCCCGGAGTGAAGCCAAGAAACGGTTATGAATTTGTAATGAGATTCCGCGGACGATCTAGGAGATATTAGTGAGGAGAGGGAAGTGTAAAGGAGGGCTTGCGATGGTGGGTAAGAAATTTGGGAAGAAGTGGACGTGGATTTTTTAGATTTAAAGTGTTTATCTATTTAAAAGTAACTAAAAGAATCAAAAGAGTCCTAACTTAATTTTTTAAACCAATTAAAATTTTGATTTTTAACATTTATTAAATATATCTCCAGACTTTTTTAAACAAATGAAATTTTTTTTATTGACCATCGTAGAATTCAATTAAATAATTTTTTTTTCAATTGAAAATTTACGACAAAACTAATAAAATTAATCACTGGGTTAAAATAAATTAATTGAATGAAATAAAAAAGTGTTAAATTGTTTTTAATGATTGTATGCAGAAACATGTAGTGTTAAATTGTATGACAAGAAGATAATGTAAGAAATACATAAGCAATAAAGGTCGTGTTAAGGGTCGAGAATGAGTCTCCTGCGGTGTCGGTGCATACGTGGGCATCTGAGTCGTGCAATAATACCTTTGAAATATTCTTAAGAAAGCCCTAAGCTAAAGCAAAGTGCTCACATTTATTTTTATTAATATATGTTGTATATGAATGTATCTATACATATATATAAATGGGTACGGGAGAGTAAGGTGTTCTTCCCCTCTTTACTGCTCTTTACTGCTCTTTACTGCACTCGTCATACCTGCGATCCTTTTTACAAGGAAGATTCTTTCAGATTACTCTATTCATACCCACATACCTGACTATGACGGAAACAACTTGAGTTTACTTATTGTTATTATTATTATGCTTTTACTCCATGTTACTTGCAAAGTGCTCTGCCGATTGACATGTGTGGTAAATTTTGTCATTGTTGTTTCTCTATAGGCGGTTTTAAAGATCGACGCCCGTCAACAAACGATAAATTACGATATATACTTTTCCTTCAGGATATTTATTGCTTTCAAAACTAACAGAGTGTGTTATTTATCTATTTTTTTTACTCTCCATACATTTTACTATTTTAATATTTTAATTTTTTATGATTTTTAATCTATTATTATGTCCAAATTTGGTCATTGAAAGATTTCAAATATTTATTTGCCGACTTCTATCAGTCTTAAAAAAATTTTTTCCAACAGAAAAACACTGCAAAGATGACAAAAAAAAAAAACTCCTACCAAAATCAAAATATTTTTTTTACCCTAAAAATATTAAAATACTGTCCACCGACGCTACTTCCCGTTGAATAATTCCTTATTCACTTTTATCTAATCCTCTTAGAATGTCAACTAAAAAAAATCGACACAACAGTAAATTTTTCAGGTCATACACTTGTCACCGAGTGTACCGTATAGATTTAACGACAAGTTAAAAGCAAGATTCCCGGAACGGGATTACCCGGGTACGTATTTTCTATTTATCTTTTATTGGCTCGCACTCGACACAAAGGACACCTTGTGTATATATATATATCCTCGAAAATAAGGCATCATAAAAGACTCAAAGTACTTGTTGAAAAGTATTTCATGCTGCACGACCTTCAACGGAATGGGGATCGACAAAAAAGGAAAATAAAAATTTTTTTTTTTTGCGTTTCAGTGAAAATTGTTCGGCTTAATGTTGGGTACATTTTGGTGGTGCTCTTTGGTCAGGTGCAGAATTATCGCGGATATATTTGAGGGGAAAAAATTGTATCACTGTTAATTGCTGATTACTGTTCTTCGTTCTGTCAGGTATTCGGAGAAAGCATAAAGCTCGCCACTAAATAATAAACTACTATGTGTTTATTATCATTGGATATGTTCTTTATTTCTGATGTAATAGAGGATGCAGTTAACTCATTCATGTTTTACAAAAATAAAAAAAAAATTTTTTTTATTCACAAAATATCATACACAGTAAAAATTTTTACATCATATTGCGTAAAAAAATTTTGTGGTAAATATTTAACACTTTTTTGTGTTAATTCTCTTACAATCAACAGCAAAAAAAAGTGTTGAATATTTAAAACAAAATTTTATGATGCAATGACGCAAAATTTAATTCCAAAATTGTGGATTAAATATTTAAAAATTTTATTTTCTGCACCGATAGAATAAAAATTGTTACTAATAATAAAAACAACCAATAATTCTAATACATAAAAAAAAAAAAATGTACAATATTAAACAATAAATGAAATAAAAGTCGCAATCAACAAAGTGTTGATTGTCTGTTAGTGCTTGGTCCGAATCACTTGTGACACCGGGAGATTGTGATTCCCGTCCTCTCATTGTCCTTGGCCACAGTCGAGCACAAAGTGAGAGCGTTTCTTCTCGGTCAATAGGGAGCAAGACGCGGAACAAACCAAAGCTATCCGGGAAAATAAACCCAACAAAAAACGTAAAAAAGGTAAACAAAAATCGAGAAAATCCTCGAAATAAAACGGGAGTAGAGGTAAAGATGAGGATGATAGAATATATATATATATATATATATATATATATATATATATATATATATATATATATATATATATATATGGCGAGGGTGGGTTTTTGTCGTTCCATCACATCCGGTCATCTGTCCTACACCGGTTTCTTTATGCCTGGAGCGTATTTGCTCGAGTACATTATCGACAAACTATTTGTCAATTCCTCTCAACTTGTTTCATTTTTTCTCAATGCTTAAACAACAACGTGTTTACTCTTTGCTCCTTCTTCTTCAACTTCCATCTAGGTTTGGTGCTTTCTCCACATTTGCTTTGCCTTCTTAGCTTCTTATTCTCCAGAAAAAAAAAAGAAAAAGGACTTTAAAGTCAGCAGAAGAGTTGCCGTTTCTGCCAAGGGTGTGTGCTATTAAATTATATTATGGCAAGTGTTCAAGAGGGGTGGATTAATGCACGGTATATATCCCTTTCATAAATTTCCGTGAAAAGAAATCACATTACCCGGTAGTTTATGTATATATCTATAGTTAATGTCTACTCCATACCTGTCATACATAATATACATTTACCAAAAATAATAAAGAACCAGATCTGGGTAATGTCTGTTGAATTATTACGCAAGATTATGAATTATTAATTTTTACTTATGACAAGAAATATTGCGGCTGCAATGTTTCAGAAGTAGTAATTGAAATTTTTTAGATTTGAACAAATTTTCTTTGTAAAAAAAAAAATATTAAATTATAAAAATTAAAAAATTTGAACAAAAAAAAAATACTGAATTAAAAAAAAAATTTTTTTACTTTTTTAGTGGGAAAGTTTGATGAAAAATTTTCTCAAAATTCAGCCTCTATTCCAGATGGCACTTTTTATATTTTTACGGTAGTTGGAAGGGGAAAGATATTTAGATTAAGTTACACGGTATAATAAAAAAAGTTGTGTTTTTTGGTGCTTGTTAGATAAGTCAGCGGGTCGTATTTCATCAAGGAAAACATTTACTTTTTATTTACTGTCGAGGTGGGCATTGAAGGGTTCCTGGTTGCTGGTTATTACAACTCACGGCAGACGATGGGTCCCTGATTTTTCAGATTCTAATTATGGACCTTTTTTCTTGCAAAGAGAAATTTAATTGCTTGGCAATGAGCAAAGAGATTTTCTTACACTAAAAAAAAAAAAAAAAAAGAAAATTTGATTCTTGCTTCAAGATATTTAAAAAATTCCTCGAATTAAATTAAGAAAATATAATTTCATTTTTTTTTTTTTTTTGGTAAATGTCTTTTTAAAAAATTTTTAAGAGTTTGAATTTCCCACCTTGGTGGCGCTGTATGTAAATTACCAATGACGTCAGTTGATTAACCAATCAGTACTTCTGACGTCATTTTAAGGTTATTGAGCTTCAAAACAAGACAAAAAATTTTTGAATCAAGACAATTTATTCTCTTGAAAACAATTTTATTCTAAAAAAAATTTTTTTACTATTTAATAAATAATTTATTAACTTTTAATAAATATTTATTTATTAAATGTTATGATGTTAAAAAATCATTTATTAACAGTTAACAAAGCTTATTAAATATAAATAAATTTTTCTATGTGCATTTAACTACGCATACACTGAAAAAAAAATTTTTTTACTGGAGTGTAAATTTTTTTGGCTCAAGAAAATATTAAGGAAGATTTTAAAGAAAATTTCTTCTTGCTCCAAAATAAATTTTGTTTTCCTTAAAATTTTCTTGATGCAAAAAATTAATTTTTTGTGTGTATAATGTCCAGATTAATCAAGTTTTCGCTTACTCTAAAGCAACAAAATTTCCCAAGCTAGGTGTCCTTTTTCCAGTAATCGATATCTCGGTATCCAGGATCCGAATCCACAAGTGTATTATCAAACAGTTGTTGTTGCGTCTTGCGTCTTATCTTTGAAATAATATATATATTTAGTAGACAATAGACCTTTAGCACACATATATCCTGAATGTGGTAGTGACATGTCGACCGATTGTCTCACCCGGTTGGGAAATTCATCCCCGTTCTTCTCTACCCACTTCTTCATCGTAATTTTCTTGAACTTTTCTCTCTATATATATTGTTATTCACGTGCACCCTTAAGTCTGTGCTATATTCTCGGTAAGAATATACACCCGTTTCCTTTAGCGAGCCGGGTAGAGCATAAAATACTGGGACTGGGGTATGGATGTGTGTGTCAGTGTGTAGTCGCATCATCCACGGGCACATCGATCCGCCTTAATGAGTGGAAAGAATAAGACAGCTACCCCTTGTACCTCTCCAGCCAGTATAGTCTTACTCACCCTTAAAGTTAAGTCACCCTCAACCCTCCTTTCTCTTTTGTCTTCTTCTCTTTCTTCTCTTTCCTTGCCGCACCTCCTCTAGATATTTTATCTTCATCTCAGTCTTTATCTTTTTTTGTTCTACCCTCTGTCCTTTTCTGCCGCGATAGTCGCGATCTTATTTCTTTACTCCTTCACTTACACATTTATATTTATGCATACAATCGAGCTCCTTACTCCTTTACTGAAAAAGGGGAGGCGGAGAAATAAAGGATGCGGAATTAGAATACGTAAAAAAGGAGCCGAGGGTGGTTTTGTTTGGAGGGTGTTGCGATACACGTAACATCAAGTCACACCACTCGGAATGTTAATTCTTGGTGCTTAATTCTTATATTTTACAGCACAAACCCTGGATCTCTTTCCGAGCTTATAAGGGACGCAAAATACTGCCTGGTTTTCTGCTCGAGGGATATCGGAAGAAAAATTGAGAGATTTTTGGATGAGCTCATTAACATTTATGATTTTTTTTCTTTTTTTTTTTATTAATCGGAGGACTTATTTTTAAGAAACGAGGGAGGTTTTAATTATACAGACGAAAAATTGGCTTTGTTATTTTTTTTTTTTTTAATTTTTGATTGAAAATTTAACACTTTTAGGAAATTTTGAAACGTTAAAATTCAAATTTGGGCGGTAAATCAATTTTTGTAGGGAAAATAAAAATAATAGAATTTTTCATTCAAAATTTTATATTTTAGCTAGAATTTTAAATAAAAAATCCAAAAAAAATTTTTTTTTTGTAAAAATACAAAAAAAAGTTAAAATAAAAAATTAAAGATACGAAAAAATGACAAGATAAAAAAATTTTGGCTCTCATATTTTTGGATAAATTTTCTATTTTATCTTTTATTGATGTTATATATATATATATATATATATATATATATATATATATATATATATATATATATATATTTTTAGTACATAAAAAATGAAAAATTAAAAAAAAAAATTGAATATTACAATTTTCTAAAATATTTATAAATTTTATTGAAAATTTTCTTTTTTAATTGTTAGTTTTTTTATGCATTAAAAAAAATATATATCAATAAAATCAAATAGAAATTTTGTTCAAAAAAATGAAAATTAAAATCGTTGACCCCACTTGTTAAGATTCACCTAAAATTTTAGTCCTAAAATAAAAATCCAAAACCAATCTTTGTAATCGAAATTCGGATTTAGAGATTATTTTAAAAAAAACTTCGAATTTTGAAGCAAGATTATTAAATAGAAGCCGCAGGACTCCAATGCGTAAAGCCCGGGTTCGATTCCCGGCGCCACTCATTCTCTATTTTACATTTGAAAATCGTTCTTACCAACAAAAAATAAAACTTCCCATTTATTTTGCTAAAAAAAGTCAAAGTGGAACTTAAAAACAAAGTTTCAGTCGGCAGCGTATCTTGAAACTATTAATTAACGTCTCGATAGAAAAAAAAAAAAAAAAAAAAAACCATTTGTTTTTTAATCAATCGAATTATCGAGTTATTCAAATATCGAGTTGAATAATAATTATTTTAATATTTTTTATTTTATTTTATTTCTCTTAAGAAGTACACATAAAAATGGGCTTTATTTCCGGGAACTATTAATTACCAGGCACTTGCCGTCGAATAAACTTTTCCGAGCACTTGATTCCGGTGGAATAACATCGATATCTCAAAGACTCAATTCGCATCTCCGAACTCGACTTTACAATTCTTTGATAACTAAAACTTGAGGTAGAAAAATATTTTAAACAAATAAAAAAAAATATTATTTAACGGTGTAATTGAAGAGGAATAAGGAGCGGACTGTCGTTGAGGGACTAGGGGGTGTCACGAGAATCGAGAAGACAGTATATATACCAGGGATGAAGAAAACCACGTGGCCGTGCACGTGGTGGTTACTGACTCCCTCAAAGTTTCTCCCTCAGTTCTATTTTCTCTTTCTTCCTCTCTCTCTCTCTCTTTCTACTCTTTTACCATACAACTCTGGTCTAGTAGTCGCGAATCGAGTTTGTCTGTTACACTGTTGAATCTGCCAGCTGACCACGCAGTTGGACCACCCCCGCGAGTAAATTTAAAGATTCTTTATTTATTTTCTTAATTTTTAATAATAATTATAATAATACACTGGAAAAAATTTTGAGAGTGAATTTTTGATTTATTAAATCATTCGGAGTAAATTTTATACTGAATAAAAATTAAAAATATTTTTTTGTTTGAAAATTACAAATGCAAATTTAGAAATAAAAAATTGATATTTTTTTCAGTTTGATTTTTCTTGTAATAAATTTTGAAATTTTTTTTTTTTTATTTCTACCTGTTAGGAGTTGAGTTTCAAAAAGGTATTTTTTCATTTTTAATTAATTTAGACAAAAAACTATTTTCAATTTTCAATTTTAAATATTTTTATTGGAATTTTTTAATTTAGCTATTTTCATAATTCTGAAGGTTAATATTTAAAAGTTCAAAAAACTGCTCTTTTAAATTATAAAAAGATAACCTTTTGAAAATCAGCTCCTTAAGTAGCATTTTTTTTTTTTTTTTGTAAATTCTCTTTATAATTTATTTGCTTCAAAATCCTAAAAATTGCCATATAAAAGTTAATTTCAATAAAATTTAAGTAACTTTATTTAATTGAACGTAGAAATGTTAAGAATTTTTTTACTAAAGTCAAAATTTTAGTAAAATATAATTAATATTTTCAAAGTTAATTTTCAGATAAATTATTCGAAGCATTTGTTCGTAATTTGGCATTTAAAAATTGTTGAAGCTAAATAAAAATTTATTTAGTATAAAAACTCCGTATTTGGATATTTTTGGGATTAAAATTCTTAAATTAACTCCGGATTGACTCCGCTGAAAAAAAAAATCCAAATTTACTCCGTATTTATATTTTTTTAATTTTTTTTTCAATCGATGAGAGTCAAAATTCACTCCTGATTTTTTACAATGAAATAGTAATAATAATAATATTAAAAAAATTCAGAATGATTATTATTATTCCAATTATTAAAAAGAAATTCTCTTAGTAAATAATAAAATATTTTCCGTAAAATTATATTTACATTTTTCGGCACTCAAGCTGATATTTATACAATTTCTTGATACACGTAGAGTATCACAGTAGCAGTTGGAGTTGCTCGTACCTACCTCATACCATTAACCTCGACCGAGAAGAACGTCTGGTTATAATTCGGATAATGGGGATGACACACACGCTCGGGTTAAAACTTTGAAATTTTGTCGAGAACGTACCTACGGATGCGACTGAATTGGTTCCCAACGTGAGTGTGCATGAAAGAGCTTCGCCCAAAGATGTATGTTATGTTTGTATATTTACGCGTATATATCTATATCTGTAGACGTGGAGATGTAAATGGGGATGAATGTAAGTCTGTTTTACAGTACGTGTATTAGGGAGCGAGGAGAAAGAGAGAAGGAAATAAAAGTTGCAACGAATATAAGCGTTATGCATATTTCGTCAGCGGGGCCAACGTGGATGGGGTCGCTCTAGCTCCTCAAATATCCTCGAGTAGGCTGCTGCACCCCTTCTATTTAAATTTATATATCTGAGTATGCAAGTGTGTAAGTAAGCAAATTTGTAAATGACTACGTAAGAGGTACATCCGTTTTCGTTAAAAATAAATAAATATTATGTTCATGTCAACGACGCTCAATATTAATATTCTCGGCATTTTTTAACATTCGACAGTCTCGATCTTACAAATCATTCATTTGATTAAAAAAATTTTTAATCTGATTTTTTGGGTTAGAAAATTATAATTTTATTTTCTGGGTTAAATATTGAAGATATGAAAAAACAATAAGAAACCTTTTTTATTTAAAATTTAATTCTCTATAAAAAAGGTTTCTATACATTTTTCCATATGTTCGATATTTTAGCCAGAATTTAAGATCAAAAATCAAAAACTATTTTTTATAGCCAAAATAAATGTAGGGGAGGGGGTGGGGCAAGACGGCCCACCTGGGGCAAGAAGGCCTATATCAAAAATTGACCAAAAATTTATTTTACTAATATTTTTTCATCATATTTTGGAGGTGGGCCATCTTGCCCACCAAAAAAAAAAAATTTTTTTTTTTGAATTTTTTGATAGTAGAAAGCCATAAAAAATAAAAACTGGCTAAGCTGGGCCGTTTTGCCCTACCCTCCCCTAATTAGTTTAATTTCAAAATTTTGAAAATACCAAAAAATCATATGAAACTTTTTTTATCAGAAATTATTCTCCAAAAAAGGTGCTCAACAATTTTCTTATATCTGGGGCATTCCATAGTGATAAACTTAGGTGTTAATTAATAACGAACATAAAAAAATTTGTTCTTAAAACTATAATAATAAATATGTTAGCTAATAACAAACATAAAATGAATTTGTTCTTAAAACTATTAAAACAAAATTTGACCCGGATATAAGTTAGTACGGCTGAAAAGTTACTAGGAGAGAGAATTCGATTTTCTTATTGATTAAGAAAAATTTTCTTTACAAATTAGTGAAATATAGACTTTTAATTATAAATTAAAATGAATTAGAGAAATTTAAAAATTTTAGTTATTTTTTCATTTTGCATGAAATGCTCCAAAAAAAAAAATTCAATATTTGATACAATTTTAAAAATAATTAATGGGTGTAAAAAAATTCGGGACGTCTGAAGCCTTGAATAATAAACAAACGGGGGAAATTTTTTTTCATTAGTCCGATCCGGAGATAAAGAGGATAAAAATATATAAGTAAATCGGTATTTCTCGTGTACATCAGGGAATATAAAGACATGACTTTGACATACGTCTTGTAAAGTACGTTTGTATGTAGATCGTGAAGGAACCACGCCCTCGCCGATTTGAAATGCCTCAACCCACGATATATATAAAATAAAGTAAAAGGATGAGTGAGGGCCCAAAGAGGGTGAGGAGGGGGAGGGAGAGTGTGTGTCAGCTCTTACTGAGGCATCCTAGTCTCATGCCCACCCACCCCTTCCCCTAATGACGCAAGCAAAGCAAAACAAAGAAAGGTTTATACGTCTTTGCTTCCTCCACCTCTTCCTCACCCTCGGAGGCATCGCGAGCGAGACTTTATGGTCTATACAGACTACTGTGCCTCTACTCGGCTCACTCACATGCGCGCAAATGAAATCGATTAAAATGCTGGGCGCAACTTCTCGCAACCGGTAGAAAGAGTAAGAGTAAAGCGAGAAAACTAATGCCGGATCCCATCGGGAAATATAAAGGAAAGAGTAAGAAGAGGAGAAAAGAGCCACCGACAGACGCGAAACGCGAGACTACAAGAGAGGGAGATCTATGAGGAAAGAGGAAAGACGCGAGTAAGCAACCTCGGCCGTAAGAAACCAGCGAAACCCTTATTCCGAAGGTATAACCACCCCCCGGCTTTTTTCAACCCCTTCGTCCCCGCTTTAAGGGGAGGCAAAGGGTGGTATGTGTTTCCCTGTCAGTTTACTTCTTGTCTGTGATTATTCCGCCTGCAATTGTCTCCGATCAAACTGTTCGATTGTTGGAAAGTCACGGGTGTCAGGTTTTTTTCGGCTTAATGAGAATTTTTTTGATTTTTAGACAGTTTTAGGAAAAATTAATTTTTACACCGAACAGAAATTTAAATTACAATTTTATAGGGAAAAATTGTGAAACATTTTTTGAAGGAAATTTAATTTTCTGCAGAAAAGATCATTATTAATTTTTTTTAAAGCTTAAAAAAATTTTTTTGTAGCCAAAATAGGAATATTGAATTTTTTAGTTGAAAATTTTGGATTTATTTTTGGTACGAAAAAATTAAAAAAAATATTTATTGTAAGAAATTTAATTCTCTACAAAAAAATGTCTATCAATTTTTTCGTATCTGTAATTAAAATAGCCATTTTTTAATTTTGGATTAAAATGATCAAAATTTCAATCAAAATAATCAATTCTCTGAATTTAATAAATTTTATCTCAAAAAGTACTTTTTAATTAGCGATAAAAATAATAAATAAAAAATGTATGTTGTCAGCATAAAGAAAGTACGCATGAAGAAATTAGGAAGAGAAAACCGAATGCCAGAAGTTTGAGTGAAGGGTGCCGTAAGAGCAAAGAGGGTGCAACCAAGGGTAGAAGGGTGGAGGGTGTAGGGTGGCGGGTGGTCCAGAGTATAGCTCAGTGCTAGGGTGGCGAGCGACGCCGACAGAAAACTCCTACCAACACAGCCGAGTAGCTAAGACGCCCCCTCTAGCCCCCAAGTAATTATAAAATGCAATCAATACTTAAAATATTTTCCCTGGCGAAAAAAGAGGAAAAAAAAAGCCTCCTGCGAAATAAAACCGTGTTTTTTATTTTTATTTCACCGAATTTGCTAATTAAAACCGTGATTAGGCCGAACAATCGTGTGGTAGCCGTACGGGGAGGAAAGGGGAGTCTTTAGAATCCTTCTTAATTATACAATAATTATCACTTATCTCTAAATTATGACTTATGACTGCGCCTTATCACTTATCACGCATCTCTGATTAACTCTGATTAACGCTCGAGCGTCCTGTCCTGGCCCGAGGCCCTCTGCGGAGCCTTACGAGCTGTAAGTAAGAGGCAGTAAGTAAGCAGGGAGGGGGAAAGGCCTAACCAAATGTGTCGACAAAGGAAAAGAGTTTCGCGGAGAAGGGGAGGGAGGACTGGCCAGATTTTAACGATTCCTCTGGTAGAGTCTTAAGAGAAAGAATGTGAGGCAAAAGAGTAGAGGGAAAGAGGAGGGGAGGAGGAAGGAGAAGCGAAATGAGAGCAAGGCGAGTGTCGAAGAGGAAGACGGGCTCAGCCTGAGGAAGAGGAGGAGGACGAGGAGGACGAGGAGGGTGAGGGGTCCAACGCGAAATGAAGAAATTCTATCTACATTTGCAACCCTTCATTCCCCTTGTCACCCGACATGCAGAAACCCAGTCTCAGTCCTGATTCCGTCCGGCCCTCACCCGGGGCGACTCTTCTTCTTCTTTCAGGATTTCTTCTCTCTTCATGGAGAGCGTGTTCTTCGGGGGAAAGTGGAAAGTGGAAACCGGCACCCGGACTACAACCACCCTACTGAGACAATACCAACGCACTGGGAAGGGACAGGGGAGGGGGAGGACCTTACCCTACAACCGGCATCCACCTCAGACGAGAGAGGGAGTCTACTCAGAGTCAACCGGCTCTCCACGATACAAAGAACTCTAGTCCTCTTATTCTTTTACTTTTACTCTCTGCTTTTCTGGCGCTGGCGATGCATTCGCTCCTGCTGAGGGTTTTATAACCATTTTTTAATGTACGGGCTTCGTAAGGTTATTTATTGGCTGCGACTGGTGACGAGGTTGTAATTGGTTGATGATGGAGATTTTTTAAAAATTAAAAAAATTTTTTTTTTATCAAAAATTTTTTTTTTTTGGATGAGGATTTTTGGGTGTTGATTTTTATGTTCGATTTTAGGGGAAATAAGTTAGTAAGGACCTTTCTTTGGTGAGAATTTAATTTTCTATAAAAAAAAAGTCTGTCAGAATTTTAGATCAAAAGTAAACTATTTTTTGTAGCTAAAGTTAAAATTAATTTTGATTTAAAATTTTGGGTTAAATTTTGAAGTCAAGAAAAAATTATAAAAGAGTTCAAGAAAATTCAATTTTCAATAAAAAAAAAAAAGGTCGCTATAAATTTTTCCGTAACTTTCATAATTAAATTTTAAACTCTAAAATATTATTGACACATTTCCAGCCCCAAAAAATTAAAAAACTTTTTTTTTTTTTTTCGTAGACTGCCCTAATGTCCACATCAGATAATAAAAAAGTTAACTTCCTCACTGGATTAGTGCTCTCATTGGGCGCCATCCCACCTAAAAAATATCTCGCTATTTTCACTCATCTGTCCAATATTTGACCTGAATTTTTTTATCATAATTTTAAAACAAAAACAGAACAAATTAAAAATTAACTGTAAACCCTAATAAATAATAAACTGGAGTATAAAAAAAAAGGAAAACACGGAAAAAAGGTTTCGTCGGTCCGGGGTTGAGTTTTATGTATTTTGTAGCCTTACGTGGATACGTGGTTCTGAAACAATAGTCGTCTGATGGAGACATGACAATAGAAGACTCTTACCTCGAAGCTCGACGCTTCCCTCGCGTCTCTTTATCTGTTGTATCTGTCTCGGTACTGCGAAGTAGATAGAACTCATCCTCATCCTCATACAAGTCCTCAGAATCCTCAGAGTCCTCCTCACCCTCCTCGCTCCGTCCCAGAAGGAGATTTCACATATTTACGTACAGTAATAGTATATTGAGGTATTGAGGCATTCGATGAACCAACCGATCTACCATGTACTAACTCACCCCGACACCCTTCTCCCTCAACCCTCTACCTTATACCGCCCCCACATACCCTCTCACTCCTGGCCACCTATCTACCTTGCAGTAAATTTTCTACCCTCAGTAGCAAATCGAATTTAACCCCCTGAGACGATCAATCGTTTTATCGACATTATTACTTTTACATCCGCTTTACAACTTTCATTTTTATTTATTTCATTTCCCAGCAATAATTATTACTATTTTTTATAATAATATGTTATTATAAATTTTAATTAAAGAGGAAAATACGTTTTCATCCTGATTTTTTACACTGAAAAAAAAATATTAACTTGAATTAAGAGTAAAATTTCTTTAACCAAGAAAATAATTTTGAAGAAACTCATTGTCTTGAATCAAGACAAAAAATTCTTAAATCAAGTGAAATTTCTTAGTTTAAGAATTTTTTAACTCAAACCAAGAAGATTAAATTCTTCAAAATTATTTACTTGATTCAAGTGAATTTTTTTTTTCTGTGTATTAATTTGAAAATTAATTTTATCTATTGAAATTATCAGCTTATTTTTTACATAAATTTTTATTCTTTCATATTTTACAACAATATAACTTAAAAAACAGCTGATACACATTTTAGGTTGTCATCCGACTTAGTAGTTTGTGTGCAGTATGGAAGCCACAATTTTTATCTGAAATCAATGGCACAGAAAAATTCCTTTTCTTTATACAATTACGCGGAATATAAACCTCTATCATAATCGATATTTTTATTTAAAATTTTTTTTTTAAATTGAGGTTCATATATAAGAAAAGTAATTTTTCTGTGCCATTTATTTTAAATAAAAATTGTAGCTTTCATACTGCTCACAAGCTGCTAAGTCAGATGACAACCTACGATGAGTATCAGCTGATATCTCCGCTATCTGTTAAGTTATATTGTTGTTTAATATGAAAAAATACTTATAAATGTATGAATAAAATAATCTAATAGTTTCAATGAATAATATTAATTTTTTATCCCTCAAAAAAATTGATGAAAACGGCCTTCTACGCGTATTTTCCCCCTTGACTGCTTTAAGTGTCTTAAAAAAATTTTTTTAAATAATTATCATTTTAAATTATTCGAATTTTGAATTTTAATTGCGAGATAAATATTCAAGATACGGAAAACCTTGTAGGGAATTAAATTTTCTAAAAAAAAAACGTCTTAAGGGGGATAGCCACTGTGAAATTAAAAAAAAAAAAAGTTTTATTTTTATTAAGGGGTTTCATGGGTTTCCTCCGGAAGGAAAATTTTTTATTAACGCAAGGATAAATAATTCATAAAACTTAAAAATTTTAATTTTGGATTAATTTTTTAAAATACGAAAAAAATTATAAGAATCCTTTTTTTTTTTTGTAGAAAATTAAATTTTCTACCAAAAAAAAAATTTCTGTCAATTTTCCCGTATTTTTCATCCTTTATCTCCAATTTTAATTAAAAGTCAAAATTTTCCTTTAGAGTAAAAAAAAATATTAAAAAAAAAAATTCAAAAGTTTGAAATCAAAATTTTAGATTAAGCATCAAAAATCAATAATTCCATGTCCCATATTTTAGCCAGAATTTGATATCAAAATTTACAAACTAATTTTTTTTTAGAATTTACTTTTTTTTTTTTTTTTAATAAAATTCATGACTACCTCGAATAAAAAAAAATTCTTAAAAAAAGAAGCTCTTGAAAAACAATTACCAATTAAAAGGTAAAAGCGAAACCGCGAAAGAAGTAAAACAGAAAAGAAATGAATAGAGGTTGATTGAGACACTCAATTACAAAATAACATCTGACTGTTATGTGTGCGTGTGTCTGTGTGTGTGTAGTAACAAGAAGAGTGCAAGTGCATCTCGAGTCGCTGCATGCAGTATGCCCTCAGCCTTCATTACACACACATATGTTGTGTTTATATATTTATACAATATATAAAACCCGTTGGTACCTTGATCGCTGGGGTTGCCATGGCAGTGCGGAGTTCGGAAGGAAGTTAATATAAGTATATAAGAGTTAAAGTTGCGTGCTCGGTGCCGACAAGAAAGTTACTACGATAATTATGGATCGGCTGTACACACGCGGGGGTGCTTATATACTCATGCTCATACTCATTTTTGTCCCATCCTACATACCACCTTCTTTACGCTACACCCAAGGGGAGTCGGTTCTTAGTCTTGAGAACCAATATAACACGTGGATAAAGGAAGATTACCCGGATACGGGGGATTCGATTCTGGATTTAGGATCTAAAGACCAAAGAACAGGCTGTTTTTAAAATAACAGTGTTGATGAGTCAAATCAACCATAGAGGGGGTGAAAAGTTAGTCAATATAATTTTCTTTTTTTTTTTTAAGAAAAAAATTTTTAAATTAATATATTTTTATCCTCTTTATCTTCGAATCGGACTAATGAAAAAAAATTTGCCCCGTTTGTTTATTATTCAAGGCTCTAGACGTCCCGAATTTTATTTTTAAAATTGTATCAAATATTGAATTTTTTTTTTTTTTATTAATTATTAAAAAAAAAAATTTACAAAAATTTCAAATCAAAATTTTTGATGAAATCTGGAAAAATCATAAAAAATCTTTTTTGTCGGAAATTTATTTTTCTACAAGGTCTTTACCAATTTTTCCGCGTCTTTTATCCTTCATCCCCAATTTTAATGAAAAATCTTTAATTTTTTTTTTAATAATAAAAACTTTACCAAAGTTCAAATTTTAAAGTCAAAATTTTGAGTCAAGAATCGAAGATACAAAAAAATCAAAAGAGATCTTTTTTATAGAAAATTTAATTGTCTTCTGAAAAAGTCCTTGTCAATTTTCCCATATCTCTCATACTTAACCCACAATTCCGTTTAAAACCTAAACATCTCTAAAATTTCTCAAAAGTTTTCAATTTTCCTTAAAAAAAAAAATACCTTAACTCCCAACAACCAGATGGCACTTTCGGATGATCTCCCGAGCGCCGACTGAAGACAGTCTTTTCTTCTTATGACTAATTTGTAGGCTCCTCGGTGCGGTCGTTAGTGTGGGTGAGGGGCCAGGACTTTAGTATTAAAGTTTGAGGCCGTGTATTCGCTAAGCACTGAGAGTTTTATTGATCGGCTGGCAAAAACTCAGGAACCCTCATTTCGTGCTACGTGCCCCCAACTCCTTAAAATTTTCGAGCGAGCCTGTTCCTTCTTTCGCTAGCACTATAACTATACTGACGAATTCTCAGGACTAGAATTTTCTTAGCTATGGCCCACTCCCTCCCATCCCACCCTCTTTCCTCCCCCTAAAACCTCCTGCGACCCAACTGTAGTTAATGTACGTCGATGTATTCTTATTCTTATACTTATACTTATACGTATTCACCCTCGGTCATTTTTTCAAGCCAAGAGGTAAAAAATAAAAATAAAAAATTTCTAAACGGGGGGAAGAAGGAGGAGGGGGAGGAACCATAAAAAAGGAGCTAGTCGTACTAGGCACCACTCATTATCTCCTGCGTGTATACACTCTAATCCAAGTCCCGAGTTGAGTAAGAGATAAGGGTGCAGAATTTTTTTTTTCTAACATGAGTGCATGAGTTTCACCGTTTTTTTTTTTTTTTTTTTTTTTTTTTTTTTATTTACTTACTGGCGTTGATTGACGAGTTTTATTATCATGGGATTTTTAAGTTTTTTGTCAACTTTTTTTCGACAGGATCCAACCCTTCTGTTTAATCCCCTTTACAATGTTCAGTGTGTATGTGTATGCATGTATAGATGTTTAGATGTGGTGTGCAGATACTGAGTAAGGACCGAGAGGACGGGGCCAATAAAAGTTTGAGGACGCGAGGAGTTTCTCTGTCGAGATTCGAGTGAAGTAGTCTTCCGAGTACAAGAGAATCTTATTCTTTTCACTCACTTTTTTTCGCTTTTACTACGTTTTTTTAACTTCCTTTGTTCGAAGACAATGCTTTAATATTCGATAATAATAATAGTTGGAAATTTTAAATTGAAATAAAAAAATTTTTAGACCGGAACCAAGCCAGGAATCGAACCTGGATCTCTGTGATTGTATGTTATGTATGGTAAAGACGGTACTGAGGTTATGTAGTGTGGGATTTGGTTAAAAAAGGTGAAACTTTCTGTGGAAAAATTTTTAATTATAAAAATAATAATAATTTTTTAAATATTATTATTATTATTCTATTTTATTGTAAAAAATCAGCGACGTTTGACTCCCATCAATTGAAGGAATGAAACACTTCAAGTATGGAGTAAATTTTGATTTTTTTTCAGCGGTCATTTCGGAATTGAAAAATTTTAATTGAAAAAACGGAGTTTTTACACTAAATAAATTTTTATTAAGCTTTCAAATGCCGTCAGATTTGTTTTTTGAAAATATTTTTAATTATAATTTATCATATGCTAAAGGAAAAAAAATTAAAAAATTTTTTTAAAAAAATGCAAATCCAAAATTTTGCGATTTTTCTATTTTATTTTTGTAATATCTCGAACGCTATTATAGATACAGGAATGGCCTTTCGTTGGTTTGAAAGGGGACACTTAGGGCTATTAAAAAAAAAATTTTTTTTTCAATTAAAAAAAAAATGCCAAATTTTTTAAATTTTGAATTTTTGAAAATCGTCAAAAATGACTAGTGCCATTAAAATTTTGGTTCAATTTTTTCTTTTTACTACATTGTACTGATCTTAAAAGATCTTGAATTTCTTAGAATGGGTTTTTTTTTTTTTTCCAAAAAAAAAAAATTTATTAATTTCAAAAAAAAATTTTTTTTTGTTTCTTGCAACTTCGAAATAATCGTCTTGAAGTCATCCTTAGCTTTTTCTAAAAATTAAAAATTTCGATCCTAAAAATTTTTAATTGAAACAATTTTTTTTCAAAGCATTAATAATTTTTCTCTTAACAACAATTTATTAAAAATAAATAAACATAATTTATAAAAATATATAAAATGTTTCTATTAAAAAATATTAATGCTTTCATTTATGCCTTCATAAACGTCACCGGATGATTTATGATCTCGTGCTTCCATTAAAAACTTTAACATGATAGTATAATGAGGCTATGGATAAGAATGTTTAGTTACTAACCACACACACACACTTACTTATATAAAATGTATATATTATATATTATGTAAATAAATCCATTAAGAGCAAGATATATTTTATTTTCCGAAGGAAAAGCCAAAAAATTGACTAAGTATGAACTTTTTTTCTGTCAGTTTCACGCACGATTTGAATGTTTCGCGATTCGCGACTCGCAACTCGCGTTTCGAGGATTTGTTTGCCGCTGAGGGTCGATGCTGATGAAAAGGGCACGTAAGAGTATAAGAGTATAAGAGAATCAGAATAAGAATGAGTGCAAGTATTATGGAGCCAAGCTAAAGGTGGAAAAGAGGAGAAGCGCTGGGGTGCTGTTGGGTGACGAAGGTATGGAGGAGATAAAAAAGAAGTTTCGCGGTCGAGATGTATAAAGCTTGTGGGAACTCTTCTTCTTGCATTAGTAATGTGTATGTATATTTATTTTTACATATAAGGGTGGCACAAACAAACGCACTTTTTTTATATTTTTAGTTTTCTTTAAAAATCTGAAAATTTATTGAAAATTTTTTAAAAACTCTTATAAAATTAGCTCTACAAAATTTGATTTGTAAATATTTTTCTTCCTAATTGTTTTTTTGAGCGAAAAAAAAATTTTTTTCTGACAAGAAATTTCACTTATTTTAACAAAATTAATTTTTTTGCTTTAAAAAATACGTATCTTGATCCAAGAAAATTTATTTAAGTCAAAAACATCTTGTTGTTTTAAAAAAATTTAGCCTCTTGCTCCAAAAAATTTAGTTCTTTATAAAAGTAAATTTTTTTTCTTGAGAAAATTTCTCTCTTGATCCAAAAAATTAAATATCTCGATAGAAGTAAATTTTCATTGATATTTTTATTTTATTTTTATTTCTAACACAACTTCGGTCTTCCTTCAGGCACTCGAAAATTTTTTTGAGCGAAGAATTTTGTTCTCCAGTCAAGAAATTTTTTTTTTCTGAGTACGAAAATTTTATCAAAAATTTTAAAATCAAACTTTACCTTTTTTTTATTTTGGCTAAAAAAAAATTGTCTTACTTTTGATCTTAAATTTTGGTTAAAATATAAGAGATAGAGAAAAGTTGATGAGAAATTTTTTTTAGAGGGTTAAATTTCCTATATAAAAGGTCTCTTATTACTTTTTCATATCTTCGATACATAACGAGAAAATTAATGAAATAAAATCAAATTTTTTGTATTTAATTTCTAGCTCTTAATTATATTTTCTAAATTCAAAATTATAAATTCTAAAAAAGAAAATTCAGTATTTTCATTCTTCTATTCTATGATTCCATTCTGCGGTACAGAGCCCACAAGGATAAAAGAGGGGGAAAACGGAGTCCAAGCACGATTCGCTTGGTTGCGCTCGAGTCCTGATTTTATTCCCGATCAAGGCAAAGGCGCGAAAACCGACGACCTATAACACGATCGAAATCATCCTCATCCTCATCCTACTACCTGTTACTCTGTGTGTGTGAGTGTGTGTGTGTGTGTGTGTGTGTGTGTGTGTGTGTGTGTGTGTGTGTGTGTGTGTGTGTGTGTGTGTGTGTGTGTGTGTGTGTGTGTGTGTGTGTGTGTGTGTGTGTGTGTGTGTGTGTGTGTGTGTGTGTGTGTGTGTACCTGCGCCCGAACTCTAACTCTAACTCGAACCCGAAGACTTATTCACTATCGGGTGTTGGTTTTTTTTCGGAATTCTTGTTCTTGCTCTCAGTGTTGGTCTTGGTCTTGATCTTGTTGCCGCGTTTTTGCGAGCTTCTCGCTTCTTGACATTCTCTCGCTTCACCCGGGTCAAATAATCCCGGAGCAGAGTGTAAGTGTGAATCATTGCTGTGACGAAAGGCTCACCCAAAGGGATCCAACATCCTGTCGTGAGAACATCTTCCCTTTTTGTTTTATTGCTTTTTACAATCTTAAGAAATAAATTTTTCACTATCGATACTTGCTATTATTTTATTTTTTATTTATTTGATTCATTTTTTTTTTTTTCGTAAATATTTTTTTGAAAATTTTTTAATTAATTTCAAATTAATAATAATAACTAGCAACCTTGCAGTCACAAAATTTTGCTTATTTTTTTTACTAATATGGATAATTCACAAACTTAACTTAAATTTTAAATGACAAAATAATTTTTTTATAATGAATTTTTTTTTTTTTTAAATGACAGTCGTACCTCGAAAGAAAAGGGCGGACGTTAATTTTTTTTTTTTTTTAAATGATTTGCTATTCTTTTGTCTTGTTTTTATTGAGGGTAGAAATTTTTTTCACACAAAAAATTTTATTCAATTGCAATGGTAATGATTTTAGAGGACAAAAAATCTGTCTAAAATTCTAACGGCCAAAGGGGACTTTTTTTTATAAATGAATGTTTGTTTTTATTCAATTCAAAATTTCATTTTTTTTTTTTCCCAATTTCTAAATTTGTTTTATTAAAAATAAAAATCTAAAATTTAAATTTTCAATTAAATATTCAAGAATCAAAAAATTGATAAGATTTTTTTTTTTTAAAAAATTAAATCCTTTACAAAAAATGTCTATCAATTTTTTCGTATTTCTAACTCTTCATCTAAATTCTATTTAAAACAGTAAGATTAAAAAATTGTATTTTTTACGATTAATTTATTTTTTTAAAAAATCGTAAGCCTAAGATTTTAGACGGCGCTAAGGAGCAGGGTTCGATTCCTAGCGCCGGTAACTGAATTTCATGAATTTAAAAAAAAAAAAACAACTTTAATTCTTCCGTGAAAAAAAATATCTTTTGTCCTGCTAAGTGTTTGAACTCTCACCCGAAAAAAGTTGTAAGTAAATAAAATAAAATAGCGATAAATCTCGGTAAAAATAATACCATATATATATATTTAAAAAGGGACTTGAAACCGATACACAGAGGAAAATAAATAAACCTCGATTTAAATAAACACAATATAACTTATTATTTAAATTATTTTGACTAGCGCATTATTTAATTCCTGGGCATGGTAATGAAGAAGGAGAAGGAAAAATAAAATAAAATACATATGCCGATACCGGGACAGTGTCAGTTCCGTTGGTGAGTGTGTTACTTGTCCCAGTCCTGGATGTGAGAATACTAAATGAAATAAAATAATAAAATAAAATAAAAAGGTGAGTTGTAAGTAACACACGTATACACACACAATTGGTATTTTTTATTCGTACGAGCACACGGGGATAGAGTGGCTGGTAGCACCCTATTGCGCGGTAACTAATTAATTCACGATGGGGCCCCTTGAAGCTAGTTCCTAAACTCGGGATCCCCTAGGCATTACCATCACAGAGAACAGTAGACCAACTCTAAGGTTAAAAAGAATTTTTAAATATTTTAATTCATCATTAACAAAAGTATTCCCTTAACCAGCATCCAGGACCAAGAAACGTTATCCCATCTCCATATGGATAGATATGCCTAATTCTAAATTAAATCTACGCCTGGTATGTATTTTTTCTCACCATTTCCAATTCGAGTTCCCATCCACGTACAAGAGATAATTATGCAAAAAATTAACTGCGAAAAATGACAAAAGACACCAGTTTGAATATATGACTATTTCTATAAATAAATGGATGAATTAATTGATGGAACGTGGGATTGTTAGAGATGTCGGATGCCGGGTGAGAAAGGAGAATGAGAACCCGTTGATGCTGGAGAACAATCATCACCGATATAATATGCGTCACGGACTTAATACAAATACAAGGAACACGTGCCACGTGCGATTTCAAACTCGTTGGCGCCCCGCTGAGATTTCTAAGACTATTTTTACCGTACCCGGAAACAATACTTGCGACTACTGGAGGTATTGAGTAAGATTCTGGGATTTATTGACCTTTTAGAGGAATCACAACATGCGTTAATCATGAGAAAGAAGATTGGGGGGTTGGAATTAAGAATTTGAAGGAAAAGAGTTGACGGTCTTGTAGTTTTTGATCCTTTGGACAAATTGAAATTAATGTGATCGAAATTGTGGTTGATAATAATTAATGATATTGATGGAAATGCCAATAGACAAATAATTGTAGTTAAGAGATGATGGAAATGTAAATGTAGTAAAAAATTATAAATTATAAAAAATCATTGATGGAAATGTCAATGTAATTATGAAAAAATTTCAATGATTGACGGTAACTTGAATAAATTAAAAAACTAAAATTAATGGATGATGGAAGTGGAAATGTAATAAGGAATTGGGATTAATTATTGATGGAAATGACAATGCACTGAAAAATTGACATTAATGTGATCGAAATGTCAATGCAATTAAATAATTGTGGTTGACAATAATTAATGATATTGATAAAAATGTCAATATAGTAAAAAATTAATAGTTGATGGAAGTGTCAATGCATTGAACAGTTGTCTAATCTAACAGTTGACTAATTAATCACGTAACATAATCGAAATTCATTAATATTCCATCAATTTACTTTTATTAGAAAACAAGTAAACATTTGTGAAAATTTTAACGAAAAAACGTTCTAAATTCTACCAATAAAGATCATCAATTTATTATTAAAAGAAGAATCGCGAATAATATCTACCAACTTTTCCTCATTTCTATTACATCAATTGGTAAATTATCAATTCTCCTATTTCTGTCAATACCTCGATTTTCCTGAAAAAAATCATAATTTTCGAAAGTAAGCAACAGAATCTAAACCAAACACCGAAAGTTTTCATATTTTTCCTCTTGAAGAAGATAAAAATATCCAGGGCCGAAATAAGGGAGTCAGGAGGTCTGATGCATCCCGCGGCTTTCTTAATTATCATCTGTCTATCTTCCGGCATTAAGTAAAAAGAGTTTTGGTGTGAGTGGAGGGTAGGGGAGAGTCTCCTTCGATTCTGATCCCTCATCCCCTCACACCCTATTGCTGTGTATGTGCCCTATGGATGAAAACTCGTAGCAGAAGATGTGGCCTTCTGTTGGTGTTGGTGTTGTATAAGGAAGCAAAGAAGTAGGAAAACTGTCGGGTGTTGAAGGTGGATGCTGGAAAGTAGAGACTGGAGGGAATCGAGCCCCGGTTTTCTCTCGTCGTCGGTTGCCAGAAAGAGTAAGATATTATTCTGACCTTATAAAGAAGAAAGAAGGGAGAAAAGAGAAAAGAGTAGTGGGTAGTGGGGCCGGTTCTTACTCCGCCCAGCATCCAAGATGGCGTTCCCACTGGCTCCCCTCGTCATTAAAATCAATAATTAAAAAATACAACGGTGGGCACCTTGGGGTTTTCTAGCGCCTAGCACTCATAGCACGCTGTCCCTCCTGAACCTCATCACCATCACCCAAGGTCCAGATCCAGATCCACTTATGACCCGGGTGAGCACCACTGGGGGGAGGGTGCCTGCTTTAGTTCACCACCCAGGTACCTCACCATCACAAGCTACATCTGGAAGCTCCAAGCTCGATCTTCGATGCTCAATGTTCAGAATGTTCGAGTCATTGTGAAAAGACCTTTAGGTTTAAACACACCCTCTTTTTAAATTCGGGTGCACCTCCCCTGGGGGAGCCACACACTCCCTGCCTTTTTCTACACTATTTTGTCGGAAAATATACACGTCCTGGCCCCTTACATTGGAGGCTCCACACCGGGAGAATAACGAATCAATGCGGACAAAATGTCGCGAAAGAAATCATGCAAATAACACTAGTTATTGTTTATTTCGTTGTATTCAGCTCAAGATTTTTTTTTTCGGGGTTTATAAATTCGCTAGTTGTAAGTTTAGGACGCTCTAACAGATGCTAGATTAGGACCGATGCTTAGGAAGCTAATATTTTAGTTGTTAGTAGTTTAGGTAAGGTGGCTTTGACCTGATATCTTTTTCGTGGGTTGAAATTTACTTTAATCAATTAAATAATTTTGAAGAATTTTATCTTGTTGATTTGAGTAAAAAAATTCTTAAACTAAGAAATTTTTATTGCTTTAAATAAATTTTACTTGATTCAAGAATTTTTCGTCTTGATCAAAGACAATGAAACTCTTCAAAATTATTTTCTTGGTTTAAGAATTTTTCTCTTGATTCAAATTAATTTTTTTTTTTTTCTGTGTACAAGTTTAAGGAATGTTTTATATTATTAAAAGTTATTTTTAAAAATTTAGTAAGTACTGTATTGAATTTATTGAATATTTAAAGTTCTATTCTTTAAAATTGAATTATTAAAAAAATACTGATAGTACTTTTTTTAATTTTTAAAATATATTAATTTTAATTACTTAAATTTTAAATATAATAACATTTTTAATTTGTAGCTTATTTAATAGGCAGTAAAAATTTTTTTGACATTCTGTAGAGTGTAAAAATATTGTACTGAATAATTAACATGTGTTAATTGAACACAATTGTTCGTCTTGTTCGATCGATCTGTTTTTTAAATATTATTCAATACTTAAGAGACACTTTTTAAATGTAACTTTAATACAAAACTCTCTTACTTTTAATATTAATGCAGAACTATGTTACTTTATAGTAACACAAGTATTATAATGAATTATCACTAAATTTGTGTAAATAAAATCCAACACAAATTTTTACAATGCACGATTTTACTGTTTGAAATTTATTACTTATTGATTATTATTTATTGCAGTTCATTTTTTCCGTACGAACATTTTGAAAGAGTAAATATTAAATATTAACTATAAATTAGCAATTTTTTACTAAAGTTTATTTTACTTACAACTTATCATTGATATTATTAAAATAAAATTACTATAAACACAAAAAAAAAATATATATTATTGAAAATTAATTTATTTTTTTTACAGTTTAACGTTTAAATTAAAAAATTTACAAGTTGGAATTTTTATTTTTTTAAAAGACAATTTCTATCTTGAAAAATTATTTTAATAAACTTTAAAAAAAATCAATTTTGGAATTTTTTTAAATCTATAAACTGTAAAAAAAATTAATGACTGTTCTTTTTCCGGATAAAAATAAATTAAAGAAAATTGGGAAAAATTATGACAGCATAGACTGAGTCTTAACTTTTTTTTTTTTTTTTTGGCATTTGGAACAAATTGAAGGAACCAGTGTAAAAAGAGACCACAAACCAGCACTTTTCTACAACAAACCGACTTTTGTAGCCTCAATCGGTGTTTTATTTTTTTACGCCTCCTAAAAATAGTGATGTTTCAATTCGTTCGAAAAAGACTTTTTTTTTTTTTTTTTTTTTACATAGTTATTACTATATTTTTAAATAACTAGTAATAGTAATAGTAATAATAATAACAATCATCAAAACGTCTTTTCGCAATTTTAAATAAACATTTATGAATTTTTCTCAATTTTTTAAATGCCACAATTTCCAGTAACATAAATGTCAGAAACTGTCTGGAAATTCTTTTGCATTTGGAAAAAAGAATTTATTCTCAACAAATCTTATTTTTTAAGAATTGTGACAAAAATATTTAGGTATTCCATCAGCGGAATTATTTATAGTTAATTTCCTATCAGAAGTATATAAAACAATCGATCGTATCTCTCCGTTAAATAATTCATTCGATTTATATTTAAAAGCTCATATTAAATTATATTTGAGTAATTTTATTTTGTTATTCCAATTTTCTTTAAATGTGCATTTATATTGTTTTTGCAAAAATTAATATTAAATATTTTTATCAAAAATCTCATTTAAAAAAATTTTTTTGATAATAAAAAAAAAAAGAAAAAATTATTAAAAAAATTTTAAACATTTTTTTTTTTATAATTTCTAGATAAAAAACAATTCTTTTAAAGAATCTATTAAAAAAAAAATTAAAAATACACATGTAAACGTCCTTTTGACAGTTTTGTCCCGCGTCAGGTGTCTCAAAATCATAAACCAAATTGACAACCCAAAAAACCAAAATGAAACACTTGAAAAAAAATAATTTACAACGGAAATAAACCCGAAAAAAATTCTCACATAAATTAGACCTCTGTGCCTACTACATACCGAATAATGTATACGTATTCAGCAAAGTACATACAAATATATATACCTACGGTATAGAAAATGACAATGGACCAATAGATAAATGTATAGTTAGGTAGACTCAGCAGCACTTGTCTAAAATTTTATTGCAGTGATCTTATCCCGCGTCCTTGAAACCGGTCAAAAATCCAAATAACTTTTACTTCTACATACTTGTAGAGATTTGTCAGTATTAAACCGTTGCCTTCTAGGTATTAGTGTGTATTAGTATTAGTGTAGAGTTTGCAAGACATCTTAACTTGGTGCACCTCTACTCACTTAAGTACTTGAGCCGTCATTCATCTCCTTCCTCTCTTCTCTTCTCTTCCTCTGGAAACTAAAACATATATTCATACATGTATCCATACTTATACATATTAAGTACTCTAAATAATAACAATAATAATTTTGTAAATTAAAAAAAAAATAATAATAATTATTATTATTATTATTATTGTTATTATTATCATTGTAAAGGTCTTGATATGAATTTGTCCTTTTTCAAGGTTTTATATCATTTTCACTAATAGTCAATCAATTATGCTAAGTATTTAGACTGCGTTCAAAATTGCTCTATTTCTAGATACATAATTGACAAATTACCTTGTATCTCGTGAACTATTGACATTTTTAAAGATATAAGCTCATTTTAACATTACACACATCGAGACCTTTCATTTGAGTACCCACATCAATTTTTCATATATTTTATATATTTATATATTCCACAAATACCATATATATATATGAAAAATATATAAAAATGCATGTGGGTACTCAAATGAAAGCTCTCGATGAGTGTAATGTTAGGGTGAGCTTATATCTTTAAAAATGTCAATATTTAAGAAAGTACAGTGCAATTTAACAAAAGTCATTATTTAATAAAGCAAAATTTTAGTAGCTAGTTATTATTATTATTATTATTATTTTTTTTTTTAATTTTCAAATGGTTAATAATAACAATAACATTAATAAAGAGTTTGTTATTATTTTCAACGAAATTGCCGATCCAATTTGGGACTATTCAAATTTTTTTATTATTTATAAAGTTATTAATATTATTGTCATAAAATTTTTTTTATTGTTAACGTTAACAATAATAATAATAGTGTGTTAATGCTCGTACCTGAAAGATGTAAAAGTAAAAATCCTAAATAGCCCCATCGCAGTGGTTTTTTAAACCAAACATAAGTTGATGGGACAAAGACCCCCTCCAGCGTCTTATATCTATATCCGCACGTCTGGACATCAGAGTCTAGTTTAAGTGAGGTTTAGACCAGACTTAGATTTTATTTAGTAAAACCGGAAACACACAGGTGTACACACGTACTCTAGGTATATAATAGTATACCCGGCAGGTGCAGATGACCCGTGACCGTGACTCACCGCCCCTTTACTTCTCCTTTCTCATATTTTTCGGTCTTTCTATTTTTACCTACACCATATCTAGCATAAAGCATATGTAGATGAAGTTACATTAATGTATTATGTATCAAGTTTAGCTTTATTCCTCATTTAAAAATCCCTATATGTTAAATTAAAACGGTCATTATCGGTAGCTTAATTCTTATCTCAGTTTTGAAAGTCATAAGCAAAAAAATTTAAGTATTTTTCAATGATTTATGACCCTAGGTATTATTTTAATGTATTTTTGTTAATAATTAACTATAAGTATTAATTTAATACCAAAATTCTTCAATGTTTCGAATTTTATGAATCAAATGTTCAAAGTTTTGTTTTTTGTGAATTTTTTTAAGTCAAAAATTTGGATTAAAATCAATAAATTTTATTCAATATTCTGAACGAATAAATTCTTTATTCAGCGATTAACAATTTATCGGATAATCACATCATGACAATGCCATGCATGGTAATGAAATTTTAAGAATTTATTAACATGAGACTCTAGAATATTCTAGATAGATACTTTAAGACTTTTCTCTTCAATTTTACATACAAATATCTGCATTATTTTATTATACATAGCAAATTGTTAACAGTTTCTTTTATTTAAATTTATAAATTTTTTTCTTCGTTGATTTTTCAAAAAAAATCATTAATTTTCTTATCGAGAAGTTGAAAAAAATTTTTTTTTCTAAAAATGATCAAAAATTTTTACATTTAATCAACTCCTTGCTTATTAATGTATAAATTTTCTCAAACTAATAAAAAAAACTTCAATTAATTTACAAGTTCAAGGCAAAAAATCCTGTCAAAATCTTGCATTTAATATATAAAAAATTTAAATGTAATTTTCTGCGCATATAAAAGTCTTTCAAAATTAATTTCTTAATTCAAAATTTTACCTTCTACACATAGAATTTAATTTTCCTCATTTTTCTATTTTGTCCAAGTCTTGCAAAAAAATCAATTTCTATTTTTTTACAAATTAATATCGTAAAAAACAACGTTGCAAATTTAGCAATAAATTTTCTTGGTTCAATTAAATTTCCTAATTTTTTGCATATAAAAATTTTTCCTTCTACATAAATAAAGCTAACTTTCTCTCGAGCTTTTTTGCAAAACAATTTCTGCAAAAAAAAAAAAAAAGAATCTTCGCATATCAAAACCATAAAGAATAACTTTGCAAATTTAGTCTCAATAAAATTTCACAATTTTTAGATTTGTAGGTTTTTTTTAATTCAAAATTTTTCTTTTATAAATTAAATAAATTCTCTTGCAAGCTTCCAAAAAATTCCAAAAATCATATCTCCACATATCAGCAGTAGAAAAAAGACTTTTGCGAATTTAGCGATAAATTTTCTTGTGCAATAAAACTCGAGAAGGGGAAAAATACGGTAGAGGGGTCCAGTGGGCTGGTAGCCCCGCTGGAGGTGGCCAAAGAGGTGGGACTCGTAGATCTCTTTTTTCGCAGTTGCCCACCGCGGAACCAGTCACAACGCGACACCCGTCTTTGCAACATCAACCATATAAATAAATAAATATAAAATTGTAACAAGTAAATCAAAAACACAAACATTTCTGGTCTATCTTCTAAAAAATTGCGATAACAATCACAATTATCAAAGTCGGGGAAAAAAAAATGTCCTTTGGAGTAAAAATTTTCCCGCGCTTATTCAAAAAATTTTAAAAATTCAAAATTAAAAGCGCGGGGAAATTTTCCACGTGGGAATTCCGAAACCCGGGAAATTTGAAAATGCAAAGTTGGATTTAGTATCGGGGCGGGGTTAAGCCCGGCGGTGGGGGAGGGGGCTGAGCTTTTCAATAACTCTGTCTCTGTTTGATAGATACAGGACGGAACTCGAAGACGGGACTGTAGTGAGTACGTATGTACAAATATACTACATGTGCAGATATAGATGAGTGTATGTGCCGTTGGTGGGGCGGTGGGGGGGGACCACCAGGAGGGGCAAGAGCTGTTACCGAACATTCACTCACCGGCCGTCGACGACGCCGTTGTGCCCGATACACGTTTCTCCCGAGCACGGTCAGTCTTTTCTGTTTAGTTTTTTTATGTTTTGGGTTTTTTACGTTCGTTTTGAAAATACCTTTCGGATTTAATAAAATTCACATTCATTGATCCAATAAATAAATGTGATTGTTAATTTAGTAATAATAATATTTGTAAAATAATTGTAATGATAAATATTTAAATAAAAAACTAAAATCCATTTGGCAATTCATTTATTAGACGTGCAATTTTGTGGAGGCTGTTACTTTTTTTTTTTTTATTTGTTTTTATTATTAATGGTGCTTTTTTTTAAGATTAATTTGTGAAGTGAGTGGTTTCGTGAAATGGATAAGTGTGTGATGTGCAATAATTATTTTTTTATTTTATTATTAAAAAAATATTTCAACCGGTGGTGAATTTTTTGAGTAAGTTTTTTATATTTTATTGTGATGATTTTTTTTTTTATTTTTAATTAAATATTACTCTTAAATTTTTAAATTAAAAAAATTAGAAAAAAAATTTTTTTTTTAATTTTTTTGGCTCCAAAAAAATTTGGAAATTTTGAAACAAATTTTTAAAAATAAATATTTTGAGAAAAAACTCCAAGTGTAAATTTTTTAAAATGTTTTAAATTGAAAAAAAAAAAATTTTGAAATTTTGAAAAATAAATATTTTGACACAAAAAAGTTTAAAAAACTCCAAGTGTAAATTTTTTAAATTATTTTAAATTAAAAAAAAAAAAAAATGATAATTTCAGTTTTTTAATTAATTCATTAATCAATTTGTTTGATCGATCCCGACGGTTATATAAAAAGAAATACTTTGCATAGATGTATTTTATTTTATTTGTATTTGTAATGTGTGTTTTATTGATGTTTGGGCTCGCGTGCGCCAAAAAGGCAATGGATAATTTTTTTTTTTTTTTTTTTTTTTTTTGGAAATATATTATACGTGCGAGCGGTAATTTGTTGAGCACGTGTGTTGATGCTCCGCGAGAGCGCACGTGCTTGCGATAGATTAGAAATTTTAGATATTTTGAGGAGCTTTTTTTTTTTTTAATCACGGATTTTTGGTTTATTAAAATTGTGTAAAGAAGAAATAGTAAATTTTTTTTTGAAAAATTAAATTTGAAAATTATTTTTTATGAGAGAAGTAAATAAACTCATGTGTAGGATTTGTAAAGATTTTGGTGGCAATTTTTAAAAGTAATTTAGTGAATAATTAAAAAAAATAGGTCATTTATTTTTTAGGTGAAAAAAAAAAATTGTTTTGTTGAAATTAAAAAAGTATAAAGTGAGAATTATTTCAAACAATTAGTAAAAATGTGTAAAAAATTTTTTGATGTAATTTTTGAGCCTGAGGAATATAAAAAGTTAGTTTAAAAAAATTGATGAAATTTTCTGATTGAAATGGAGTTAATAGGATTGTTAAGGATAATATTTAAAACTTAGAAATACTTAGAAAAAAAATTTGATATTGAAATTAAAAGATTCTTGATAATTTTATTATCTAATGTAAAAGCTAAACCTTCTTAAAAATAATATTTTATTCAATCATGAAATAAAATTATAAAATTGCAAGATATAAGAATGAAAAGTTCTAAAAATTAATTCTTAATTCTAATTTATTTACTGAATGAAATTAAAATTGTAAAATGTTTGCCGATTTTAGGATCGTTATTTATTTACAATAATTGCTTATCAAAATTAACATATAGTTACAAATTTCAATGGTAATTTCATCAGAAATATTTTAAGAACTGGATCAAACATTTAACTAAAATCTAAATCGAGTGTTGTAATAATACAAAATTTAAGGCGTAGACTCTATATAAAAAAATTGCAACAAAAGAACATTTTTTAGTAGACAGTTTATTTTGAAAGATATTAAATATTATTGTCTCAAAAAAATTTTTTTTTGCTCCAAAAAAAATTTTCCTTTTTTTTTAACACTTTCAAAATTCAAGTAAATTTTTTTTTCTTCATATTTACGAAAAATTACTCATTATTACAATTTTTAATTGTCTTACATCCTTTTGTAATTTTTCTTGTACTTTGTAAAATGATTGCAATTTTACAAACCTTTTTAATAATAGTATCAAATAAAAATTCTTACAATTATAAATTAGAAATTATCAAGTGTATATTTGCAGTGCGATTAAAATTTTTCTGATCATTTAAAGAGATTATAAAAATTCTAAACAATAATTTAAGTCCATATTTATTTTATGAATTAGTAATAAGTATCAATAGAATATAATTTAGAAGTTAAAAAAAAAAATCAAAAAAAGTATTTTTAAAAACTTGAATAAAATTTTTTTTAAATTTGATCAATGACAAGACAATTGCTCCGATTTAAACAAGTCTTTAGTTACAATTTAATTTTATATCAAGCTATATTAATACAAAAAATTCTAAGTTAATAATTGATGCGTTTTTATAAAAAAAAAAAAAATAATTTTAAAGAAATTTATGATTTCAATGGAGTAAAATTTACTTAAAAAAATTATTGTCTTCTTTCAAGATTTTTTAATCAAAAAAAAAAAAAAAAAAAAAAATTGATAAAAAATTTACACTTGAAGAAATTAAAAAAAAGTATTTGTGCAGATTTAGAAAAATTTTTTTTTAATATATAAATGTCGAAATAATTTTTTTAAAAAAAAAGAACAATTTTGGCCGGATGAATTTGGTATAAAATAAAATAGTGCGACATGTGTTTAATTATTTAAAAGTTGGGTTAATTAAATATTACGGGTTAATTAAAAGTTTAACGTTTTATCGGTTATCAGTTATTAGAGTTGGGATACTCTTTAATTTTTATTAATTGACAGTGCGAAATTTATAGATATTTGCATAGTAGAATATGTAATTATTTAAGGAGTTTATTAACTTTCATTTAAATTGTCATCTCGTATTTTGGCTTTGTTTTACATTTTATTCTATCGCTTATATTATATATTGTTTGTATATTCGGACGTATTTAATCCGATTGAATATTTTAATCGTTTTAGGTCAGAAAGCTCCGAGTTTACTTTCACGTTTTTAATTATCGCTCCTTGTCAGTGGAAAATTGTTTTAGAAGTTGTCAATAACAAAATAGAAAATAATTATTTGATTAGATCTTTAAATTTTATAATTCGTGAAATTTATATATTTAAACACATTGTTTATTTTTGTGTCAAGTAAGCTTGTTAATTTTAATTAAAAAACTTTTTTGTTTGATAAATTTACACTTGCAATTTTTTAACTTTTTTTTTTTGTTGGAAAGTTCATTAAAAAAATTTTTTTGCTGTCATATATTTTTTTTTTAAAATAACCAAATTTTTATTTCATACAATATTTTCTTTTTTTTTTTTTATTTAATGTAATTATTTTTAGCATGAAAATTATTAAAGAAATATTTTATTTTGATATAAATTTGACAATTTTTGTAATATTTAAAAAAATTCTCTGTGTACTTTTTTTTTTTTTTATATTTTTTGAAGAAATTAACAAACAATTTAATTTTTACATTGACTCTTTAGATTAAATGATTGAAATTTAATTCCTTTGAAAAATTCATTTATCAGTTGTGAAATTCTAAATGTAATTTTTTAGCTGTCAAATTAAAAAAAAATTTTTAATGATTTTTTTTTTAACGGCAATATTATTTTATTTAAATATTTTGAAAACACAAAATTATTCTTTATTTAATAATTTCTTATTAAATTTAATCGACGGAAATTATAAATTATATTTTTTTTATTTCTTTAAAAGAAGTTAAACAAATTTAAAAAAAAAAAAAAAAAAAAATAGTCTTGATTATACAATTAGTAAATTTTTTTAATTCCAAAAGTACTGTAATTTTCAAAAGAATTTTTTTCGACATAAAATACAAAATTAAAAAAATAATTTTTAAACTTACAAGTACCATACTTTTTTTTCTCACTTTATAATTAATGAAATGTTATTAACTCATTGAATTTTAAGTGAAACAAACAATTTAAAAACAATTTTTTTTTTCAATTTTTATTTACTTAATAAAAAACTTAAACTTGAAACTCTGAACTTTAAAATAAGTTTAAATTTCTTCTTGTATACAAAACTCAATTAAAGAACTAATTATTATTAATTTATTGTATAAGATATTGATATTGTGTTAAATTTTTTGTCGCGAAGAGAACAAGAGCTTGATTCCCGTCGTCGGTCAGATTTGTCGATTCAAAATATTTTAAATAAAAAAATCTCAAGTTTTTCTTTTCAAAAGTAGTTAAAAAAAATTTTTTTTGAAATTTATTTTAAATTAATTAATTTTCATATTTTATTACAATTAGTGCATCTGATTTTTTTTTCATATGTATTTATTAAAATAAAAAAAAATTATTAAGAATTTCAATTATTCAATTTTAAAGAAATTAATAAAAATTTCTTCTTACATCAGTAATATTTCCTTTTTTTCTTAAAATTATTTTTTATATTAGAATTATTTCTTCTTATTTGAAAATTACTTTTTATAATTATTTATATAAATCTAAAGAAGAAAAATTTCAATTAATATTGAATTATTTAATTTTTAAGAGACTGATCAAAATTTTTTTTTTTCTATTTAAACTTCTTTACATTTGTTAATAAAATCTTGAAATAAAAAACACTAGACAATTACTTACGAGAGCGTTTATGTATAAATTACAGGTGAAAGGTCAACAAACGAAAAGTGGATGGAATTAAAAGCCTGGACTGTCCGGTTTATCAACAAAATTAGCCAGAAGGGAGGTCACAAAACAACCCAAAAGGGGAACAGAAAACGAAGAAGAGAGTGGAGGATAGCCTGCCACCTATATAATCTATAAAGTGATAATTTATTACAACCTATACCCTGGAACCTAGAAGACAACAAAGAAGCAAACAATATAACCTCGGAAAAATATTAACCAGAAGCCGTGAGTGTTGGGCCGGCGAACTGCTCCCGTGGTGCAAGGTGGCTCCGACAAGCGGAACTGGTTCCAAAAGATGTCGAGCACCGCGGAGAGTCCCGACGGTGGCATGGCACTCCAGTCGCATTATTCACTTAGGTGGAACAACCACCAGGCCCACATTCTCCAGTCCTTTGAGGCCCTTTTACATGCCGAGATTTTCGTCGATGTCACTCTCGTTTGTTCTGACAACAGTTTGCGTGCTCACAAAGTCGTCCTTAGTGCCTGCAGGTAATTATTATTATTAAAAAATATTTAAACAACAATAATACTTTTGCTTTATTAAATAATGAATTTTGTGAAATTGCGCTGTACTTTTTTAAAGATATAAGCTCAGCCTGATATTACACTCATTGAGAGCTTTCATTTGAGTACCCACATGCATTTTTGATATATTTTTCATATATATATATATATATATATATATATATATATATATATAAATATATAAAATATATGAAAAATTGATGTGGATACTCAAATGAAAGGTCTTGATGAGTGTAACACCGGAATGGACTTATATCTTTAAAAATGTCAATAGTTCACGAGATACAAGGTCATTTCTTAATTATGAATCTAGAGATAGAGCATTTTCGAATGCAGCGTAAATTTTCTTTTCTTGTAAACAATTAACATCTCACCAAATTTATTCAAAAAATAAACCACTCAAAGTATCACAAACTCAAGCTAAAACAAACTCTATTTAATATTACCTCCCAAATGAAACTAAAAGTACCTCAAACAAACTCAAAACATTTCTCTTAACTTAAAAAACAACCCTCTAACCGCAAACCACTAAAAATTTCTTCCCTGTATGTTACAGCCCGTTCTTCGAGAGGATATTCGCGGAGCACCCGTGCAAACACCCGGTGATAGTCCTGAAGGACTACAACTCCCGTGAGGTGGCAGCACTAATCGACTTTATGTACCGCGGCGAAGTGCGGGTAGGGCACGAAGACCTAGCAAACCTGATGCGAGCCGCAGAAACGCTGCATGTGCGCGGACTAGCCTCGTCAGAACCGCGACCAGTGAGTCCCCCAGCGACGCCAACAGCCGCAGAGACGAGCGACGAACTCTTAGGTTCTGACCGACTGACCCCGGAACCGCTTCGGCAGTCGACGCCGCACGACGAGGAGTCAAGCTCGCCCAGACTGGCATCTCGGGGGTTCCGGGAACGGGAACGAGAACGAGAACGAGAACGGCTACCACACATGACGCACCTGAATTTCTCCCTGCGAGACTGCACCTCGCCGCTCCCAAGGCGAAAGCAGGCCAGGCCCAGAAGAAGGTCCGGGGAACTAATCCCCCAGGACCTGAGCAAGCCGCACCCCCCTCCAAGCCCGAGTCCGCCCCTGAACTTCACCAGCCGGCACTCGCCGCAGAACTTCCAGCTGCTGCACCAGCCCTCGGTCGCCCCGAACGAGGACATAGCCGAGAACTTGTCGATGAAGCGGTCGGAACCTTCTCCTGCGGAGCAGATAAAAACGGAGAGCGAGCCGGCGAGCAGTCCCAGGTGTTCACCCCTAACTGGAACCGGCCTGCAGCCCGACAGTTCCATCCACGACCTTCCGCCGTCGGGGATGCCGGCTCTGTCCGCGCTGTCTTTAACGCCTCCCCACCACCAAAGCGAGTATCTGGCGAACCTGAGCCACCTGGCGGCTCACTGGGGGCCAGGTCCCCAGCAGGCGCAGCTCCCCCACCACCGAGAAGACAGTCCGCATGCGAACAGGCTCCACCCCTTCCAGGAATCGGCCTTGACTCCCAGACGGTCGGTCTTTCCCATGGACGGAACCTCCCTTTTTCCGCCCGGGGGCCTGGAACGGGGCCTCCTGCTCGCGGACTTACACGACAGCTTCAAGCCTGAGGCCCTGCACGGCCTCTTCGGCGGCGCGAACCTCATCCACCACCCAACCAAGAAGTCCAAGAAGCACAGGGGCGAAGACGGCCCCCGCAGGTGGTCGGACCACACCAGAATGCCCCTCGGAAGGCCCAAGGGGCAGCACAGCGCCCCCCGCGGTGGCCCACCTCGTTCCTGGACCAACGCCGAACTCACTGAGGCCCTCCAGCACGTGTGGAACAAGAAGATGACGACGTCTCAGGCCAGCAGGATCTTCGGGATTCCCTACAACAGTCTTCTGATGTACGTCAGGGGCAAGTACGGCAAGAGCTTGAAGCTAGAACAGCTCAGGAAGGACTGCACCGGCGGTGAAGTCATGAACTCTCTTAATAACAATGTCAAGGCTGTTCCTCCGCCCCAGATGAGCCACCCCCTCGGGCTCTCCCACCCCGACGACCAGTTCCCCACTCACTCGCTGCTGCACCAGGGGTTCTATCCGGATTTTGGTGCAGCCTTTCCAGTTCCGGTCAACATGGTTCATCTTCTGCCGCCCAGTGAGCAGAAGGCCTTCGAAGCCGCCGGGAACCCGGGCGCTGGACCTTGTGAACTCACTCCACCCAGCAGGTCGCCCTCTCCCGGCGCGGCGCTTATTCACGAGATTCCGCAGACACCTCAGTCCGCTCCCGCGCTACTGCAGCAGAACGGAGAATGAGGGACGTGGAGCGACGGCTGGGAAGCTGGATAGTCCCGTCCACGTGAGAGCTCTCTTTTGTAAAATTATTATTTTTATTTATAGTATTATTATTATTATTATTGTGTATTGATGATAGGATTATTATGGCTAATGGTAATTATTGGTGTTAGGCGAGGACAACAAGTGTTGATTATTGTTGTTGTTGTTGTTATTCATGATTTTGTTCGGTATACGAACGGGGTTGGAATTTTCGGGTTTTTTTATATTAAAATTTCGTGGATTTTTTTCTTTAATTTTACGATTATTAATTACTTTTTTTTTTTTTTTAAGAAAAACAATTATAATTAATTAATTTTTATTGGAAAATTTTAATTAATTTGTAAAAAAAAGTAATTGCGAATTTAATAATTGGATTTATTTGATTTTTTTATTTAATTAGAAAAATTAATAAAATCAATCATAGAAAATTTTTATTTGAATTTTTAAAAATTTGGAAAATTTTATCATATTTGTTAATTAAATGTAAATTAAAAAGAAAATCATTAATTATACTTTCTAAAAATCACACTTGAAATTTTCTAAAAAATTCAATTAGAACAAGATTAATTTTTCGTATTTAAATTAATTTTTTAAGATACAAATTAAAAAAAAAAAAAAATTGATTATACATTCCAAAAAATTTTTCAAAAAAAAAAAATATGAAATTTAATTTTTTTTATCTAAATTACTTTTTAAAAAAACACAAAAAAAAGTGATAATATGTATCTTTAAAAAATCATAATTAAAATTTTCCAAAAAAAAAAATTAATTTAAAAAAAGAAATTAAATTAAAACAAGATTTATTTTTTAGATTTAAATAATTGTTTTACAAGACAAAAATTAAAAAAAAAATCACTAAATATTCTTTCAATTTTTCGCAAAAACTACAATAAAAATTATTAAAAAAAAAAAGTACAACCCCTTACGCGTATAAACAAATAAATAGAATATGTAATGTAAAAAAAAAAAAAAAAAGATAAAGAAAAAAGGACCGGCTGAAGAAGGCTAAGTCAAAGAGTTTAAACCCGCGGGAAAAATGTCTCTTATTTAACATGAAATTATATTTTATTTTATTTCATATATATACATTTATATGATAATTTAACATGTTGCGTATTTATATACAATATTTTATTTATTTTATTTGAAATTATCTTTTTATATTTCGGATACGGTGCAAGGAGTCTTATCTGATGTTTGTAACAGAGTAAGACCTCGGTTGTGTGTGTTGGATGTGCGTATAAACAGAAGCATAAAGGGATGAAACGAGAGTAAGGATAAGGACAAGAATAAGGGATGGTAACCGGAAGGAAAACAAGCGCCTCTTTTACCCGTCGTTCATCCTCTCTAATGTAAAGAGATCTCCTATATGCAGTGCAATGCTTTAAATTGAAAGGGAACTTTTGAGACGACGGTTTTCCACCGAAATTACGGAATTCAACCTAGTGTGATATATATATATATATATATATATATATATATATATATATATATATATATATATATATATATATATATATATATATATATATATAAATATGAGGAGGGTTCGTGCAAGGAAGTAGAGAGGACGTTTTTTTAGTTGCAAATATATTTATATAAATTTTTATTTATAACTTGCTTTTTTTATCCGGCGAGGAAACGAGCGAAAATTGAAAAGAAAATGAGGGGAAAAAAAAACATGTTTAAAGGTGCCCGAAAGAAGAGAGTTTTTTAATATTTTACGATGGAAATATCTAAGTTTCTCGTGTTTTAAGAGTTTGAAAAAAAATTTTAGTTTCAAGATGTTTGAAAATTTCCAAAATTGAATTTTTTTATTTTTGGTAGTAATTTTTTAGGTTCAAAATTAATTAATTTTTTAAAAAATAAATTCAAAAGTTTTTTATTTAATACCAAATTAAATTAATAATTTTTTTTTTATTTTTATCAAAAATTAAATGAATTTTTTAAGAATTTTTTCAATTAGTTTTTTTTTTTTATAAAGTAATTACAGAATTGTAAGTTATATATTAAAAATCTCGACAATTTAATTTTAAAATGAACCAAATTAAAAAAACAATTTTTTGCGGCAAAACGAGAATAGAAAAAATTTAATTTCAAAATTTTTTATTAAATTTAAAAAAAATGATAAAAAAATTTTTTGTATGAAATTTAATCTTCTAAAAATCAATTTCTTGTCATTTTTTGTATATCTCTCATCTTTTAACCAGAATTTGATATTAAAAGTAAAAAAAAAAATTTTTTAACCAAAATAAAAATTGAAAATCAAAAATCAAAATTTTACAATTTTTTTTAAGACTCTTAAAACACGATTTATATTTTTACTAAAAAAATTAAAAAATTCTCTTTTTTTTTATATCTCCCTAACAAGTTTTTTTTTGTGTATAAAAACCCGCACGGGAGAGTGCAATAATTGAGGATAAATTGCAATGTTTAATTTGTAAATACTAATTTTTTAATTTGTTTATATAATTAAAAAAAAAAAAAAAAAAAAAAAAAAAAAAAAAAATTTTGTTGATTTTGGCGTGAGAAAATTTTTTCCAAAGAACGAGGGCTATTTAATTAACCAAATATATAAATACAGATTGTTTAAGAATTTTTAAAAATAACAAAAAAAAAATATTACGCTCGTATCGTAGAAAAAAAAAATAAAACAGTTTTGAAGACTAAATATTATAAAATAAAACTAAAACAGTAAGATAATTAAATTTAAAAATAAAATATTTGGATAAAGCATTATTGTAACGATAATTAAAATTAACAGTAATAAATAAATAAATAAATAAAATAACTATTTCGAAAACCAGACGGAAGCGCAGGGTAACTAACACATCAGGGATAGCCACAGACAAATCTACGATAGATAAATGTTGAGATAAAAAAACATATTAATTAAAGAATAAATAAAAAATAGAAAAGTAACAAATGTAATTGATATAAATTATATAATACTTGATTGATTATAAATAAAATAAATAATAAATAAATAAAATGGAACTGATAAGTTTGAGCGAATAGGTAGGAGGGAGGGGGGTCTGCCGCAGGGACGCTAACTTTAAATTTATAAATATTGAATTGACGTAACAGAAGATATTGAGAACGTCGCGTAATCGCACGTTAAATTGGATCCGTATAAAGACTTTATTAATTAACTGTGTGAATGGGTGTTATTTTTATCAAAAAAACTCAAATCCAACCTTCGACAATGGAGGTTATATATATTTCAATTTAAATATGTATAGATATATATATATATATATATATATATATATATATATATATATATATATATATATATATATATATATATATATATATATATATATATATATATATATATATATAAACAGGGTTATGTGTATTTAAGTACCTAAAGTCTTTTAAACAAGTAACCGATTTAATGCGTTAGGTTTTTATTGTATGTGAGCGAATGGGTTAATAACAATAGACATGTGATAGGCACCACGTGCGACTTCAGTATTATTTTTCAGAACAAACGTAAATTTTAACGTACGCAATTGAGAGAAAATATTTCAGCGTTCTCTTGAGGTTAGGTTTTCTTCGCTCCAATCGGTTTTGTTCTTTTTTAGGAGATAAGTTCGGAAGAAAGGAAAGTTTTTTGTGCAATACTCTAAATTTTTTTTTTATGATTATTTTTTGGGTCAAAATTGGTGATTTTATTGCAAATATAAGTTTAAAAATATTTTAATTTATGGATTTTTTTATTGCGTAAATATGGCGGAAGTTTAAAACAAAATGGAAGTTTCTATTGCAATATTTTTAGTAAGATTTTGAAATTAATAATTTTAATGAGATAATTTTTTTGGTAAAAATTGGAAGTTTTTATTAAAGTATTAAAAAAAATTTTTTTTATTCATTAATATAATTAATTCAGTTTAAAATTTTTAAAATTGATGAATTTTTTTTTAAATATTAAGTAATTATTTACAAGTTTGGTTCACTCTATTTTCAGCCTATCTAGGTGAACAATTAGAAGTTATTCTGCTTGATTTTACAACGCATTTATGATAAAAAATAAATATTTCAATAGCTTTTTTGCATTCAAAAGTTGGAAAAAAATTTAGCTCTCATTTTTTCGAATAAAATTTCTAATTTCTCTTTTTTTTTGATATTTTTGAGATATTTTTTTTTTTTAACTACATAAAAAAACCAAAAAATTTGAATTTCACAATTTTCAAAATAATTTTTCAATTTTTTTGAAGATTTGTCAAAACTTTAACAATCAACTTTTTTTTTTTTTTAGTTCATTTTTTTATGTATTTTTCAAAAAAAAAAAAAAAAAAAAAAATATATCAAGAAAATCAAATAGAAATTTCGTTCAAAAATGAAAAGTAAAAAGTTTGACGCCACTTATACATATTTACCGAATTTTTTACAATATTATAATATTAAAAAAAAAAAAAGTTATGTAAAAAAATTTTTTAAGTGCAATTTAAAAAATTAATACATTAAAAATTTTTATCTGTTAAAAAATAAATAATTTCAATTATTTAAAAATAATTTTTGACCAATTTCCGCAACTAAAAAAAAATCACCCGCCAATTTATACAAAAATAAAAAATTTACTTTTAAACCATTTTGACGCCCAAAAATAATTGTATAATTAAAAAAAAAAAAAAAAATAAAAACGCTAGCCTCAAAAGAAAAGCCGAACAAACGGTTAGTTAGGTTTATAACATAAAGTGCTTTGGTGATAGATTTCTCCCTTAGGATATTATTTGCAATAAAAACAAAAAATATAAAACGAAAAAAAAAAAAAAAAAAAAAAATAAAAAAAAAATAAAGTATTTATTTAGCGGGAGTTTATTTTTTAGCACATATTAACGCACAAGAGACTTAAGAGAACAAAGAATGAGAGATTGTTTTTTAATACAAGGTTGTATTCGAACTCCAGAATAATCCGAGCGCATGCGCGCAATACGACTGATTAAAGAAAACTATAAATAAATAAAACTAATAAATACTAATAGTATACAATTCAATACAATAAAATAGCTGCCGGTAATTAGGTACCATATCGTATCGCTGTTAAACAATGTTGCAACATATCAATTACCTCTATCAATATTTGTTACATGTATTTTTAATTATTATTATTATTATTATTATTAATATTATTATTCTTAAAATTATTATTGATTATAGATTTGTTTCTGGAAATATTTTAATTGTTTATACAACGGCAATATTTTTAAATGAATTTAAAGGCTGACGCCTAGGCTATTCTAATGATAAATATATATTAACATTTACATACAATTACAATAACAATAACAGTAACATATAAATAAAGAAGAAATATTAATTTTTAATTACAGATAAAATAACGATAGATTTATTACAGATACAAAGTTAAATTTATTTTCAATGCGTCTATTGGCGAAAAATGTTTACATTAAGTTCCTACGACAATTACAATTTTAATACAGATATATTATCGTTACGCTGTGCTATTTTTAATTTTTATTTTATAAAATATCTATAAATAAGCATGTAAATAAATTTAACTCTTTTTTTTTTTTTTTTTTTTTTATTGTATTTTATTATTTGTATTCGGATACAACCTGGATCGACTTTTTACCCGATAAATTTTTTAAGTTTTTGGTAATATGCCGGGGATTCCCCGACTGAGCACCTGACGATTAATATTGAGCGTCTGCCGGTAAAGAAGGGAAGAAATGTTTTAAATTGCTTTGAAAGGTAATACAATTTTGTACTTACCTCGGGGAAATTTATTTACCGGCTCGGTGTTAGGCGAATAATTATAGAAGAAGAAATCTCTAAAGTCGATCTTAAATTAGTGCGGTATTACGGAAATTGCCGAATTAAAATTGTGGAAAATATAAATTTAAACTTGTGATGTCAAGGTTAATTAAATAAAAAAAAAAAATTTAATTGATAATTAAAAAGTCAGTGAAGAAATTAATTTTTTTTTTTAATTAATAAATTAATTTTTTTCAGAAAATTTTAGTCTTACATTTCAATGTAGTTAAATATTTATTTAATTACAATTTAAAAAATGAGTTCATTTTTAATTTCTAAAAAATTGAATATAAAAATTTTTACTGTGTAAATTATGACTTTTGTTAATTACACTGTACTTTCTTAAATATTGACGTTTTAGAAGATATAATAAGCTCATTTCGATGTTACACTAATCATGAGCTTTCATTTAAGTACCCACATGGCATTTTTCATATATTTTATATATATATGGTATTTGTGAAATATATAAATATATAAAATATATGAAAAATTGATGTGGGTACTCAAATGAAAGCTCTTGATGAGTGTCATGTCGGGATGAGCTTATATCTTTAAAAATTTTAATAGTTGACAAAATACGGTGTCATTTTTTAAGATATAAACTCATTTCGATGTTACCCTCATCAAGAGCTTTCATTCGAGAACCCACATGCATTTTTGATACATTTTTCATATATATATATATATATATATATATATATATATATATATATATATATATATATATATATATATATATATATATATAATATATATAAATATATGAAATATATGAAAAATTGATGTGGGTACTCAAATGAAAGGTCTTATTGAGTGTAATGTCGAGGTGAGGCACAAATTCAAATCAAGACACAAAATTTTTCATATTTTCTTCAATTAAAAAATTAAATTATTCTTCCTTTTGTAAGCTTAAATTTTGATTTTCCGCGATCTTAATTAGCCAATTTGTGCGATACCCTATCAGTGAAAGAACAAAGTGTATAAATGAAGATAACAAGGCGTCTATTGACTCGCCCTAGCCTCTTGCTCTGACCATTTGGTTGTTGATAATTTGTAAATTATAATGAAGAAATAAAAAACTACATAACAGTGATAATTTAATTAAGCCACCCGATTAAAACAAATATATATCGATATATTTATATGTACCATATTATAAAGAAGAAATAAGAAACAAAAGTAACAAATAAAAAAATATATATTAAAAGTAATTATTAATAATAAACAGATGCCGCCACCCAGTATATTTTTTACAGGTTTACAGTTTATAATATTTGATATTAACAAATAATTATAAAATATAAATACAAATAATTACACACGTTTTTTAGCGTTAAACAATATTTTAACAATGTGACTTATTTTGAGGCTACTGCGACATCCCTGGCCACGGGGACCAAATATATTTTTTATGCATTACTATTATTGATATTATTATCGAATTTTTTTTTTATTAGAATTTTCTGACGGAAAAAAAAGTGGAAAAATTAAATTCAGGCTCTAAAATTAGAGTTTTTAATAACTGCTAAGTCCCTCTAGAAAAAAAAAAAACTGTAAAAAATACAATTTTATTAAAAAAAAAATGTATTTTATATTTTTATTAATTAATTATCAATAAAAAATTTTTTTTAATTGAAAAAAAAAATTTTTTTTTAATTAAAAAAAAAAATAAGAATTTTTATCCAAAATTGTTTTTTTTCCAAATTTAGAATCCTTTTATTGAAAAAAATAAGAAAAAAATTTTTTTAATTAAAAAAAAAAAAAAGAATTTTCATTTAAAATTATTTTTTCCCAAATTTACAATACTTTTTTCCAATAGAAATTTATAACCCCTTAAATTAAGAATTTTTTTTTGAAATTAAGTAAATTTTACTCAATTCAAAAATTTCTTCTCTTGATTCAAGTCAAATCTTTAATTATTTTAATCCTTTTTGTCAATTTACGAATTAAAAATTATTAACTAATAATTTTCCAATAAAAAATCTTAAAAAATAAAAATACTTGCAGTTTTTTCTACAAGGGACTTGTTTTTCCTCAAAAAATTTTTCCACTTAATTTTTTTCCATGTAAAAAATAATTTAATTATATCGATAACGTCGCAGTGTCGATAAATAGTCATAAAAGATGGATGCTACATACATGTGATACATTACCGCTGGTTACTTCCTAGCCTTTGACGTCTGTAATTAATTAACTAAACAAATAATTATTTTACGGAACGTCGGAGGCTCCACTAGTTCACTCACGCACTTCACCATTATAAAAGGTTTTTTATTGACGATGAATTTATATTTTACTGGATTTATTTTGAAAAACATAACTTATAATTATAAATTAATAGAGAGGAAAGAAGATATTATTAATATGACGAAGCAATGAGGCTAGGGGTGAATGCTTACTTAATTAATTAAGTTAATTACCGACTTACAATTAATCATTATTTAGTTAGTATTTTATTGAATAAATAAATAAATGAATTGGGAAGATAAATTTAATGTAATCTTCCTCTCCTGGACACCCTCGTACTTACCGACCCTACCTAAGGATAATATAAATCTAAATCTAAATTTACATTAATTAATTACCCTTAATAAACTGTACATACCAATTGTAAAAAAGGAGTTTTTATTACTTATTTTTAACCTTTTAATATTTATTTTTAAGGTCCTTTAGTGGTAGATATATTTAAAAAAAATTAACAAAAAATAAAAATACCTATTATATTATTATTTCGACTGTATTTATGGCAATTTAAATTAAATGTACATTTATAGAGTAAGATATTGATTAATATAATTAAATTAATTATTTGTTAACGTCAAAAAATAAATAATAAATTATTTAAACATTTTTTATTGATTATTTGTTAGATCTTTACACTCCTAAATTTTTATTTTTAAATAGTTTTAATATTAAGATAATTTTCAGGAAAATTTCAAGTAAGCAATTTTTTGTCATTAATAGAATTTTTTAAAATTAAATATTCAATTAATAGAAGGTTAAAGATTTTAATTAGTTGAATTTTTATTCATAGAAATTTTTTTAATGGACTATTTAACAAATTTGGTACTCTAAAAATTTAAAGAAATAAAATTATTAAAAATTTTAATAGACTATTAATCTAATGGAACTTGAAATTTTTTTTAATGAACTATTAAAAAATTTTTTGATAGATTTTAGAGCTTATAAAATTTTAATAAATTTTATTAGTAAAAATCTGATTAGTGGACTATTTAACTAATGGAACTCCAGAATTTTATATTAATGGACTATTAATTATTAAAAAAAATTTTTTATCGATTTTAGAGCTTACAGAACTCTGATAAATTCTATTAATAGAATTCTTATTAATGGACTATTGAAAAAAAAGAAAATTCAATGGACTATTAAATTTACGGAATTCAAAAATTATAAATTTTCAATCAATAAAAAATTTTAAATACATGTCCATTAATCAACTATTAGAAATCAATAATAACTTTTTAATTGCTCCAACAATTTTTCATACAAAAAAAAAAAAAAAAAAAAAAAAAAAAAAAAAAAACTGCGACCATAAATTACAAAAAGCAATTAACAAGATATCTCCGATAAAAAGAAGTTATTTTTTGAATCTTTAATCAACATCCTCCACTAACTGCTAAAAAAAAATTTTTTTCGTAATATTTTTTACGACCTTAAATAGGCGGGACAACAGCCACCGGTTATAAAAAATAATCTTCCATTTCGTTCTTGACTCTTCTGATCTCATCGCAAACTCTTAAATCCAAAAAATTCTCATTCTAAATAACTTCATGTAAATTTCAGTGTCATGTTTTTATTAATCAAAAAAAAAAAAAATATTTATGGAAGAATACATTTAAATTAATAAGAAGGAAAAATAAAATCTGTAAAGCGTAGAGTGAAGATTAAATAAAGTGAACGATTTAACACGTAATATCTTTAGAGTTCTCAGCGACTATACTAAGCTGATATGATGATGGTAGTCTTAGTTTGATAAGCACACGATACTTGACTTTGATGTCGTCAATAAAAAATAATTCGCTTATTAAATACAAGGAAGATATTACGAGATTGAAAGTAAGATGGGATGCTTTGGAAACCTATCATTAAGAGCGATAACAGAATTATCGTTTCACATATGTATAACGAGGGATAGGATCGTGGCGAAATTTTCGAAGCGCCGGCAATTACCTCTGCCGATTATCGGGCGATTACGTTTAATTTTGATCGAGCCCTTCCTTCTTTCTTTTATATTTCTTCTCTCCTTTTTTTTTTTTAAATAGTTTAGTTCAGATCGACAATCTACTACTTATACATATTATTATTATTATTATTGATTTGATAATTTGAATGATGATAATAATAATCCCTACAGTAAATTTTTTTTTTATTCACAAAATAAAAAATTACAAAATTACAAGTGCGTATTTAGAAATAAAACTTTTTTCTATTTTAATATGACAAATTTTTATATTTTAAAATAATTGCAAAATTATTTTCTATAAAATAATTTTTTTTGTTTCAAAATTCTAAAAATTAAGTAATTAATTTTATTTAAATAAATGTAGTAATGTTAATAATTTATTATTTTTAATTTTTTACTTCAGAATTTATCAAAAAGACTTAAAAAAAAAAAAAAAATATAATTAATATTTACAAAGTTAAATTTCAGATAAATTAATCGAAGCATTTGTTGATAATTTGGCATTTAAAAATTGTTGGAGCTAAATAAAAATTTATTTAATGTAAAAATTCACTTTTGATTTTTTACAATTAAATATTAAAAAAAAAAATTAGTAATTATTATTATCATTATTAAATACAGGAGGAAGAATATATAAGAAAAGAAGAAACAAAAAAATAAAAATAAAGAAAGAAGAAAGGAAAAAAAAAAAGAAGATGGTTATAGATATATTATATATATATAGGATATAGGTATGGGGTGCGAGGAAGGCTCTTGCCCGGGGCTCCTGTCATTCATCGATTGATGAGTACTCATTCCAACCAATTATTGTTATTCTGATTACATAATAAGCCCAATCGAGCTTGAAAGAGGAAAAGAGGAAAAGAGGAAAAGAGGAAAAGAGGGGGATGAGGGAGGGGGGAGATTGTTTAAAAAAATTTGTATGTGTGTTAGCACACACAGAGCGATCGATTCCTATTAACTCTTCGGAAGTGAAGGTACACAGTTGAAGTCAAAGTCGGAGTCGGAGTCGGAGGTTCGAAGTATAATTCGCAAAAGGGCTCGGCGAACCCGGTTCCGCGAATTCTCCTGTAATCGATTCCATCATGTCGCGGGACCACCCGGCACGGCCCTAATAAATAATAAATAAGTAATACATCGCTCGAAACAACCGTCGATCTGTCATGCGGGCATAACGCTCAGAACACACGATTTATTTATATATTTATATATTTATTCTATTTTATATAAATTTTGAATTTTTTAATTTTAATAATTATTTTTGGAGAATTTAGCAGATTATTTTTTTTTACGCTTGTAGAATGCTCAAGTGAGCCAAGACATGATTTTAGCAAAGTAACACTTGGAAGGTGTCATCATTAAAATAAAGCTTTGCTCTGGATTAAGTATCAAAATGTTCAGCCGGTGGAAGAGGGTCTTCGGAATCAATTTTCGTTACATGATATTTTACTAAAGAATAGAATTTTTTTTTTCTGCCTCTTTTTTTAACTCGTCTTTTTTACGAATAAGTAGTTTAGAAAGTTAGCTTATGGATATTTTACGATTCAATGATTTTTTGGAATTTATTTTGTGATAATAATAATAAACTGTAAAAAATCAGAAGTTCATTTTTACTCCTATCACTTAAAAAAGAAGAAATTTTGATTTTTTTCAGTGGAGTCATTCCAGAGTTAATTTTTGAATTTTAATTCGAGTTTTTACACTAAATAAATTTTTATCAAGCTTCAACAAGCTTTAAATGTCATCAGATTTTTTTTTTGACAGTATTTTTAATGATAATAATAATAAAAAATCTTGAAATAATTTTTAAAAAAATCTTAAAATAGTCTCAAAAAAATCTTAACAGTCTTAAAGAAGTTTTAAAAAAATTTTTCAAGACTATTTTAAGATGACTTAACAGCGACAGAGTTCCGGAACATTAAAACGGAGTGTCTTAAAAAGTTCTTAAAATTGTCCGATAATAAGTTTTCAATAATTTTATATTCAATTAAAAAAAAAAAAAAAAAAACGTATTCAAAAATGTAGCGGTTAGAAAGTCGTAAAATAAAATTAATTTAATAAAAAAAATTCATTTAATTTACAGAATTTTTTTTGTACCTTTTCTATCTGGACTTAAGAATGATTATTATTGTTATTTCAAAATAAAAATCATTTACTCTAAAAATTTTTCACCGTCTATCATTATTATTAATTATTATTACTTATAATAAATAATAAAAAAAAATAAAAAAAGAACAAAGAAAAAACAAATTTTAAAATAACTGAAGGAGTTCCAAGTAAATATTTATTTAATCGTGATAATTACTATATAACGCTTTGCGGTTGATATTATTATTAAAATTTGACATAAAGACTTGTTGTACGTGCTCAGACGACATACGAGTTAAGTGTGTACGACTCAGAATGTAACTTGCTCCGAACTCTCAAAACTCCCAAACTGTAACTACATATATAACACAAACCGAGCCAACTATTTATGACCGCTCTGCGTTTAGTTCTAAAGCGCACAAAATAACCCACACACACATAAAAGGTACACACACACTTTCTGAGCGTTCTTTAACTTTTACACTGTCCTCCTCATATTCGCCAAACTCGTAACTCTCTTTTCACGGTCAGCGGAATACCAAAGTGAAACATAGTAACTCGTAACTATAAATATTATAATTTATTTCTCAAGATTAAAGGAAGTTGTTACCAGACCACCGATATTTTTCAATAATTTACATCCAACCCCTTCTACACTCCCCACCCCTTCCCGCTTTTTATTTTTTTTCTTCTTCTTCTTCTATTACCTTCTCATTATTTATTATTTATTGTTTATTATTTAGTTGGTCCCTTTTTTCAAATTATTTAACTCGGTGGGAGTTACAAGGGCATTAAGAGTTAATGCCACTCTAAGTTTATGACCCCGATCATTTTTTAACTTAAAAAAAAAATACTTCCTCTATTTTTGTGAATTTAATTTTTAGCTGAAAATTTGAGATTTTAGTTTTTTAGAAAAAAAAAGAAATAAATTTTTAGTTAATTAGTAAAAATGCAGAAAAATCATAAGAGACTTTTTTTGCATAAAATTTAATTAGTAGTAATGTTAATAATTTATTATTTGACACTGCAAAGCCAAAAAGGCGTATGTTTTAACTTATACGCCCTTTTAGCTTTAGGACATTGAAAATTTAGTGACCTAAAGCCAAAAGGGCGGATAATTTTTTTTGCCGATTACTTTGAATTGTCATTTATATGTTACTAATTTTTCTGCATAATTGAAAGTATATATATATATATATATATATATATTGATTATTAAATTACAAATAGGTATTTTTAAAGGTTATTAAGGTAAAAGACCCAGTTATTGACACTTGCAATTTTATTTTAATTAAAAAAAAAAAAAAAAACAAATCAACTCTAATAAATTAATAAATATAATTTTTGAATTATAAATTTTAAGAAAATTGCTTTTTTTAATTAGAATAAAATTGCAAGTGTCAATAACTGGCTCTTTTACCTTATTACAATTTTAATACGAATTCTGTTTATAATTTTAATTGAAAAATAAAAAAAAAAAAAAAAACAGTTGCGATATCTAACATTGTTGGTGAGTCAGAGGCGCGAAATTCAACAATATTAAATGATCTGGATTTATTTCTTAGAGTTAAATTTTATATTTCAGAGCAACAATTGAAAGTTTTTTTTTATACGCCCTTTTGGCATAAAATCCTATCTAGCTATAGTAAAAACCTAAACTATAAAAAAAAAAGTCTTGCTTAAATTTAAAAAAAAATAGAAAAAATAGAACCCTAACTTAAAAATTAAACAAAGCGCGCACGCGTCGGCATTTCGTTAGTTCCCGTAATCGCGAGCGTCACGCGAGCAAAAGATCCTGGGATTCCGCCGAAAAATTAGTTCTGTAGTTTTAATAAAATTTCAGGATTCACGCAATAGAAAACAACCGCCAATAGAATTAGAACAATCCAAAAAAAAAAAAATAAATAAAAACGCTAACTTATTACCCTTATTATTATTATCTCACTCTCTCGGCGGGCAATTTAAAATTATAAAAAACGTGGGAAGCCGCAAAGACCACGGACATGAGCGTACCCAACAAATTCTCATTTATGCTTTATCATAAATTTATATTCATGACTTCGAAGGAGCACTTTTTACGAGCCAAAGGCCTATACGTCTCCATCTTTAAATCTCTTTCTTCTCTCTTCATCTTCTTTCTCCTCTCCCGGGCACCCGTCCTCAAACTCTGTCTTCACTTCCGTCTTTTCGCCTTGTATTATTGTCCTTCGTACTCAAATTGGCAATTGCCGATCGGTAATTGGTTAATAAACCGATCTTGTGTATCACCGAATCCCGATTTCTCGCGACCACTTGTTACTCCTTAAGTAGTTACGGCACTCGCCAGTCAGACACGCTCACAATATTTTTTTTTTTATAATTTTAGAATGATTTTTTGAGAATAAAAATTTATTTTCAATAATTTTCAATAAAAAAAAAAAAAAAAAAAAAAAAAAAAAAATTAGATTATTAAAAAAATTTCCTCGTCTTTGCCGAGTTTCGAACCCGGTTCTACAAAATTATATTCGCGCGACTTCAAACAATAATTTATTTAATCTCTAAATACAAATATTCTAAAACATTTAATTTTTTACTTTAAATTAAAATTCTGGCTTAATAATAAGATATACGAAAAAATTGACCAAGACTTTTTTGTACAGAATTTAATTTTCTATAAAAAAGATTTCCTATAATTTTTTCGTATCTTCACTACTTAATTCACAATTTAGATTTAAAATTTCTACGAATTTTTTTTATATTATCTTTGATAGTAACTTGTGTTATCCGTATGTTAAAGCGAGTACTGATATGTTGTACGCATCCCAAAGCCGAAGCCACACATAGTACGCACGCTACAGTATATATATAACATATATGGGGTTCGAGCTTGGAGTGTGTGCCGATTAAGAGTAAAAGGCTCTTTATACTTTTTACCAATTATTTTTTTTCTTGCACGTCAAACAGTTTTGTCCAGCAAGTCAAATAATAATAATTTGTTTTATTATTTTATTATTTAAATTGCTTGGTTATTATTTTGGGTCTTTAAGATAATTATTTAGTATGTTAACTTACTACAACCGATAATTATTAATATTTACAACAAGTATTATTCAAATATTATTCACGATGCTTTTTTCAACCTCTTTTCAATAAATCTTTCATTGTTATATTTCTTCTTTAAGTAATATTAATAATTATTTTTTCATTTCATTTCTATTCAAAAAAATTAATAATCTTTATTTGTATTTTATTATTAATTAAAATTCTAATGTTAGATAATCTCAAAACATACGCCCTTTTGGCTTTAGAAAAAGTTTAGCCTAAAGCCAAAAGGGCGAATAAAAAAACTTTCAATTGTTGCCCTGAAATATAAAATTTAACTCTAAGAAATAAATCCAGATCATTTAATATTGTTGAATTTCACGCCTCTGACTCACCAACCATGTTAGATATCGCAACTGTTTTTTTTTTTTTTTATTTTTCAATTAAAATTATAAACAGAATTCGTATTAAAATTGTAATAAGGTAAAAGAGCCAGTTATTGACACTTGCAATTTTATTCTAATTAAAAAAAGCAATTTTCTTAAAATTTATAATTCAAAAATTATATTTATTAATTTATTAGAGTTGATTTGTTTTTTTTTTTAATTAAAATAAAATTGCAAGTGTCAATAACTGGGTCTTTTACCTTAATAACCTTTAAAAACACCTATTTGTAATTTAATAATCAATATATATACTTTCAATTATGCAGCAAAATTAGTAACATATAAATGACAATTCAAAGCAATCGGCAAAAAAAATTATCCGCCCTTTTGGCTTTAGGTCACTAAATTTTCAATATCCTAAAGCTAAAAGGGCGTATAAATTAAAACATACGCCTTTTTGACTTTAGAAATTTATTTTTTTATTTTTACAATTAGAAAGTGTTAATAGAGCGATTAGTAAAAAAAAAAAAAGTATACGCCCTTTTGGCAATATATATAAATATATATATATATATATATATATATATATATATATATATATATATATATATATATATAATATATATATTTTAAAGATATAAGCTCATCCTAACATTACACTCATCGAGACCTTTCATTTGAGTACCCACATCAATTTATCATATATTTATATATATTATATATATGTATATATGAAAAATATATCAAAATGCATGTGGGTACTCAAATGAAAGGTCTCGATGAGTGTAACATCAGGATGGGCTTATATCTTTAAAAATGTCAATAGTTCAAAAGATACAAGATCATTTCTTAATTATGTATCTAGAGATAGATCATTTTCAAAAGCAGCCTAAATTCTTATCCTGGCCTAAATATTTAATATATATTTTAAAAAATACCTTTAAATAAAAATATAAAAAAAAAAAAAGCTACTTATACTAATTTTCCATAAAATTTGTTGGGGTAAGTTTATAATACACTTATAAACAAGTGTAGGTAATTATTATTATTAGGGCATAGGGATGGAGTTAAAGATCAGTAGCAAAGCAGTGGAAGCATAAGCATAAGCAGAAGTAGAAACAGCAGCAGCAACATCAAAACGTGATCGTGTGTAGTTGATCGAGTACTTTGTAGTCGAGTAGTATCAAGAGGGGTTTGTCGACTACTACTTTCGCTTGCCTTGCCTTGATCAACTAAACCGACTACCTCATACTCAGTCTCTTCAAGTCCTTTATGCGACACACATCATTTTATACTCAAGTACTTGGATCACCACGACATCATTTATTATTTTATTGACTATTATCGATTTATTGATTATTAACTATTAAATTTCGGGTGTTTTCTCCGCCAGTTGCTTCTGAGGACTAATAACTACTGAAATGTTGATGATTAATTTACGGCTGGTTATCGTGACTATTATTCTGACGCAGCGCAAGTATCTCAGTGCTAGGGGTGAAGATGCCTTACAAATTCGGCAAACCTTTAATTCTAATAATAATAATAATAATAATAATAATAATAATAATAATAATAATAATAATCGACGTGATAGTATTAATAAAACGGATATGTTGTATCCTGAACATCAAATACCTGCTGTTATTCAACCTGGAAATATATCCAAGTAAGTTTTTCTTTTTATTAATTTAATTATTTTTTATTTTTTAGCATTAATTTTATGTTAAAAAATTTATAAAATTATAAAAAAAAATTTTAATTCTGAAAACATAAAAAAATATCAGAAAATCTTGTCTTGCCAAAATTGGGCATTTTTTTTCTAAACGTTAAGTAAAAATTTTATTTAAAAAATTAACATCATTTAAATTTTTATCTTTCTCAAAATTTAACAAAAATAAAAATTTCAAATTACTTTTTTTCTTTTTTCAATTAATTTAACATTTAAAAAATTCAATTAAAATTTTTTGATGTGTTAATTTTGTAAAAAACAGAATTATTTTTAAAAATTCAATAGAAAATTTGGTCTTGGAATTTTTTTTAAACGCTATGTGTAATTTTTATTTTAAAAAATAGTATTATTTGAATTTTTAAAAATTTTTTTATTATTTTCAAAATTGAAAATAAATATTTAAAATTGCCATTTTTTTTTAAATTAATTTAATATTTAAAATTATTAAAAAAAATTTTTTAACAATTGTTAATTTTGGGAAGAATAAAAATATTTAAAAAAAAATTTTTTTTTTAAACACTAACAAAAAAATTTTAGTTAAATTTAACTAAAATTTTCCATGAAAAAAATTTTTTTTTATTTCTTCACAATAGTATCGTAACTTTTGCTGATATTTATAATTACTATCATCTTGTATTTTTGTATTTAAATAATAATTTTAAAGAGTTTTATTGTTTTGATTCAAGACAAAAAATTCTTGAATCAAGTAAAATTAATTTAAATTAATAAAAATTTCTTCTATTGTAATAATTTATCAAAAATAATAAAAAAAAAAATTAAAAAAAATAAAATTTCTTCTAAGTAAAAATCGATTGAATAAATAATAAAGTTATTGCAATAGAGTGTATTACTGACTTAATAATTTAGCTAATGTACTAATGTAAGTAACCGCGTGGCTGGTATGACAGAATTCACGGCGCGTGTGTAAACTCGTCTGGTCTACGTTACGCGGTGCTCGATTTAGCACATGGGGGTCGCGAACACCACGACCCCAGACGCCGCGACGCCGGCATTGTGTCTCCTCTCATCTCTTTACTTACACTTACACTTAGACTTAGACTTACACAGATCCATAGAGATCTATCTCATCTTCATCTATATATACTTAAACTAAGCTCTGCAACGCTAATTTTACAATGGAACACACGTGCAACGGCAACGTCCTCAGTCCTCAGTCCAAAAAAAAAATAATAAATAAAGTCTTTTCAATTCTAAACTATTTTTCTTCTTTTTGTTTCTCCAATCAAAATGTCGCGCTGCCGCTAAGCTGGCTCACTGCCGGTACGCAATCACTCTTCCGCCAATCACGCCTTTGTCATCTTTTTCTTCTTCTTCTTCTTCTTCTTCTCTATATTATAAATAAATTATTTATTATTTGTTATTTATTATTATTTGCTAAGGACTCGATTTTTAATGCAAAAACATGTGTACATGCATCCGTATATATAAGATAAACTCATACGAGGGATCTCGTGACCGAGGACCACCCAGCGCACGAGCTCAGCTCTTTCATCGGCTTATTAAACTAGGCCACGAGCCACGTATTTTAGTTTACTTTATATATACGGTAAATGATACACTAAATTGTTTACTTTATAAACGCAAATGTTTTTTTTTTCTTCTGGATTCAATGAAGATCTTTCATTGATTCAAGAAAAATTTTTTTTTTTATTTTTATAAATATGTAAAACTTTTTTTAGTTTGAGAAAATTCATTTTTTAGCCAAGAAAGTTAATTAATTGTTTTAAAAAAATTTTTCAGATAAGAAAAATTTTATTTCTTCTTTTAAAAATTTTTTTTTCAATAAATAATTTTGTTAACATTTTTTAATTTTTAAATTGTCTTGAATTAAAAATTCACTTAAAAACCTCAAATTTTTTTATAAAAAAAAATGTAATGACTTTCTTAAATAAAAATATATCTCAAAATTTTTTTTGATAAATTTATCCCTTCAAGAAAATTAAATTTTCTTTTTTAATTTTTTCAATAATAAATAATATTTATAAAAAATAGTAAAATGTAAGTAGTAAACAATTAAATTACTTAATTTGATTATTATCTGCAAAGTAATGTCGTACTGGATCCAGCTGATGTACTTTTAGGTTTTACTATCTCAGTCACAGAGACGGGCATCCTCTTACACTTATTGTCACACCCTGCAGTGGGGCTATTGAGTGGACTGTCAACTGCCTCGAGGCACCACCGGATAATCGACAAGGCGAAGCTGAATGTAAGTTTTATTTACATACTTACTTTTTACAACTCAAATAAAAGATAAATTAAGAAAGCTCTTTGCGAAATAAATCTAGTTACTTTAGATCGCTGAAGTTTATAATTTATCTGGAGATTCCTTATGATAAATTTCACAAGACAAGTTAAACCAAAAAAAAAAAAAAAACTTATAGAATACAACGCTTATTTATTATAAAAAATAGTAAAATAAAAAAAAATTTTTCTTTAAATTAATTATAATAAAAAAAATAATTTGGAAAAATTCTTATGATTTTTTTTAATTTCTTCTTATGAAATTTTTTTTATTATATTAAAGTTAGCCGAAATTTTTAATTTATTCATTTATTAATTGGAACAAAAAATAATTTTTTAAAAATTGCAATTCAAATTTTTTTTTTTTGTAATAATTTTTTCAATAAAAAAAATTACAAAAATTTTTAGATATGAGCTAACTTAATTTTGATAATTTCTTTTACCATAATTTAATTTTAATAATTGGTCTAAAAATTTTTTAAATTATTAAATTTAATTTTATAATTAATTTTCAATTATAAATTTTATTAATTAATTTTTTAATGATACTAAAGTTAGCCGAAGTTTTTAATTTGTTCATTTATTAAATTAGAATAAAAAAATAATTTAAAAAAAATTGCAATTAAAATTTTTTACAAATAAAATTTTTTTGTAATAACTTTATAAAAAATAAAAGTAGTCAATAATTAGAATTAATATTTAACAATGATAATAATAAATACTCAAGTAAAATGAATGAACATATCTGTACTGACAAAACAGCATCAGGATTGACACGATGGCCAGTAAACGCACTTATCCCGGGATCACCGTTATTCAGCTACCAGGGCGACGAGGCGCAAAACTTTACGATCCCGCGAGTCCGTGCGGGACTTTACAGACTTGAGATAAAAACTAAAGATGTAATTACCGATGCCAACATTCTTGATAGATCACCGAAGACGGTCTTGCTCTACGCAACCTCCAGTGCTCTGGACCACCTCCCGGTCTCTTATGAGAGCTCTCGCGGGAAACGACACCGCGCACTTAGATTTCAGCCGAGAAGAAATCGACGTCGGCTTACTGTTTCCTGGAGTAAAAGGTATTTGTCAATAAAAATAATAAATACATTTTTTTTTTTAATTAAAAATTACTTTCCACAAATAAATAATAAAAATCTAAAAAAAAAAAAAAAAATTACTTTTATCATGTTTAATTTTTTAATTAATTAATTATAATTACTTATTTAAAAATTTTCAGCCATGTTGATCCACACTCGTCCAACTACTGTCTTGCAGTGACTTCTGGAGGCAGTCAGCACCCACCAACTCTCTGTGCAGCCCAAAATCTTCTAGAAACTCACTCCCGGCCGATAAAAACCTACGGTTCCTCCAGAGAACACCAGCACCGTGGAGATCCTGAGGGCCTGCATTGTTTCAACCAGACGAAGCTCACCCTTCATGGCCTGAAATACAACACTACGTATGACTTCACTCTTTATGTGGTTAGTATTTTTAATTTTCTATTTTTCGTACTGGAAAAAAAAAAAAAAAAAAAAAAAAAGACTTTTTTTTTTTTATTTTAATTTTAATTTTTTAAAGGTGAGCACAAGAAATAATGTTTCAACTCGAGTGTCCACGGAGTCATTCAAGTTCCGACGAACTCCAGCTCAAGTATTGCGAACTGGTCGTTACGTCACCGCTAATTTAGGAAAATACGACGGATTCATGAATTTCCAGTACCAGCCTCCGCACAATGGAACTACAGAGTTTTATATTTTTCCTTGTGGCGGAGGAATCGTGTGGGCTAAACTTCGGGGGCCATCTGGAGTTATCAAGGTAATTTTTTTTTTTTTAATTTAAAAAAAAAAAATTAGTCCACTTTATAATAATTTATAAATTTTTTATTTTCATTTTATTATTAACTGATCAATTAATTTATTGATTTTTTTTTATTAGAAAAAAGAAGTTATAGGACACGCATCCTTAAAAGCTCCGTCCTTAGAACCAGGAAGACGCTACACCCTGGGAATCTACGCAACTCCTCAGGAACTGACAAAAGTGTCTTCTGTAAAAGTTCTAGCCACCCCAGAGGGTTCCATCTTATATCCCGAAGTAAGAACTCTGAAAAAAAAAATTCTTGAACCAAAAAAATTATTTTAAAGAACTATCTTCTTTGTGGTACATTGGTAATTAAAATTAAAATTAAATAACGCTGTAATTACATTGTAAAATGTAATATTTACATTGAAAGCTTTGAAAATTAACATTCAAAGTTTGAATGACAAAAATTTTATTTCGAACTGTAATTTTTCTAATTTTGAATATGGCGGGACACTTATTACTATTTATGATGTAATTTTTCAAGTTTTTTTTTTTTTTTTTTTTTTTTTTTTTTTTTTTAAGTACTTTGAAAGAAAAATTTCTTAGGATTTAAAAAATATTTCTTAAATACTAAGAAATATTTTTTTAATACCACATAAATTTTTTTTTATTCAATTTACAATTTTACCTGTCCAAAAATTACTGACAATTATAATTACTAAGCAAAAAAAAATTTGTTGAGGCAGGTTCCCACAAAAAGTCTGCCGCGGGAGTATCGATCGCTCCGCAAGTGCCACGAAGTGACAGTCGGCGTAGAATCAGCGGGGGCGGCCAAGTACTGCGTCCTGGTACGGGAGTTACGAGGCTCGTCTGCCGCGGGGATCGCAAGCATACCTGACCAGTGTGGGCTCCACCGACGACGCAGATCCGAGTACACTCTGGAGCAGTGCGAGGATAGGGTGAATCCTCCCGACAACCGCGCGCTTCTCTTCACTGTGAAGAGACTCCAGCCCGCGAAGGCTTATCTCCTTCAGATTACTGCCCAAATAAATGGACAGTCGCTTTCATATCCTCTTATTGACGTACACACTCGGAGATGTCAGCTATAATTAATTATTTAATTAATTAATTGATAATAAACCTTGTACATATTTTAAAAGGGATGCATGTATATATCAAAGTGTGAATGATATTTTTTCTTTATTGCCAATGTGTAATGTATTTTTTTACTCCGTTTATCGTTACATCTAATTGAATAATAAACGATTTATTTATTTCATTTATTATTTAATTCAATTTATTGTGAAGATTAAATTATAAGTTAATAAATTTTTTATAAAAATTCAGTTTGTCGCTTTTTTTTTTATAAATTATTCGGAATATTTTTGAGTAAATTTTTTAATTTTTTTAAATAATCAGAACAGTAAATAATTGGTAGAAATTATTTAATAATTTAATAATTTATGTTAAATCGTGTTACTGAGGCCATAAAGGCGTATCCCGGAAAAAATACCCTCAAAAAGGCATAAGGGCGTACTAAAAAATTTTTTTTTCGAAAAATAACGTATTTTTACTTAAAAATACATAAAAATTACGAAAAAAAAATTTTTTTTAATTTGAAATTAACTTTGATCAAAATTTTTTAGAATTTGAAATTTGTGATAATTTCTTTTTTTCATTTAAAAAATTTTTCATCGTCAAAAATATAAATTTACTTAAAACTACGATTAAAAACTCAATTTTAAAAATAAATTATTAAACAATAAATTTTAACATAAATAAAAAATTTTTCCAAATTTGACAATTTTTTCAAAGAAACAATTTTTTTAAAAATATAAATCATTAAAATTATAACTATAAACTTTTTTTAAAAATTTTCCTTCTAAATAAATAAATAAGTGAAAAAATAAATAAACAAATGTAAATAAAAAATTTTAATAATTTTTACAAAAATTTTATTTTTTTGTAAATCATAAAAACTATCTTTTTAAAATATTTTCTCAAAAATAAAAATATAGCTAAATAAATAAATTAGCTAATTTATTCAAAAGTAAATAAAAAATTATTCAATTTATTTAAAATTTAATAAAAAAAATTTTCCACACAAATAATCCCGCTGATACTTAAAAAAACTTATCACAAATCGATCGCCCATTCAACAAAAACCAACTGAAGCGTAAAAATGTTCATATGTCGCTAACTACCTCATCCATAAAAAAAAAAAAACTTTTTCTTCAGTAAGTACCAGTAGTTACCAGAGCGCAGTTACCCACACTCGCTCTCAAGAAATTCCAGATCCACGTCCGTCTTATCTATTTCTGTCGCGTTTACATTTAAATGTCTAAAATGTATAAATCCAGCAAGTGTTGAGCAGAACAAGAAACTAACAACTTAAACATTTTAGCAGCAGTTGCTTTTATATCTCCCAAGCAAGCGTTTAATTAAAAAAAAAAAAATGAGTGTCGCGTTCGAGGAAGATTTCATCGTGCTGCAAGAAGAGTTTCGGCAAGTGATCCAGGTGATAGCGTGGCCGATAATAATCGTGGGGATCCTAGCGAACGTGGGGGTGGTGGTCAGAATAGCCATCCCGCAGGGGACGACGAACCGAAGTAACTTGAGACCGTTGTACCGGTCCTCGCTGGTGTCTTTGGCGGCAGCGGACTTATTAATGCTGACCACGACGGGGACCAACGTTCTGGCGAACGTCTCCGGAAGGACACACCTCTGGAAGCTCCCCTCGAGCGCCTGCTCCTTGATTCCGTTCCTGCAGACAGTGGCGATGATAGTCGCGTCCTTAAACCTCGCTTTCGTCGCGACGGACCGGTTCCAGGCGATCCGGGCCCAGGTCCCGACTTCTTCCTCAAAATCTTCCTCAAGCTCCGTTGGGTTCCTGGTTGCTACGCTACTTTTCACGTGGGGCGTCGCCTTGGGCTCTTCTTACCCCGTCCTGAACATCTACAACACGGAAGCTGTTACAATAATAAACAATTCGACGGCTTACTCGTACGTTTTATTTTATTAGACTTATTTTGCAATTCTTAGCTCCATTGTTTCGGAATTACTTGGTAATTATTATTGTTTTAAATATTGTTATAAATTTAGAGCGATGCTGTGTCTCGTCAGTGATCGCCAGTTTGTGACTACTATTTACACAGCCTTGTTTACTGTTATTTTTCTGCCGCTCGCCGCGGTGTTTATTGTTGTTTACATTCTACTGGCCCTCAATATTCACAGGAAGAAAATTGGGAACAGTATAGCTTCCGAGTCGACTATCAGTCAAGAAATTTCTACAGGTAATGCCTGAAAAAAATTATTATTTTTTAATTTTTATAACAATACTCTGTCTACAGTGATAGAAGGATTTATTAACTATTAATAATTTAATTTATTTGAAGACAATTATTTAATTTATTTAATTTTAAAAAATAATTTTTAATGCTTTCTTAATGTCTCGTGCGGGAAAGAATAATTTTAAATTGTATGTAAAATTGAATTTTGAATTTTTGGAGAGGGTGGGGCAAGATGGTCCACCTGGGGTAAGATGGCCCACCTCAAAAATTGACCAAAAATTGATTTTTCTATTTTTTCATCATATTTTGGAGGTGGACCATCTTGCCCCCCTCCCCCAAAAAAAAAAATTTTTTTGGAACTTCTGAAAAATTTCGGTGAATTGAGTCAAAGTTGGACGAGTGTAAATTCACTTGATAGTAGAAAGCCACAAAAATTAAAAAATGGCTTAGGTGGGCCGTCTTGCCCCACCCTCCCCTAAATATTTCTAAGAACAAAATATTTAAAATAAAGTTTTAGAACTGGGATTTACTTTTGCTCAGAGAACCCAAAAAAAATTTTTGTAAAAATACACTGAAAAAAAAAAATTAATATTAAAAAAAAGAGGAATTTTTTTAGAAAAATATAAATTTTAGAAAATTTTCAATAATTTTCTTCTTCACCTGAAGAAATCACATTTTTTTTTTTTTTTTTTTTTTTTTTTTAAAAATTAAGTTTTTTTTTTTTTACATGTAAAAATTGTAAATTTTTGGCAGAAAAAAAAAAAACAATTATTTGTTCTTTATAATTAAAATTAAAAAAGTCAAATAAATCTCAGTAACTTTTTTTTTAAATGCGAAATTTTAATAAAATCTTCACACCTGAAAAAAATTGTAATTAAATTAATATTAATAAAATTTTCCAGCATCAACAAGTGTGAGCAACAGCGGCCCAAGACCAGCGAAGAAAAAAATCCCCAAGCACGTGATGCGTAAACGGCGAACAGTCCGAGTGATCCTCACCCTAATCGGCGTGTTTGTTTTGTGTCGAATGCCCCAGTGGTCATTTCTGCTGGTTAAATTATACTTGAAAGTATCCCATAAATTCTGGTGGCATTTGCAAGTTGTTTTGACATTACTGTCGCTAATAAATGCCGCGGTGCATCCGTTTCTCTATGCGTTTCTCAACGAGGCGCTCTCTCTAGTCTCCTGGGTGAATTCTCTGTGTTTGAAGAAAACTACGGAGCCTAATTCTGTTCCTGAAATTATTAGTATTAAAATTCCACGTGGTCCTTATGTTAATTAAAAATTCCATGCATCAAAATTAATAATTAATAATTAATAAATTATATATAAATGTAGTCTTGGATTTATATTTATATTTATATTCATAAATAAATAATTATAACTCAATCTCAATAAGTTTTTTAAATTTTTCACCGGGACTACCAACTGGTTCATGTTTTAGCAACTGAGTAGCGCGTTCCAAATTGAGCCTTCGATCTTCCCCAGGGCACGAAGCGAGCTCTCGTAATGCGACCGCCGTATATAAACCCAGTCTTGTTCCATAAGGATCTAGGATTGATGTCGTTTCTAGGATGCGCAAACACAACTCGCGTTTTTGCGGGTTATCTGAAGACTGTAGTTGGACGAGAGAGTGCGCAACTGCGATGCAATGTTGATGACCGGGATGAAGAAGTACTTGCAATCTATTTTTTATTAATTAATCTTGTATTAAAATCCTATTTTTTTTCTAAGTCCAAAAAAAAAATTTTAGTATGAAAAAAAATTTTTTTTTTGCATTTCTTCACGTTTCATACAAAAGTAAGTTGATTCCCAAAAAAAAATTTTTTCATGAAAATTTCTTCAAACTAAAAATTTTTTTGGACTTAAAAAAAAATAATAGAATTTTTTTATACGCCCTTATGGCATCCTAGGTGAATTCCAAAAGCCATAAGGGCACAAAAAAAAAATTTTTTTTTACTTAAATTTAATTAAAAAATTTTTAAAATTTTGCGCGGGCTTTATAAAATTTATTTAATTTAATAAAATTAAAATTACCTGGATAATAAATCAGTTAATACAGATTCTTTGGCACTTGCCATTGCAGTTTCAACTTCTTCGCCCAAGCGCTCTGTCAGCTGCATCACTTCCACAGATGTGAGAGTTCCTTAAAAAAAAAAAAAAAAAAAAAAAAAAAATTTACTTTAATTATAATTATACAAGAAAAATAAATGTTTATCCTTAAATCTTAACAAATAAATTATAATTGCAATTAAATAAAATACCTGGACATGAATCACAAAACCACTCGGTCTCTAAATCCAGCGGATCTCTAGGTAGAACAAGACCGGATCCACAAGTACATTTAAGAGTTCCCAGATGACTTTTTAGTTCCGTTGGATCTTTACAGCGCTCGCAATGACATGCAAAGTATTTGGTCGCTAATAAATGCTCCCGGCGTGCTCTTGTTGACCATAAAACGTGAGTATACGTGGTACTTATGTGCTCGCCTCTGAAAATTTCATTAAAATTAATTTAATTGTCACATTTTACCTCAAGGACTTTACTCAAATGGTTTAGTGTTAATAAAAGAATAAGTAAGTGGCTATTAAAAAATTTTACTTCGCCAATTTTATCATCACTAATTCCAGAAATTCAATCCATGCATACAATGTATGGATGTACGAAAGCTCTATTTAATAATTAGTTTTTAAAATTTGTAATTAATATTAAAAAAAAAAAAAAATCATCGGTAAATATTTAAAAATTTTTTATCTAAAAATGTAACTAAGAATTAAAAAAATTTTTTTTAAGCTCAATTTTTTAAATTATGATGGAATTTATTTTAATCTTCATCAGGAACGTACTGAAATTTATTATTTTTATTTTAATTCATTATTTATAAGATTTTAAGCATGGATAGTAACTGTACTCACTAATCATGCTGAAAACATTGTGCAAGTAATGCAAAAAGTAATATTTTCTTAGTTCTCTTAATAAAATTTCTTAGTTTTATTTACTTTCTATGTAAAAATATCATTACTTTTAATTATGATTTTATATACACCCAAGAAAAAAAAAATTAATTTAAATCAAGAAAAAAATTGTTGAACTATAAAATAATTTTGAAGAGTTTCAATGTCTTTAATCAATTAAAATTTACTTAAACTAAGAAAAATTTTTTAGTTCAAAAAATTCATCTTTAAAATTATTTTCTGTATCCAAGTTAATTTTTTTTTCTGTGTAATAATTAATTTTTTTTCAATGCTTACTAGTCCATAAATTTTATTTAGATTTATATAAATAATAATTGTAGACTTGAAAAAGAAATTAATTTGAATCAAGAGAAAAATTCTTGAGCTAAGAAATAATTTTTAAAGAGTTTTATTGTCTTTAATCAATTAAAATTAAGTTAAATCAAGAAAATATTGTTCAAAATTATTTATTTGATTCAAGAAAATTTTATTAAAAATTCTCACTTTTTAATAGACGTCGCAGCAATAACAATAATCCTGGGCCGCCCTTTGTTATCAATAAAAAAATTATGGGTAGTATTAGCAAGACAAGAGTGTTCCATCAAGCAAGCATGCTGATAAATGGCAACAGAGCCTTCGGGAGGATTCGTCTCCAAAGCATTGACATCAATGAGCCCGCAGATTTTCCTCACAGTGGCTTTATCAATCCCCAAGACTTTATCAATAACCGGCTGGAGCTGGTGAATAACAGCCTCAGTTTCTTCAAAAGCTTCTGTACCAGGCCCGCGATCATCCTCGTGGCTCTGGAGGCTTGCAAGAGTCTGCCAGCGAGAGTGGCTTTTTTTGTGCACCAGGATCATCCTAAGGACCATCAGGATGTTGTAGGACGGAAGGAGTCTCAGACTCGCGAGCACTTTGCACTCGACTCCGTGCCGGTTTTCGTCGACGAGTCCGTCACAGGAGACTTTGCACGCGTACCAAGAACACCCTGGACACCGAACTCGGACTCCAGGCTCTCCACAGCCAACACACACTCGTTCAGTTTGTCTTGCCGGACCCCAGACCAACGGGGTCTCCGCGATCACCAGGTCGCCGGGGTTCAAGTCTCGGGATGCTATCAAGTGCTTCCCCAGCTCTGGGGATGTGCTTACTTGCCAGGATTGGCAGGTTTGCTTGTGAACTGGCCAATCGTCTCGTTGGTGAGCTGCACTGCAGTAAAATTTTATCTTGCAACCCGTGCAACGGTGCTTTGCTTCTGATTGACACACTCCGCATTTTCCCGTCTCCATTTTTTTATTACACTGAAATTTATTGACTTTTTTAATAATTAAATTAAGATAAATTGATTAATTTATTTAATTTATATAAATTATTAATTTATTTAATTTACATAATTTATTAATTTATTTAATCAAATAAAATAAATAAATTAAAATTAAAATTTTTGTTACAATAACATTAGCAAATATCTAAAAATTTTTAATTAAATTATTGGGAAAAAAAAAAATTAAAAATTTTTTAATGTCATAAATTTTATTTAACAAACAAATTTATTTTAAAAAATTGCATTTTTAATTTTTTTTTTTTTATTATAAAAATTCAAACAATTATAAAATATTTGATAAATTAATATTCATTTTAATATTTTTTAATTTTGTTATCATAAATTATTTTTTTAATTTTTTTTTTTTTTTTGGCAATTAAATTATTATGAAAAAATTTAATTAAAAATAATATAAATAATCATTTTTTTTTTTATATTAATATTTATAAAAATTAATTTTTTAAACTTACTGTATATATTTTAAGCGGCTAACATTTACCAAACTGTCTTGATTCTCGATTGTGACACTACACACTTGAAGTTGTTATAAATATAACTATAGATTATAAATAGATCCACTATGGTAGGAAGAAAATTCTAATAGAGTGTTTTAATTGTTACGTTTTCAAATATGAATAAAAAAAAAATTATTTCATATTTAAAAAAATTACAGGATTGTGTTTATAAAAATAGTTGATAAAAATTGTTTTCAATTATAATTATATAACGAATTTGCTAAAATTATATAATAAAATATTTCTTCTTATTAAATATCTTGAAAATAAATAAATATTTATTAACTTTTCAATTTTTAAAACTTACCGGATTGTAATTTTAAAAACAGCGCCAATATTTTTTTCAAAATGGCGAATTTCCCAAATTAAGATATATATAAACCCTTTTTAGGTTATTATTATGAGTAATACGCGATAATAATTAAAAAAAAAAAATTCTTTTTAATTGGAAGAATATCTTAAAAATAAATTAAAATTATTAATTTGAAAATTTACAACACTTTACGCATCAAAATGGCGCGAACAAGTCCGATAAAATGGCGGATCGCTCAAATGAAGATATATAGACTTATTTTAGGGTTATAATTGTAAGTAATATGCAATAAAACTATAACAATATTTTTCTAGTTAGAATCTTAGCTTAAAAAAAAATTTATACAATTTTTTCAAGTTAAATTTAAAAAAATATCAATCCTGTTAAAAGAAATAGTAAAAATAAAAATAAAATGATCCTTTAAAGACAAGAGCTCCTTATAATAGAACAGAGTAAACATTAGAAACCGATAAAACGACGTAGATAAATAAATTTGTTATATAAAAGTAGAGAGATGTGTTGATTTGTAAAACGAGAGTGAGGAAAGCTCAATACGCTGTAAGATAAATATTCTCTCGGGAACGTGATCGTAGAAACGCTTGTAAAATCCGTAAATGGCGATCGGTTTATTCCAAAAGTAATATTACATAGGTAGATACAACTCGAGTTCTCTCGGTACCGATACCATGTTCATTAACATTATAGAAACGTCTTCCAGATCCGCAGTATGTACGTAATCCATATGTTCGTTTTTTATTTATATTATATATTATGTATATACATATACATATACATACATTGAAGTCTTGACCAATCGACGATAAAAACGTTATCCATTGGTATTCTTCATTCGATTACATGTCTACCGGCTATAAATATTTTTTTACTGATTTTTTTTTTATAACATTTTTCATGTATCGTGTATCGCCAAACCTGGAGAAAATTTAATTACTAATTTATTAAAACATTTATTTACTTAAATAATTACTAGCTACTTTTCAGACACTGTGTGTCTGCTGTAATTTGTAAACTATGAATAAATAAAATTTTAAATTAAATAATTAATTTTGTTAAATTAACTATTGACGTTTTTAAAGATATAAGCTCATTAATTTTAAATATAGATTTATTAATTTCAAGATAATTTTCGAGCACTTGCATTACGAAGAATTTATCAAACATCAGTCACGTTTTCATGCAGTCTCTTTGAAAATTAAATTAATTATTTCATATAGCCAGTTAATTTAATATATTATATTATATTGTATTATTATTAATTATAGTTACTTATAAAAATAGCAAAGATAATTACAATTTTACCTAGAGATCGTTAACAATTACAATTATCTAGATATATTTAAAATTTATCATGATTAAAACAGACACAGTGTCAATATCAAAGACCCTTTTTTGTGCTGTCGTTGACAGTGCGTTGGAGATTAGAAATACTTATTTTCTGTCTAAGAGCGTTGGCGATGTCGCGACACGTGCACACGAGGTTGCAGATTATCTTCGAAGGTGACTCGTACTCGTTGGGAACGATCCCGTCGACGGACGACTCGAAGAAGCTGAACAGAGGGAACCACACTCTGGTTCTTATGGAGTCACGCTGCATTAATGCTTGGTTGTTCGCTAACGTGTGGTAGTACAGAAACAGCCGAGACGTTATGTAGAACGCTACGAACACGTCTATTGAGTAGTGCTCGTGGGCTGCTAGGATGAAGAATATACCGAACATGTTCAGCATCCACGTGAATGTGTGCAAGAAGTAGAATTGGCGAGGCGTATCTGCAAAAATTAAAATTTTTTTATAAATTTTTTACAAAAAAACCTTTTTATAATTTTTTTATAAAAAAATTTAATCAAAAAAATTAATATCAAAATTTTCATAATTTAATTTTAGTTACAAAAAATTGTTTTTGATTTTTTATACCAATTTTTGGTTAAAATATGAGAAATACACAAAAATTAAAAAGGAATTTTCTTGTTTAAAATTAAATTATCTATACAAAAAAAGTTTCTTATAATTTTTTTTTTTTTTTTTTTTCCAAAATTTAATCAAAAAAATTGATGTCAAACTTTTTATAATTCAAATCTAGCCCCAAAAAATTGTTTTTGACTTTTTATGATAATTTTCGGTTAAAATATGAGAAATACGGGAAAATTAAAAAGGAATTTTTTAGTAAAAAATTTAATTTTCAAAAAAAAAAAAAATTTTTTTTTTAATTTTCTCGTATTTTCAAAATTTAATCTAAAATTTTTAATTTAAACTTTCTCCATTTTAATTTTGGCTACAAAAAATTTCTTTCAGGGTGGCTTAAATTTTTTAAAATTTTCAATATCGTCAAAAATTAAATTGTTAATTTTACAAATTTTAAAAAATCATTATGGCTCTTAATTGCAATATGATAAAAACTATCTCATTTTCTAATATATTAATATATGAAAAAATATAAAAATATATAATAATTAAAAATTTTTTAATATAAATTAATTTTCATATCAATTAATTAAATCTTCTATAACTTTTAAAAATAAAATATTTATGAGAAAAAATTCCATAAATTCAAAACTTATCTACTCAACAACATCGATTCGAACAAAGCATAAATATTTACATCTGACGCAATAAATAAATTAGCCTCGAGTGAATTAAGTAATCAAAGCCTTGACACCCGAAGATCGATAAAAATCAAACTGATAAACAGAAGCAACTCACACTCAGTAATAAAAAAGTTAAGCATTGTCAGCGCGACGGTGTGTCCGCTGAACATATAGTCCCCGCACGTTCTAACTCCCTGAATAGACATCCCAGCGCCTCGCCAGATGACATACGCCATTGAAATTTTATTATACAGCTCCCCGTAGGCGGTTTTCGCCCAGGGATCGTCAGGAGTCGGTCTGGGTTGGCACTGTAAATGTGCTCCAGGAACACTCAGAGACGTTATCAGCATCGTCACGCATCTCAACAGGAACACTGTCCCCGATAAAGCGAAGAATCTTCTCAGTAAAATAAACCTGTAAAATTAATTTTTTATTAATTATTTTTTACTGTGTAAATATTTTTGCTGTTAATTCAAAATAACAATTCATAAATTTATTTCAAAATTTTTTGCCGTAATTATTAATTATTTTTATTAATAATTTAAATCAATAAACTTTACCTATATTTATGAAATATAAGAACCATCAGCCAGATAGCGAACAACAATGTACCAGTTACTTCGCAGATGTCAAAAGCCCAGGGTATGTGAGGGACATTGTCAAGAAAAATGTCTGGCAATGGCGGGTATTTTTTCATGTCTGGAACTCTGTCGTGGACTATCACCATCACGAAGGCTGTGATCCACGTCACTATGAACAAATAGCCCAGGCTGATAAATGCTTTCCAGATTTCTGGAGGTAGATGCGAGGCATGTCCGTCGTCGGATACTGACGCTGAATAGAATTCTGGGTCTACTGAACTTTCGTTGTTTGATATGAAACTCTGTAACTAGACAATTTTAATTAGTAATTTTTTTTTTTTTTTTTTATTAAGTATGTAATTTATTGTCATGGAAAATAATTTTATTTAGAAAAAATAATCAATGTATTGAATATTGCAGTGGTGTAAAATGATTTGAAATATTTACGGATGACAGGACAATTAATAAAGAAGTTTAATGTACATAATATTGTCTTTCTATTGTTAATTGTGATCGATAATAAACAGCTGCATTGTTTAATGAATGTGAAAAATTTTATATTGTTTTTTTTTTTTTTTTTTTTTTTTTTTTTTTTTTTTTAATGGTGTAAAATATTGAAAATACAAAAAAATCACAAAATACCTTTTTTTTTGTAGGAAATTAAAGTCTTTATGCATTTTTTTTTATTTCTTATTTTTTAGCCAGAATTTTAATTAAAAAAAAATTTTTTTAAATGTATTAAAAAAATAATAATAATAAAAAACAAACCTCTTGCCTATTATGAGAATAAAAATTCGAAGAACTAAACTCAAGCTGCCCCAGCTCAAATAAAACCGCCATATTTTCCTTCTGCAATTTTTTAATACTGATATAAAGTCTCTTAACATCTCCCAGCTTCACAATTTTCATCCCCTGGCTCTTGAGATCATCTTCGCGGATTGTCAGCAGAGACTTGCCATCAATGTCATGAGCCTTGAAGTAAAACGCACAGGATCCATGCCCGGACTCTTCGAGCCATTTGATCACGTCCTCGTTCGTCCAGTTGACGATGTCCTTCGGCAGCGTCTTGGCCATATCAGATACAATAAAACTACGGGTAGTCAATCAGCTGTCGCAGACACTCCAATTTCCGATCCCGATCTATCATTTTTGAAAAAAAAAAAAAAAAAAAAAAAAAAAAATGAACAATTTAAAAAAAAATTAATCGCAAATTAAAAAAATTTATAAATTAAAAAAGAAAAAAATTGAATATCACAATTTTTTAAAAAATTATATAATCCAAGATTTTACTAAGCATAATTCAAATTATACGGGATGTTTTTTCGGATCATATGTAATTTTTTTTTTTTTTTAAATAATTTTTCAACAAAATAAACTACAAAAATTTTCAGACGATTAATTTAATTTTCATCATAATCTCTTTTTTAATGACACCCTGATTCTGATAACAAAGGTGTTAATTATCATGCTTAATGATTACTATTAATTATCCATTAATCACTTAGCATGTGTTTATATATAAATGTGTAAGAATAAGTCAGCTTATTTAATTTTTACAAATAATTCTATAAAATAAAATTAGCTGAAATAAAAATATAATAAATAAATACCTTCTTTGTCTTGGTGGCAGTTTTTATTTTTAAGAATAATTAAACATTATTCTGAGCGATGTTGATACTGGACGCATGTTATTATTTATATTTATATTTCAACAAAAATATTTTAAAAAAATATTACTTCAGCGCTCACATATTTTTAGCCGAACAAATAATTTCAGCCATGTCGCTAATGGAATTTTTAATAGAAAACAAATAGACAATTAAAATATTCACTGATACTGATAACAAGGCCGTATTTATTATCGCACTGAACAATGAATTTTGCTGGCGCGGTTGAGTTGGAACTACGGACTAGAAGAGAGAAGAGGTATGTGTATTAGTCAAGCTATTGTATGATACTTAGGATGTGACAAATAATTATAATCATAAAATTACAATTATAATTATAATTATAAAACAAACTAATGACAAGCGGTTATGATACCTTGTGCTGACTGGTGGCTGGTTGATGATCCGGTGTTGTTTAATGTTATTAACTGCTAACTGTAAACTGTAAATGTGTAAATGTTGAATTGAAATGATAAATAACTGTAACATGTGAGTGTCCTACTTTTTATTCTTCTTAGTTTAGTTTTAGGTGTCAAACAGAGAATTTGTTGAATTTTTTGAGGTTACGGGCGTTGCCGCAAGATGGCGTGCAGCGCACTTTCTGTCAATAATTTATTTAAATTATAATGTCATAAAAAAAAACAGCTGCTGACATAATCAACATCTGGCACGGAAGATTACTAGAAAATTCACAAGTTCAAGATGGCGCTCGTGATTTTTATTTTTTACGGATGCAAACACCCTGATAGCCACACTTGCTCAGCAAATGTTTTCTGAGCAATAATTTCGATCAACCTTACGGTAAATTTACAGTAATTTTTGCTCTTCCAACATTTGACGGAAATTTGCTTACAATTTGTACTGCAAATTAACGTCCATCTACAGACGTATTTTGACGACAATTTTCCGGAAAGACTTGAAGTGCAAATTATTGATATCAAGTTGAAGACATATTTCAATGACAGATTGTCATAAATTTAACCTCAAAGTTTCAGAGAAAGTTTATTCCATTAACTTTCAGGTAATTTGAGCTACAATTTTCTATCAAAATAGTTATTAAGTTTAATAAAATTTTAAGTCCAAAGTTAACTGAAAATGTAGAACTTTAAAATAATACTGATACAAAGAAATTTATATTATATTAAATTACTCTTAAAATATATTGTCTTATCTATTTAAATTAAAAATTTATATTAAATTAAAAACAAAAATGTTTTTGTGAATTATTTAAAAGAATTAATTCAGATATTAGTAATTATTTTATTCATTTATTTATTATAAAAAAAAACTGGAAACCATAGATCATTTGAAAATTTATACTTAAAATGAAATTTCGGATTAAAAAAAGCTTACCAAATAAATAATTGAGTTTGGTAGAAAAAAAAATTTGTTTTTGAGATAAATTATTTTTATTCACTTAAAGAACAGTAAAAATGAAAGTAATTTTAAAATACATAAGGAAAAAATATTCATATGAAATGCCCAAAATTATTTTTATTTTAATTAATAGTTTTTAGACTCTGTAATATTAACAATTTACTCCAATTAAATAATCGTTACACACATGTTTGGTATAATTATCATAGATATAATTATGAAATTTTGCTTCGCTGAATGTAGCCTCAGAATATGTAGGTGAAACTTTTGCCAGTGAGATGAAACCAGAACAGGAACTGATGATGCCCAGTGAAACTCCAATTCATCACATGATATCCGGAAAAATAAATGACAGAGTTGAAAAATCCAACGACGTTGCAATAAAAGCTATTGATAATTACTGAAAATATCATACAAGTTAATACAGTTACTTCATTATAGCTATTGAAATTTTAAAGTAAATATGTGAATAATAATAATAATAATAATAATAATAATAATAATAATAATAATCAATCAATCAATTTCTTTGCATTAGATAATAAAATATATTGGTATTAAGGGTTAAAATAATATTATTGTCAAAATCCTCCCACTAAAACATATTGCTAAGTAATTGAGCTTATTACATTACAACAGCTACAAATGCATTATTTAATTGTTCATCGTTAATGCTTTCATCAGTGAAAGGCTTTTCTACCCACAATGGCATTCTATAGCATTTACTTCTTACAATATTATATGGTATTATTTCTACTTCGTCATACAATGTACATAAAAAACCTGGAAATTTATTGAAGGCTGATTTAAAATATTGTACAAAGAATTTAAATTTTTAAAGTAACGAACTGCAAAAAAATATTGATTTTCGTAAAATATTATGTTTTTAATAATCCCGATTTTATCTTTATTTGTAATAAAAGTATTATTTTGATTTTTTATAGAAAAAAGAAATGTTGGAGTTTGCAAGTTAGCATATTGAGTTGAATTATTTACCATTGGACTTAAAATTGGACCATCATCATGTTTTCCATATGCTTTAAATAATTTAGAAGTATCATTATTATTACTATTGATAAACGATTGTTCCTTAATTCTTTTATGAATCTGCTTTAATGGTTGATCAGGTTTTCTAACATATCCTCTAATTGTGGGCATGCAATTTTCATAGGGAAATGCTGAAATTGAATCTAAGGAACCGTACTGGTGATAATCAGATACAAGATGTAAGAGCCCATGTATATTATAAGTGAGAAAGTCTAATCCGTACATTTTATCGGCATGGTTTACAAAAGATTTGAGCGCTTCATCAGCAAAGTCTAAATTTCCAGGTAAGCATGAATCATTAAGTAGTACACGCATAGATGCATGCAGTAGTAAAAATGATTGTATAGATCAGAACTGATTACGCCTCTGAAAACTACAACGAATGTAAACAAAAGTAACTGGCGAAACTCTGTTGCTTTGAATTTTGAATAATTATCTATCTCTTGCGGTTTTCTTGCGAATTCACGGGGACAGTAAGAATTTAAAGTTATTAATCTATTTGACACAATGTTGACTTTGAATTTCGGTAATTTTTTAGTTATAGATGTTCCCAATAATATTGACCCAATAATTTTTTTCATAACACCCAAACATACAAGATGCATATAATCAAACGGAACTTGATTAACTAAATTAATTGGCAGATCGTGAATAGCCGATTTTCCCTTGTGATGATCAACATCTGATAACATTCTGTATTCTAAATCAGTTCTTAATTTATGATTAATTCCGACAAACCGATTGGATTTATGAAACGTAATACCTTCTACATGACATTTTGAACAGGGATATTTGGCAACATGTGAAGCATGGTTTAAAACATAAGCTCTAGCAGGGGCATCTGCAATAAAACACCGAAATTTAAGATAAATTAAATTACCGTTAAAAATAATACCGCCTTCTTCTTCAATAGATTTTACTTCTTGCACAAAATCCAAAAAAATCTGTAAAAGAATTAGGCTTCTTTACGCCTTCATAAATTCCAATAAGCTCGGGTTTATCGTGACTTAAATTTATTACGCGAATTTGAATGGGCCATAATTGAATATTTTTATTTAACTCTACGCCATCGGTATTAAAATCAATTATTAATTCACGGGGAATCGATTCTAAAGAAACAAGAGATAAAATTGATTTTAACGTTGATTCGAGTCCTAAGTGAAGATATTCTCCCGGAGGAATTATCTTTGTTTGTATTTTCTCTCGAGGGGTTTTTAATAATGATCGACAGTCTGTGGGTAAGAAGTTCAGTTGTGGGTGGGTATGTAGAATCTTCAACATCGTATTACTTTGAACTTGGTTCATTTTTGTATTGAAAAAACCTTTTGCTAAATTAGCTTTGAATGATTCTGCACTAAACACAGTTTCTGTAGGCTTGCAATAATTTGTAATGTCATTACTGGTATTATCCGAAGTACTATTTTTAAAACTATTATCATTTTGAAAAGCTACTGACGATTTTGCATGGTGATCTGACATCAAAGACGCCGTGGAATTTTCAGAAAATGATTTTACATCTGTACAGTCTACATGATAATTATTATTACAAGTATTGTTTAAAATTGAGTTTAATTGTTCGGTAGATGTTAAAAATTCAGTATATTTTTAGTAGGAATAGATTCTATTGTATTATTGTCACTGCTACTAAAATCCCAGAATGATTGAAATTCCAAGGGTTCAAATCTATTATCATTGTCAATATCAATGTTGTTACTTTTTTGGTTATTGTTGGTACTTTCATCGAAGCTATTTTGAGTAAAATCACTTATTACAGAGTTAAATTGCGTAGTCGCTAAAAATTCTGGACTTTTTCTAGAGGAAATAGGTTGTGTTTGATCATTACCATTAATACTACAAGTGAAAAAAGATAGCGGATCTACAGACTCTACATTATTATTATTATCATTATTATTATTAGTATTATTGTCTAATTCATCAAAAAATACTTTCCTCAATTTTCTCCTGTGATTCATGGACAATAAATCCCATCGTTTCCTTGAACCTGGACGGAGTTCTGG